>NW_020229940.1:712500-1065000 GCF_003227715.2 Harpegnathos saltator
ATAATACAATATTATTCAAGACAATTATAATTTATATAACTACTATACATATATATAATTTCGCAAAATTAAACTATCGCTTTAAATCTTTTCAAGGCTCGATATATACAGGGTGTCCCATTTTAATGTCACACCCTAAATAACTCTTCAGTATTGAAGTTTCAAGGAAAATGATCCGAATAAAAGTTGTAGGGATTTAAGTGAGCTACCTTATGATGACCTTGACTTTGACCTTGACCTCTATTTTCAAAGTCATTAAAGGTCAATTTGCATTTTTTAAATGGGAACCCTTATTTTTTATTACTTTTTTTCTACTAGTTAATTTGAACAACTTTTGTCTAAAACATTGTTTTATCTGTCTAATATTTTTTTAGATATTTGAGGAAAACTTGATAACTTTTTCAATATTTAACTTACGATATCTTACTAATTATTTGTCGGAAGAAAAAGTGGCACTTTCTTGCTTTATTTAGTCTCAAGAATATATTGTTATAATAGCGCCTTGATGTTTGTTAATTTGATGATTTTGAAATTTCCAAAAATCAGAAAGTTAACAAAAGTCCAGGCGCTATTGTAACAATATATTCTTGAGACTAAATAAAACAAGAAAGTCTAGTACCACTTTTTCTTCCGACAAATAATTAGCGATATCATAGCGAAATAATATCGTAAGCAAAGTTAGGCGTTTTCCATGCCCAGCGCGGCCTATAGACGCTCCGCAGCAAGCCGTGTGCTGAGCGGTAACGCAGCTCGTGCTGACCGTCGCGCGGCGTTAAAGCGCCAAGACGCCATCGCGACAGTCAACGCGAGATGCGTTATTGCTTAGCCCGTACACAGCTTGCCGCGGAGCGTCTCTATAGACGTGCTGGCCTATGCCGCGCTGGGCGTGGAAAACGCCTAATTTTGCGCTGTTATAATTAAAAAAACTATTACTATTATATTTTCACATTATGGTAGAGGACTTTTTTGTTCCTCTCACTTAGCTCTATGTCCCTACGGAGCCCGTGTGCCAAAGTTCTGAGACACCCTATATATATATATATATATATATATATATTAAATGGTCCCAATAAAAAAAATTATCAAAGATTAAAAAATAAAAATATCCAGACCATAGCAACTAATTCTAATATAATGTAGAATATTAGACTAGTAGTATAATTTATACTATATTATTTTTAAATTAAACACGAAGTTAGAATATTTTGCATTTTAAATTAAAATAAAAGGATCAAGAGAAAAAATATTCAATAAAGAATTGTTTAACTAGCATTATTAATTATCGCTCCTCTCTTGTAGTGACAATTATTTAAATAATCTGGATGTCCATAAAATTATCTTATGAAACATTGACAAATTCCTGCAATTTTTTTCTGAAATTTGTAAAACATATTAATAGCTGACATTTTTCTAAATGGTGCAATGTAAGATGTTAAATTGTTGCTGTAAAAGGTTCATTTAACAAAACTGATAATATTATAAAAAGTATTTAGTAATTTTTAGTAATATCCAAAATAGCACATAAAGGCAAATAATATTAAATTTTTTCTTTACGATATACGTATAACAGAATACGACGTAAAAGTATAACTGATGACACAGTCGTATTTTTTATTTTCATTTAAATCGCTGAAAAAACGATTTATTTTAATGTTTGACTAGAACCTTAACAATATTTCACACACATACATACGCACATGCACATGCACACGCGCATGCATGTATAATTGCGCATGTATAATTGCACATGTACACCCACACAGCACACTTTATCTCAGGGGACGTCTGACAGACATCATTCTAAGATACTGCAATATCTTGGGGATATATAAATGTCCGCTCTTTTAGACCCTTCTACACATATCCTACAGATCTTTTTTAGTAACTTTAGTTCCTTTTCAGAAACTTTTAATTTCCAAAAATTATTACTAAAGGAGATATTCGTAGGATATCTGTGGGATCTAAAATAACGGACATTTGTATATCCCCAGGATATTATTGTAGGACGTCCTTAGGATAACGTGTGCTGTGTAGATATGTATATATCTTTGTTATATAATTGTGTATGTATTTTTGTTATAGAAATCTTGTTTAAAAAATGTTTTTCATTATTGCTATAAAAAAATGGATAAATTTCACGATAAAATGTAAAAATGTATAAAATAAACGTAACGTCTATCAAAAAAATATATAACAGCAATTATATCATTTACTGTCGTAAATAGACAAATATCTTATCAACAAATACATACAACCAACCATGTTAGCGCTTACAACTTGGAATTTCTTCACTGAATTGAACAAACTTTTGAAGTTCCAAGAGAATCGTCCATCGCGGCTGCACGTCTTCTGATGCCTTCTAAATATATCTCACGATTGAAAAGACCAGCACCAAGTGGAATTCTAAAAATAATTAATAATAATATTTATATTGTTATTGATACATAAATTATTCATTTGTTAAACATCTGTTGCTTCAAATAATAAAATTATAAATAATAAAATAATAAAATTAATAAATGTCAGTAGATACGTACGTATCGATGCCCGGCCTCAGTATAGTTTTAAAAACTCCCCAAACTGGTTTGTGATCTGAAGTACAAATACTGGGAACGGAATCGTATATTAAACATTCTATGGTACCGTCTTTATGTGAATTAGCGCTGTCATGATTGACGCGTCTAATGTACCCTCTGGTGTGACCTTTTCCTTTGAAAAGGATTCTATCGGTATATGCAGGAGTGCGTTGTTTACTGCTAGAATCAAAATTCTGTGTGCCTGGATCGTATTTATAAGTAGGGGGGAAAATGATCGGAGCTTCTTCGAAACCACGTAATACTGCGCCTTCATTCAAAATAATTCTCAATTGATCTTTATGTAAATTTATCGGCGACTCTTGCGGAAAACATGTGTTTGTAATCCATTGGATTACCTCTTCTCTCGGTTGAACTAGACGAAAATTCAAATCGCCACACCAAAACACGCAATCAAAATTTTGTGTTACATCTGAAATACGAAATTTGTGCTATACACAATATACAAAACACAAAATAATGCAATATCAATACCTTTGCTTTTGTGCTTAATAGGTAATTCCTTAGGAAGATCGAGATTTCTAACGATTCTTTTTATGTCGTTAATTCGTTCTTTTACTTTATCTTGATGAGCAGTTAAATGGGCGGTGACGAAGAGAAAACTTGTACCAAATATCATAAGAGCTATTGCCACAGCGCCCTTTGTTCTAAATGCTGTTCCAGTTCTCGTAGAGAAATTATCTTCTTCCGGAGTAGAGCAGAACCAAATCAGATCTCGCCTCAAAAATAATGCAAGATGAAGTGTACCAAGACTACTGCTAGTAAGTAATACATGCGAAGGGCCGAGAGTCTCTTGCAGAGCCGCTTCCCACTCATTTCTTTCGGAACATGATTCTTGCGTGCCTATAGCTAGTAAATCAGGAATAGTTTCTATATCTGATGGTAACATAAAATCGTTTAATTCCTTCGGCGGAGACTGTCCATTCATATTCCACGTGCCAATAAAAATCTTCAATTCTCGATTCGGCAATACTTTCTCTAGTTCTACTGGGCCGAGTAAGGAATTAGCAGCAATTCTCCCATGGAGAAAATTCCTATAAAATTAAATTGTCAATTGGAGAAAGAAAATAATGAGAAACCAATGATATATACTTCTTTTAAAAAGACATACCTTTCTCGTGCCTTCTGTGTAGGTATTAAATTAAGTACTTGTGCAGCTAGTAAAGATTGTTTTGCTAAACTATCCATAGACGCTCCTGTCGTCTGACAAAAGTAACGGTTTCGTGTTTTAGACAAAGCATCGTGTGATGTTGAGCGTGGCTTACGCTGTATCGGTGCACTTTTAATAGATTCAGGACTAGAATGCCTCATAGAGTTTGTTGGTGAATTCGTGATTAAATTATCTGCGGATCTTCTTTGTAGTAGTTTATGACGTAATTGTCCTGGTATATTCGGAGATTGCGATCCGGAAGAAGAATTTCCTCCTGCAACAGTTTATTATATATCACAAGATTCTCTTTTAAGAGATTATTGTGCATCGTAAAAATAACAAAAAGAAAAAAACATATCGTTTACATTATCTTAAAAGCATAAAATATAAGTATTGCTTGAGAAAATAATATATTTTGTGCCTAAAGATTAGATTCATAATGCTCTTATAACAATGAAATCTTCTGTAATGAAACTATAAATTAGTTCAATTGTTACCTACTATGGTCTTGACATTAACATACAATTCTCAACTCTTATTGGAATCTGCCGTGTTATGATATATAAATTTATTAATATGTAGCTGTTTAATATAATTACGAGTACTTCGAATTTTCTCGTACAATTGTTGTACAAGAGTTGTTTAAATAATATAGTCATATATATTTAAAACTAGAATAGTTAATCATTGTATAACACATTATTAACCAATTAATAGTCAATACCACTTGAATTTGAATCAAATAACCTGTTATACTAATTTCAAATCATTGATATATATGTTTCACATAGTCTTTTTAAATTAAATTTTCCAAAAAAATTTTGTCTCTTTTTATAAAATGTTATTATAAATTTACAGAATTCTTATAATAAATATAAAATCTTCTATTAAACACTATTTGGATATAAATCCAAATCCTATTATTTTTGCTTAAAAAATTAGAAATTAGACATACAAAATATATTTAATTATAGCTGCACACATTTACAACATTACAATATTAAGCATATTGCTTAATGTTTACATTTCTATTCTAATTAAGTATAAAATAACTGTATGTATACATTGTCTTAATAGGATTAATATATTTATTATCAGTTTAATGTATTGTTAATCTACAATGTGTTGTTTGTTGAGAAAATTTTAATATTTTATAACAACAAAATGTACAATGTTCTAGCAAAAACATAATAATCAAATTTTAAATGGCATATAAGTTTCATGTATTATTTTATACCTTCTTTTTCTGGCTTTTCACAATGAATATCATGATATTGAACCATTCTGTAAACTTCTGAAGGATTGTAGAACTGCCGTTCCATTTCCAGGAAGAAATAAGTGATATACTTTCCCTTTGTAAAATACTCATCCTTTAAATATTTTTGAGTTTTTTCAGACTCAATTAGATGTTCATTTTCATCTTCTGAAGATTCTTCAAATGAGTCTTCCGTTGAGTCTGCAGAGAAGTCACTATCTTCACTACTCTCTTGAAAAATTACTTTTGATTCTTTTACTACAAATGCGCGTATATTATTTATAACATCAGCATTATTAGAACAAGATTGCAATATTTTGCTTTTTGAATCAGAACTAAAATCTTTTGTTCCATTATTAGCATTTTTTGAATATGATTGTGAAATTACGCTTAAGTCTTTATCTTGTCTTAAGTCCTGTCTTAAAAATGCAATTTTTGTATTCATATATCTATCTGCTCCTAATTTATGTTTTCCCTGCTCATTTTTCATATTATATTGTTCATGTTCTATACTCTTATTATTTTCTGTATCAAATTTGACATTCTTGTCACTCTTTATAGTTATATTTGTACAACTTTGTTGCATACATACATCTGAAATATCCTTATCACTATATTGTTCTGTCCCAAATGAATTATCTTTTATTAATATTGTACATATTTCGCTTTTGCCAACGACTGACGGTATAATTTTATTATCAAAGCTATGAGATACATTTTCCAACTTATTAGACTGCTTATTATCATATGCTTCTAACTGCCTATAGAACTCTGATTGTTGTCCAGTTTCATAAGGTTTTCTCTTAAATGCACGTGATATTTTGTTAAGAAATGAACTTTTTCTTCTATTCTTATTCGTATTAGACATTTTTAACAGATTGTTCGCACTTTCAATAATCACTAAGAACACCTGCACAGGTATTAAAAATGAAATGATAACTGACTGTTACCACGTTTATAACTGACATAGCTTTACATCACACTGAAAACGTTGCGTCTTGTCGCGCAGGTTTAGAATGTAAGATGGAGGGGGATATATAAGGTCATCTGATTACCACTTAACTATTACACAATGCACATAAAGAGAGGAATTGCAAAGGAGTCATGCCTAGTTAAAATTAGACATAAGGTAATTGAAGTTTTCCAGTTTCATAGAAAAACATTCTTCTTTTTAAGATAAAATATTTTCAGTATATCAAGAAATACTATATCAATAAAATAGCAAAAACGGTAATTATATATATTAAAGGATACCTCGCAGATGACGTTGAACTTCATATATATTATCATGGACATGTCCTTGAGTAACTTACTAAAAGTTTCAGTCGGCGGTCATTGTTTATTAAAAAGTTACTAACAAAAAAGTTTTGATAAATATTTAAAAATATTACTCCTAAAAATCGCGATTTTTTGCAGCAATTAATAGAATTAACTATAAGATAGCATATATATATAAGGTTTTAAGAGAGAAGGGAGAGAAGTTTTTTATAGGAAAAAATTCAAAAATATAAGTTCTACATTGACCAATATTTTTACTACAAAATTAAATGAATAATAGTCTATTCACTAAAATTTGCAAATTTCTATATAATTTCTATATAATAAAACATTAAATTTATAAAACGTAAATAACATTAAATCTATGTAAAAACTTAACCTATATCTATCTAATAATAATATTAATAATCTTTTTATAATATATCTCATCTTGCATAGGGGCTTTGCTAATCTTTTTAGTATAATCTTTTTTGGTATATTATAGATGTATTAATTTAGTAAGGCACAGATCTAATAAATATATTTATCTTCTGGATCTCCATCACTCGTTTGTAAAATTACTTGAATTTATATATTTTGTATAAAGACTAATAAAGACTATAAGACTTATTTATATAAATTCTAATATTTTTCACAAGTGAGTGATGGAGATCCAGGGAGTGAAGATCCCGGTAAGAGGGTGGTGAAACATCTCCCATCAGTTAAAAAACATTTTAAAAGAAAAAATATGAATGAATGTATTTATTAAATCTTTGCCTTATTATTAAACAGATGAGTCTATAATATACTAGAAAAGAAATATACTGGAAAGATTAGCAAAGCCTCTATGCAAGATGGGACATATTATGAACATATCTATTAAATTTGTAATTATTTCATCAAAAAATAATACTATGTGAAGGAATATAAATATAAATAATAGTTGAAAAAGTAATGTTATTGCACTTCTTTGATTATGTTAGTATTTACATCTTATAACATCACTATTTCATTTGATTATTTTCTTTCTACAAAAATACCACAATATATTATTTCTAAATTTATTTGTTGAATTTTTGTTTGAACGTAAATATTTTTTATATATTTTTGAGCGCATAATTATTTATAAAACAGATTGATCTATATTTAATAACAAAATAAATTAAAAAGTAGATAAATGTGTAATACCTTACAATATAACGACTTTATTTGATTTTATTTCCTAATATCAAAAATAACAGCAATTTAAGTTGAATTAAGTCAGGTCAAGTTATATTAGGATGTATCAGGTTATTTTTTGGAAATGGAGAGTGCAAGAGGACAAATTCTGCTTCTCCTTCATCAACATATGCATGCACATAATATTTTGCATGCATAAACAAATAAATACATGAGTGGAGAGATCAGCATTTATAAAAATTCTTTTGCTAATAACTTTTTAATGAACAATAACCGCTGACTAAAACTTTTTGCAAGTTATCCAGGGAAATATCCTTGACAACATATATGAAGTTCAAGATCATCGGTGAGATCTCTTACATGCATAATATGCATAATTACCGCAAAACTACTGAGCGATTATCATTTTGTCATTCAGTTGATATTAATTATTTAGATACATTTATTTTACTAAAATGAAATTTTTTATATGTAAATATTATACTACTAAATTCAATAATAAAACCTGACATTTAAGATGTGTAAATATAATTTGTAAGCTTACCTTCAACATAAGTACTGCAATATTGCTCTTTTGCTGTATTATTCTTTTTGATTATAGTCTCTTGAATCATATGAATATCATGCTCGACATATATCTCTTCTTTCTTGACTAGTACATTTGTTTGACATTCTCCATTCACAGAAGCTACTTCAGATTTAACTGAAGTACGACTTAAGGTTGTTGGAGAAATTCTACTAACAGTTAAGCTCTGGGGTGGTGTTCTACTACGTTCAGTCATTGCGCAACATAAAGACAGTTTAGTACTAGTATGTGATCCGTGTTGTGAACTGTCTATCTTAGTATTCTTATTTGAATCTTCATCCTTGTAAGATGGCTCTAAGCAACCAACTTTAGTCTTCTTGTTCATCAATATGCGACAAAGAGATTTCTTTTTTTGCTTTGATTTTGGAGAAATATCTACCTTTGCAATATTTGAAACACTACAGTTTTCATTTCCTTCACTCTTCTCCATAATACTTACAGCTGTATTATTTAGTGATTTGAGATTAGCAATCTATATAACTTGTCTTTAATTACATGAACATTATAGATCATTATAGAAATTTATTCTATACTTGAATGTTCAGCGAACCTTCAATATGTAACAAAAACATAGTTAAGGCATTTTTTTATCTGAAATTATATAGAATAATATTTAATACTTAAAATTTCTTATATTTCTTCACTGCTGGCTAATTAAGGTTGGTTAAGTTGATTTATTAAGTTAATTATTTGTAATATCTTTTATATATCATTATATATTAAAAACCAGAATAAATCATAATATGACATAATAAATCATATATTTTACAAATATTTATGATTATATTTTAATACTATTTCTGCTACTAATCAACCATTATATGTCTATATATTTCAAATATTTAATTTATAAATAAATTGATATTTAATTATACAATATAATTTTTCTTATTATTTACCAAGTATTTATATCAGTAAATATTTTTGGACTTTAGAACCTCAGGTCACACATAGTGTATAAACTTCAAATCAGTGTATCTATCCAATCCTTGTATCATATCAGTACAGTTGCATTTTTATTTTGGAGGCACATATAAAAAATTGTTCGACCTAAAGTAATCATACTATTTGTAATTCAATATTTAGATCGATTAGTTGCAGGAGCATTATAATCTCCAGATTACATATACTTCAATACGACACAGCATTAACTCGTATAATTTCCATAGATTGAGTAGTAGTCTCTCGATAGAAGTATTTGTTCTTCACTTCTATGAAATTCGGTTCAAAATCGACGATTGTGTATGTGTGTGAACTAATCGCACTACTGCTGATAAATCGATGTCATTCACTTTTTTAACTTCATACATAATCGAACCGAAAGTTCGATTGAACACATGTTTGAATACTTGTGGTCACAACTCTGACTTCAGCCTCCATTTCTGGCAGTTGCGGTGACAGGTCGATACTCGACTCAGCACACATTACTTATAAACTACATATGCAGTTCATTTTTTTTCATTAATTTTTTGTTGCCAAGATAAATTGCACACGCACTTTTCCAGTATGCATATATATATAATATCATATTTACATCGCTAATTCACGCAGTTACAATTTTTAAATGACAGATTGACTGATGACAGATCGACAGTTTTGACGTGAGCTCGGTAAAATCTATACACTTCGCCCGATTTTCAGTTCACTCCGCCTACCGCTATTCCTCTTACGTCTTTCCCCGCGTGCGGCTCGCAATCTGCGCAAGACTCAGTAACGTATGACATGTGAACTTATTTCCAATAGCTTTCACGTTATCTATGAGGTTTACTATTGTTGATACATTTTTTTCCCGCGCATCGTACGTTACTGAGCCTCTCACGACTCGTGGGCCATGCGCGTGGGAGCTTACGTTCATTCATGTGTGATGGCCTTTAAGAAATGTTTTTTGTTCTCAAACATATGACTACTTCGTTGAAAACGGTCAAGAGTTAAGAAGTTGTCAAATTTATCTCTGTATTGCGATAGAGTGTTACAAATTTAACGTTATTGATTATTAATCTAATGTTTGGTATTTTTGATAGTAAATTAATATAATGTCACGCTCTATTTTTCAAGGTATATATATTTATTTTAATTATACTTGTAAATATAAACAAGTATTCCCAGATAGATAGACATGTTGGCAATAGTATGAAGACATTCAACATGTGTTTTATATCATTAGAGCGGTATAACATGTTTGTAGTATGCTTATTGTAAAAAATACATATTTATTATCCCATACTTTGCAGCAAAATAGCTTGTTATATTGCTGATTAATTATATCGTCTTGCTGACATAATATAATATGTAGTATATTATCATAATTTTCATGGCCTCAGATTGTTTCTTTTATATATTGCTACAATGCTTTTTATTTGAGGATGCATCTCTACATGTTTATATTACTATTTTTAATTCTCGAATTCAGTCTCTATGCAAACAATATGCCAAAATTTGTCTATCTGTTGTATCAAATATAATGATATTTTTTATTTATTAATAATATTTGATCTTTTTATATCCACAGTTTTTGATCAGTATCAAAGAGCACGATTGCTTTTTGTACAATCTGTCGCAAATTTGTCTTTAAAATCCAACAATATTGATTGCTTGGAAGCAGCAGGTGTCATAGAACTGTTAAGCCCTTTATTAGCAGACATTGTACCATCCATTCAACATACGGCAGCAATTGTTTTAGGCAAGCTGGCAAATCATAATATAAAACTAGCACAAGCTATTATCAAAAGAAATATATTGTCACAGTTGCTGAAAAATATAGATAAACAAAATGTATGAGTTCCTGGAATGTAAGCACTTCAGTTATAATAGAACATATATTTTTATAATATTTTTAATATCAATTTTAGATATTTTATTTTCATATTTTTAACATACAATTAATATAATTAAGGTCAAATTAATATAATAATTCACATATGTAAGGATTACATATTACATATATATATATATATATATACAAAATATTGCAATATATATGCATTATAGTATAGTAGTATTTTAAATATGTCTCAACAATATATAATTAAGGAAAATATATTATCACAGAAATTTTACAAGAAAGCAGCACTCTTTGTTTTGCGAGCAATAGCAAAGCATTCATCAGAATTGGCGTTAATAATAGTAAATGATAGCTTGCAGATTATAGTTGAATGCTTGGAAGATTTTGATCCTGGAGTAAAAGAGGCAGCAGTTTGGGCATTAGGATATATTGCAAGACATGATAAAAATTTAGCTCAGTTGGTAGTAGATGCTGGTAAAATTATTATAATGAACATTTTCGACTAATATGATACTATATATTTTTCAGTAATATATATTAGCATTTCATTTACCTATTTATTACATTGTACTCTCCATTATTCTCTTTGTTAGGAGCAGCATCACTTCTTGTATTGTGTTTGCAAGAACCTGAATTATATATCAAACAAATTAGTGCATCAGCTATTAGCGACATATGCAAACACAGTGTTGAACTTGCACAAGCATTAGTAGATGCAGGTGCTCTTATTATTCTTGTGAAAATCCTAGTCAGTCCTGATGCCAGACCAAAGGTAATTTAATGTAGTATATGTTAAATAATTTTAGATAATTATAATTCATTAAATATATAACATCTATATAGCGTCAAGCATTGTTAGCGTTGAGCAGTGTAGCTAAACATTCTGCAGATTTAGCAGAGGCTGTGGTTGAGACAGATATTTTACCAAATATATTGATGCATATAGCTCATCCGGAGAAAAATATCAATAGAATTGCAGCTATCTTAATTAAGGAAATTTGTAAACACACACTTGAGGTAAGAAAATTTGGCAGATTTGCAGCGAGAAGATGCTTTGTTTTAAGAGTAAAATAAAGTAAAAAAGAGGTTATTATCTTGTTTTGTTTTATTTTTGAATGCACATTTTCAGTTAGCACAACTTGTAGTAAATTCTGGAGGCATCGCTATACTTATCGAATTGATTAATACCTCACAATCAGCAAGATTACCAGCAATCATGGCACTTGGATATATTGCTGGTCATTCCAATGAACTAGCTATGGCCATAATAGGATCTAAAGTACGAATTAATGAACAATAACATTCGATATTCAAATGATATAACATAAATAATACAATTATTCGGTATAGGGTATCGTACATTTAACAAATGTTTTACAAAAGAGCACAGAAGATCAAGTTCTTGCAATAACTGCATGGGCAATCGGACAGATCGGTAAACATACACCTGAACATGCGAAAATAATCGCAGTCGCGAATATACCGTTCAAATTATTAGAGGTACAAAATTATTGAGTTATTCTTTGTAGAAACAGTTATTATTAGTGTCACAAATACTTGAAAAATTTATTCTACGTCCTTTATTAAATCAACATTATTAAAATTTATTCTACACTCTAAGTTTATATTTAAAATATTAAGAGTGATTAAAACCTAAAAAGGATTGCAATATATATATTTATTTTTGAGAATAATGATTTTTCTGAAGAGTATCGGATATAATCTTTGTTTTTTTAAATAGCTACATAATGATGCAAAAAGTTCAGAAGATCTCAGAGTAAAATGTAATATGGCGTTGAAACAAATCTTACAAAAGTGCATGTATATGGAGGCTCTTGAACCTATGCTACATAATGCACCTCCTAACATTTTGAAATACGTATTAGGACAATTCAGTAAGGTAAGAATACAAGTATTTGACAAGTTGTATTTATATTTATTACATATGATATGGATAACCAAGTATAATATGGCTTTCTAATATATGATAAGATAAATAAGAACTAATTACATATCTGTTGAGCTATATATACATATACAGGGTGTCCCATTTTAATGTCCCACCCCAAACTCTTCGGTATTAAAGTTTCAAAGAAAATAATCTGAATAAAAGTTGTAGGGATTTAAGTGAGCTACCTTATGATGACCTTTACTTTGACCTTGACCTCTACTTTCAAGGTCATTTGAAGGTCAACTTGCGTTTTTCAAATGGAACTCTTATTTTTTATTACACTGTTACAATAACGCCCTGATTTTTGTTAATTTGATGATTTTTGAAATTTCCAAAAGTCTGTAAGTTAACAAAAGTCAAGGCGCTATTGTAACAGTATATTGAGACTAAATAAAGCAAGAAAGTCTATTACCATTTTTTCTTCCGACAAATAGTTAGCGAGATATCGTAAGTTAAGTGTTGAAAAAATCATCAAGTTTTCCTTAAATATCTCCAAAAAATATTAGGCAAATAAAAAAATGTTTTAGACAAAAGTTGTTCAAATTAACTAGTAGAAAAAAAACAGTGTAATAAAAAATAAGGGTTCCCAGTTAAAAAACGCAAGTTGACCTTCAAATGACCTTGAAAATAGAGATCAAGGTCAAAGTCAAGGTCATTATAAGGTAGCTCGTGGCGGCTAACTGCTGCCGGCGCAGACGGATGAGCACTTAGCAATTTGCGGAGACGGTGGCTAACTGATGCCGACTCTCGCAACAGAAACTTATAATTATTCGGCGTGGCGGCTAACTGCTGCCGGCGCAGACGGACGAGCACTTAGAAATTTGCGGTGACAGTGGCTAACTGCTATCGACTCTCGCAACAGACTGGTACGGTTCCCCGCGTGTTGCGGACTTAGACTTAGTGAAACGGTCCGGCTGCCGCAGCGTGTACCGCCGGGTCTTGTAACCGTCTTCCCGGTAGTTCGATGCGATATTGGAAAAGTCTACTCACCGGTCTTGGCCACGCTCAGGTAGTCTTACTCTCCGTGCTCGCTCCTCTGCTGATATTGCTGCTGTCGAAGTCGCTCTGCTCCACGAACTCTCTAATGTCTTCGTGCGAACGGGTTATATATCCTTGATTCTCGCAAACGGGGGTACTCAGTATCGTGTGGTGGGTCATCCCCGAATTCCGCGAAATCGGCGCATGCGGAATCGGCGTATTCGGGTTTTACCCCTTTCCACAATCATTCTCCGATTTTCCCCGATCGTACGAGACATTTGGCTCGGCCTGTTATCTCGGCGTCTAACGCCTTAGTGCCGTGGCACTGATGGTGCGGGGAAGGTTACGACAGTCTTCGGCCGGGCGATGACCGATTGTCGTCGCCGACACAGTTGTAACGGGGGACAAGTGTATACTTCTCCCTCGTTACAGATTCAGGGGTAAGGTCGGACTTTAGAGATACCCTGTATATACAGGGTGTATATAAGTAAGTGATACAACTTTTTACCGTACGATTTAGCATTACCGACAGCACTGTAGTTAATTGAGTCGCGTATAGATATTCCACGCATCATGTCGTTATCGGCAAGTTCAGATGGTTGACTTTTCGGCTGCTTGAGCTAAGACCGTAGTACGAAAAGATATAGATATTTAACGTGGTAATGCATTATAAAGATGTAATAAAAAATATGTTATGTGAGTCTTCAAATCTTTCCCGCTATTAGCGAACACTGTGATTATTGAGAACATTTATCACATCCTTTAATTGAACGCGGTCAAAAGCCGCCTTCCTTAAGATCACGAAGCATATGTAGACTGCAAGGCAGTCGAACGTATAGGATTTCTCAATGATTTGTCTTATGATGAAAATCGCATCTAACGTTGAGCGGTTTTTCTAAATCCTTGTTGTTCTTCCCGTATTGGTATTATATTTTCAATTTTATTTTTTAGGATGCTCGTGAATAACTTTAAAAGTGAATGTAGCAAGATAATGTTTCTGTAACTTCATGGGTCGCTTCTTGTTTCCTTTTTTATACATTCACTCCAAAAGAAAAATGCTTAAACGCTGGTACATTAGTACACTTAAAATGTGGGAAAAATTTACCAAATTTCAAATTATTATAACTTAGTAAATAATAAAGATAGAAAGATCTTTAAAAAATGCGTGCGTATTTTGAATTACTGATTTCTAGTCACTTACTGTAAAGCTTTATCACTAGGAACTTATTTATTTGAATGATGTATTGAAGCAAAAAGACAGTATATGAATCAAAGAATAAGGTAAGTCATTTTGCATCACGACAACGCTCAGTATATGTCGTAAAGTGAACAAAGATTGTCATATACACTTTAAAAAAGCTAGGAAATTCTCCTTCATACTTATTCACCAGACTTACTCCGTCGGTTTATATAATATTTAAACGCCCATGGGCTGAAGGGATGAAGTTACAAAATTTTCAATTTTGGAATGATCGTGCGTGCGACAAAAAATTATACACATAAGAATGTTGAATACATAGGAACGAATGAAAATTAGTAGAGTTATCATGGTTGTAGTGCTAGGTTTTTGAACTTTTTTAAAATTTATTATTAAATTGCTAATTCCACAACTTTTTCAGAATAATATGGAGTACAAAATCATTAACAGTACAAATTAATATAGAATGAGTATTATAAATAACCCAATAGGTCTGGTTTGATTTTGTTAATTTTTTTACTTACTTAAGAGAGATGAGCCAATTATTGTTATTGTTACATCATTTAGTAAATATAATTGGAATATAGATTAATTGAAGCTTCATCGAATATTTTATTTTGTTTATCTTTAGATATTTATCGATAAAATATAAAAAGCGATAATTATCGATAAAAAGCGATAATGTAATTTAAATTGATATAAAGCAGTACAAATATTTTTTATCATATGTAATCATCTATTCATTTCTCGTGATACGTTTTAACGATACACATCATACAAATTGTTAATAATAAAAACGTTTTATCCGATATAGAATAACCCATTTTTGACATAGCTGTTATATTTTTCTTTTATAAAAATGTCTTACAATCTTAACAAATAAAGATAAATGAAATACTTGTTGTTTCCTGTCCTTCATCGTCGTTCAACAATATTTTATTCCATAACTATAACTATTTTTTATAATATTTAAACCTATATGTCCAAGTAATTTGATTAAGTCTTCAGTCATAACTCACTCTACTTAAAAATTGGTCACAAGCAATTGCGTAAGGCAGATGTTTTTTTCCAACTCATATAAACTATTATATAATAAAATATAGTTTTCAAGTATTTTAAAGTCTTGAAGGAATTTCTAACATTTTGTTATAATGTTATAATACATACCCTGTATAAAATGTTGTATTAAAAAGTATTGCTTCGCATTCACGAGATTTTGTCGTGAATTCTGCTTTGCGGAAATCTGGGGTTGGATCGCGGGCCAATACTTTTCAATGCTATGGGGAATAGAACGTGAAAATCTTGTATGCCTCTGAATCCGAAAACAATTAGAAGAAGTAAATACTTTTCAATGCGAAAGTTCGCATTTGAAAATTATCGATTGCGATTGAATACAAGGCATATTTGAAATGAATTGAATCCTTTTTAATGCGAAGCATTCACCACTGCCGTCTCGTATTTAGCGCGGTAAAATTTAATAGGAATTAATACTTTTCAATCCTTTTCTTCGGATCAGAAAGCAGAATTCAGACATATTCAAAATGTTAATACTTTTTAATACGTTTCAATTCGACATTTTATACAGGCTACAAAACAGAGTTGGTAACTTATTTATGAAAAGTAACTTTTTATTTACTTTTTGCTTATTACCTACTTAAAAAGATACTTTTTATTCATAATGAAAATAGTATCGTTACCATTATTAAAAAAAAAAGAGAACAAGAATAATTTCTTTGCATTATCATTTCTTAATAAGTAACATGTTAAAATTTTGGTTATTTTCTTCAAATTTTAGAAATATGGAATGTTTTTAATATTAGCTTCTGCCTATTCCATACATTGAATGAGAGTGAAAGTATTTTGACGAATTTCGTTAAGATGTCATGGCTTATTCAATTTTATGGCAGTATTATATATCAAAGTATAATATATCAAAGATAATAAAAGGCAATGGCGATTATTTCAATGAAATAATAAATCGTTTTTAATAAAATTACTTAATTCATTTTTCTATTACGAAATTAACCAAAACTTTTACACTCATCCAATACATTTTATATATATAAAGTAACGATTATATTCATTATCATTACTAATAAAAAAATAATGTCGTTACAAACTAAAAAGTCGTTGAAAAAAAGTAACTTGCAAAGGTAAATGGCATTATAAGTAACGCGTTATTTCTAACCCTGGTGACGGTACAATTCCTAATAGTAATCGTACAAATAACTTATATCTATATCCTCTAATCACATTTACAAATCTCTACATTTATAGTCATGTTATATTTCGGTCGTCTGATTATTTTGAAGGCAGATAATCTTCAATTTCATTTCATTCGGTTTAGATACGGAATAATTGCTAATATTGTTATAACATAACAATTACCGTTACAATATAATATATGCGCCGCATTACTATATACGCGTATCAAAGTAATAGAAATTAAAAAATCGTTATCATATATTATTAATCGTGTGACACTGAATTTTTTCCTATAAGACACTTTTTTTAAAACAATATGATATATTTCATATCCTAAAAGAATACATTTTACAATCTTCCGGCAATAAGTAATTTGGCTAAATACAATTTAACTATTTTTATTAAATAAATTTACATTAAAAACCGTTATTTAACTAACCTTAAAAGATTATATAGATATATTATTCGCGCTATTTATTATGCATCTACTATATATTGATTTATTTTTAATAATAGTATCTGGCACACACACACACACACACACACACACACACACACACACACACACACACACACACACACACACACACACACGCACGCACGCACGCACGCACACACACACACACACACACACACACACACACATACATACACACAAAGACATAAATTGTATAAAAAAGTTTAGATATGAACAACAAGGAAGTATCAAGTTAGCTAACAAATATTAAAAACCGAATAATAAGATTAATAAACATAGAAACAAACTGTCACAGTATCAAATAATAAGACATTTTACATGTATATTAGCCCATATCTATTATAACAATTTTATTATTATACATGTCGTCCCTCTCTTAAGCTCACTAACAATAATAAAGATAATAATTATTTCAGATTATGTTTCCAATATTAAAAGTCAACATACTACAAGCTGTCTTGGAACAATTGTGCCACAGTTCATGGGACGTAAAATAAATAAGGACAAACAAAACAATCTTATACTGTTTTGTGATATTTGTGATAATAATAGAATTATTAATTATAGAAATCAGATGAATGAGCGTGTGCCAAAATGATAGGAGAGAAGTATTTGAGACGCTTTCGAGTTGTAACGCAGTCCAGTTGTTTGAACAACTGTCGTCGACATATGACGAAAAGAAACATATAGCTGCTTGTGCTTATATCGCCGCATCGCGCCTAAGCTGATATTAATATGTAGTCGCTAAATATTTGTGATCATAAATACGAGGTCATTTTATGAGACACCAGAAATAGCTCATATCGAAACCGTAAGAAGTTGTATAATAAAAAGGAAAAAAACCGGATGAGAGAAAGCCGTAAAAACTGATGGAATCTATATTCATTGAACAAAACATTTTTTTTCTGCGTATGATGAAGAAAGTACCAAAAGTCTATCGCAATCAATATGATATTAGAAGACGATAGAATATGACGATAAAAAAACTTAAAGTTCCCTATCATGTAACTACAGAAGAACAAAAAATTAATCATTAATTTACGATTATCGTTAATAGGCTTCCATTAATCCACAGTTTATAGAGAAGGAAATGATACGGATGAACGGAATGATAAAAGAATTCAATGCTCTGAGTATAATATATTCACGAAAGAGGACGATCAAGAATCAATTGTAAATGTACGGTACTTGTAGAGTTGCGGCAAATCTTCTTTCAAGAATATTTGAACACGCATGTCAAAGTGTAAAGTCTTTGCTATTATGCTCTGGTATTAAAATTTGTGTTTCCTTTGTAGATATCTTTAGTTGTATGAGACAACGAATACAACTTGATATTCTGCTTGAAGTGGTTCCACTCACATATTTCCGAAATAAGATTATTTCGTAGCAAAGTTATTTCTAAACCACGAAAGCTTAGTTTAGTTTGCAGGCTTTTGCTTAACGGAAGTCTATTAAAAATTCATGATTGATTCTTTGTTCTTCTTTCGTATTTTCTTAGAGAATTAGAGAGATGTGCGAAACATTAAGACATGACAATGTTACGTTCTTTATAATTATACGATAGAAAAACATCCACTCTTTACTCTTGACTACAATAGAATGTGACGCGTCTTCTATCGTAATTATATCTAGTGATAAATTTTATGTCAAGTACTGTTGAAACATGAATTGACAACTTTGGGCTTCTTTTCGTAGTAGTAATATATGATAGAAAACTTTGGCTTTTCCCTATTATTAATATTATTCTAATTATTTAATTATAACAGATATTCAATATTTTTTTCATGATATACGGAGAAAAATATTTGATTCAATGAAACAATTTTCTGATAAGATATGAACAATACAGAAATTCCAGTTGAAGTTATCAGAATTCAGTCTAAATTATCAAGATTTCTGATTAATTTAAGTAAAATTCTAGTATTACAATCACAATTTCTAAATTGTTTATATTTAAAAATTGATTCATTTAACCAAATTTTTCTCCATATAAACTTTCATGTAGATCCTATTGGTTTTAATCGATTTTTCTCTTACGACTTTTTTTTATCACAGAACTTTTACAGTTTCAATATGAACTATCTCATAATATGATTTTATAATTCTTTTATAATCTTGAATTGTAATCTCAAATATTTAGCGGCCATATCGATGCGAATTTAGGCACAGTGCGACGAAACGTAGGAGAAGTGATATAAGTACAAGCAGTTTTTCTTTTCCTCGTCACGCGCTGACAACAGAACAACTGGACCGCACTATAATCCGTGAATGATTCGAACGCTCCTCCCTATCTCGGCACGCGCTCATTTATTTAATTTCTATAATCAATAACTCAATAATTATTATATATATCGCAAAACGGTATGGAAATTTTTGGTCGCTTTAATCTGCGCTTCCGTGGACAATGACACAATTGTTTTAAAGTACTCTGTATTTATCAGAACAAAATTTAATATCATTTAATATTATAATCTTCTCTATCATAATCAGAATTTAATATCATTTCTCTTTTATTTGTAAAACTTTTTATTGGCAGTTTCTTATTATTTTATTTTTTAATTAAATTATATAGAGAAGGTTTTTCCCCTTATATAGTTTTTGTCCTATATACTATTTATATATATATATATTATATATATATTATATATATGTTATTAATAATTTAGAAATGTTCATACAGCAAATATAAAACCAGAAATAATGAAATGACTTATTAAATAGAAATATTAATAATTAATTATCAATAATAATAAAACTTATTCATCAATAAAATTGTGAATTTTAATTTTAATTGATTTATGATTATTTATAATTTATTGATTTATAATTTATTTATAATTATAATTATGCTAATATATTATAATTATTGCTAATTATATGTGAAAAAATTAAGAGTAATACTTTTTAATAATATAGAACATACATATAATATTTGACATCATTAGATACTGATATTATTTTTCTATATTTTGTAATGAAAAATTTCTATTTAAATATATAAATTCATATGTAGAACATTTTTTTGTATTTCACTTATTCTGCAAGTTAAAAAAAACTACCAAAAATATCTAGTTTTATTTTACGTAAATAAGAGAAATATATATTTTGATAAATCCTTTATAATTTTAAATATAGCCTAATTTTAAATACTAAATATAATTTTAAATATTCTATTCATGTTTCAATCTATAAAAGTAAATTCTTTTTTACTTAATTAATGTAATTTTAACATTAATTTATTCATCTGTTTCATCATTAGGTTTAATGCTAGCATAATTGTTCATGTTTCTATTCACTCTTAACATCTTAAGAAAACTGCCTAATACCAATATAGTTTTCCTGTGTCGTCTGAAGATCCCCGCGTACAATTCTTCACGTACATCTCTTCTATCGCTGACATCTGAGTCGATACTCGATACTGAGACAACAGAAGGCTTGACTGAGACCGATTGATGATAATTGTTAGTATCGCCCGTATTCAGAATTACACAATGTTGATTATTTATC
The DNA here is from genome assembly GCF_003227715.2 of Harpegnathos saltator. Classification (NCBI taxonomy): domain Eukaryota; kingdom Metazoa; phylum Arthropoda; class Insecta; order Hymenoptera; family Formicidae; genus Harpegnathos; species Harpegnathos saltator. The sequence continues at coordinate 733,621 of NW_020229940.1, forward strand.
ATTCTGGTTGACAACTTTGTTGAATTTCTCTAATAATTTCTTCTTTATACACGTTTATGCTATTTTCTTTCTCAGTACATCAATATAAAATCGTGTATATTCGTGTATATTCGTAAGTATATAATTGACTAATTCGTTTATTCGGTCGTGAATATAATTTTTCAAACACTTTGAAAAATTTTTATACTCGCATTAGATTATAACAATTTTTCGTTCTTAGAGTAGCTACTTCTGTGATCTCTGCAAAACTGATTTATAAGAGATTTTATAGAGAAGATTTGTAGATATGTTTATACATACGTTTGTACATAAGAATAATATATTATAACTTAAAGTGAGAAGTGATATTTCTGTTTTACCACGTCATTTCGACTATTACTCTCTTGAAAATTTAAGACAGCTATTTTATCTCGTTATCAGGATTCTACATGTAGTAGATGTTTGCAATCGCTTGATACTAAATGTGTATGATATATTAGTACAAAGATGCCTTTTCCGAGTTTTAATATTTGTTGTTGAATCGTAGTCGAACAAATTCAAACAACTTTACATCAATCCTCATTTTTACAAAAAAAAGTTTATCTGATCTACTTTTTATCTTTCCAAACGTACATTCGTTTTAAAGCATTTGTACTAAAGATATCTGAGTCTGGATGTTTCATTGGGAAAGAGAGAAAGAGAGAGAGAGAGAGAGAGAGAGAGAGAGAGAGACAGAGAGAAAGAGAGAGAGAGGGAGGAGAGAGAGAGAGAGAGACAGAGAGAGAGAGAGAGAGAGAGAGGAGGAGAGAGAGAGAGAGAGAGAGAGAGAGAGAGAGAGAGAGAGAGAGAGAAAGAATGCAATATATTTAATTAAATATGAATTAATTCATCAGTTATTTTGATGGAACTTTTGTGTTAATCAGAATGAACTACTTTGAACTATAAAAATAAAATCAACAATAAGCCTCCTTCATACTTTTGCCGTCAAATCTGATGCTGAAATTGTTATATCCTCTGTTATAGATGATATAGTTTTAGCCACCGATATCTCTTAGGTAAAAGATCCAAGTTGAATGATAAACTGCGAACAGAGATGGAAGAAAGAAATTATAAGCATGCAAATATATAAAAACAAACAATATACAGATTAGATTATAAACGCAGCATATTTTTAAAGCATATTTTTAAAATATAAATGTTATGCCTATCATATGTAAGCAGATAGTTTTATATTGCTTAAAATGTATAAAGTTACACCACATATTTATTCTGCGATATTGTATCAAAATTATTGCTATTGATATATAACGTTTATGAAATTTTACATCTTATATCAGAAAATAACTTGGATAATATATAGCCAACAAAATAGCTTATGTCATAATATATATCATAATATGGCTTGTATAATGTTCCAATTATTGTTTTTAAATGTGTTTTCATATTTTCTCTATTTTTCTGTATCTAACATTTTTTATTTTCTTTTCTTCTTTTTCTTGTATGTGGAACAATTCTCAAAATAGTAATTTTAAACTGAAAAAAACCAATGTATAGATAGCAAGAATAATATAATTTTCATATAAGCTAATCATTCATATAGAACAATTGTGTCTTTTGTCAGACAATTTAATAAATAAATAAGTAAGTAATAAATCTGTTTGATAAAATCTATTAATGATATATACAGGATGTCCCAAAAGTAACGGACCACCCTAATAACTCTTCAGTATTGAAGTTTCAAGGAAAATGATCTGAATAAAAATTATAGGGATTTAAGTGACCTTATGATGACCTTGACTTTGACTTTTATTTTCAAGGTTATTTGAAGGTCAACTTGCGTTTTTTAAATGGGAATCCTAATTTTTTATTATACTGTTTTTTTCTACTAGTTAATTTGAACAACTTTTGTCTAAAACATTTTTTTATTTGTCTAATATTTTTTTAGATATTTGTGGAAAGCTTGATAACTTTTTCAATATTTAACTTACGATATCTCGCTAACTGTTTGTCAGAAGAAAAAGTGGAAGAAAAACTAGACTTTTTTGCTTTATTTAGTCTCAAGAATATATTGTTACAATAGCGCCCTGATTTTTATTAATTTGATGATTTTGAAATTTCCAATTTGATTCGGATCATTCAATTTTATTCAGATCATTTTCCTTGAAACTTCAATACTGAAGAGTTATTAGGATAGTCCGTTACTTTTGAGACACCCTGTATAACCAATTTTCACATGAAAACTTTTAAGAAATTAGATATTTTATGTAATCCATGATAATATTGTGTAACTATGTAACAATGATATTTATACAACCAACTTCTATATTTTAAGTGCATGTAAATTTTTAATGACAATTATGAATATATATTTGCATATTGTTTTATATATGTATTGATAAATATTGCATATTATTTTATATATATATTGATAAATTCAACAGTGAATATTATTGGTTAATTAATGCACGAGTAATAAGAATTCAAGAAAAAAGAACTATGTATCAATTTTATCTATATATGGCAATATATAATAATGCATAATCATACATGTTCACAATAAAAAAAATGCTGAATATAAATACAATCATAGTAAATGCTTATGCTTCTGGCAGCATATATCAACATTTTATTTGAATAAAACACGTTTTATTTGAATAAAACTATTTCTTCTTTTTTTCATGTAACATCATTCTTTTTCTGTATGAATATACATTTATATATGTGACCATATATATACAAACTTTATATCTAATTTGCATATAATCATACATAATTTGATATAATTATATGTAATTATATATGATTTTTTTTCTCAAGAATACACATTATAATAATAATTATAATATGCAGTGGCACATATTATAACCCTTATGAAAAAAACACTCAAATATTGAGTATCTATATTCAATTATTTAAATTTACTGTCAAATGTGGATATATACACTCAATTTGAGTATATATATCCACATTTGACAGCAAATTCGAACAATTGAGTGTAGATATTCAATTATTGAGTGTTTTTTCCATAAGGGAAGAGATGTAAGCATGTGCTACATTATCTGTAATTAATAAATACAAGAAGAATGGGCAGGGAGAGAGAGAGAGAGAGAGAGAGAGAGAGGGGGGAAGAGGAAGGGAGGGAAGGAGGGGGAGAGAGAGGGAAGAGAGGAGGGGGGGAGAAAGAGAGAGAATTTCCATTATATTTGGAAAAAACTTATTTTATGATAAAATTGTCTTCAAGCAACATGTAATATATTGCAACACATGATATATATATATATTGTATTATCATATAACATCTTTACAAATATTGATTGAAATTACTTTGTTGCTGTTAATTATATAACATTGTAATATGTTTATATATGATATATATATATATTGTGTTATCATATAACATCTTTACAAATATTTATTGAAATTACTTTGTTGCTGTTAATTATATAACATTGTAATATGTTTATATATATATATATAGATCTTACCAAATGATGCAAAAGCAAGAAGATCATTCGTAACATCAGGTGGCTTAAAGAAAGTTCAAGAAATTCAAGCTGTGCCTGGTACCGTTCTCTCCGAATATATAACAATCATCAATTGCTGTTTTCCAGAAGAAATCATTAGGTTATCTTTTCTTCTTTCATATCTTTGGTATCATTTACTTAATATAAATTCACAATAAGAATATCATTATTTATGAGAAAAGAAAAACAATTATATTTATATTTATATTGAATATATTTTCTATGTTGCATAAACATATTTCATGCAATCATAATAGTCTTTTTTACTAAATCTATTTTGTACACCAAGCATTACATGTATTTTGCACTTTGCCTTTTGTATTTTGATGGTACAATTTAATGGTTTCAATAATTATTTTACTGCAATATCTCTGATCAATTATAATTTATTAATTAATAAACCTCTTATAAAAATAGTAACAGCGATCAAGGAGAAAGATAATATATAATTATATACTGTTATACATGATTATAAATTATATATAATCATATATGATTTATAAATGAGTTTGGTCTATAGATAACTATATATATAATCATATATATTTATATATATTCGGTACATGTATATGACAAAAAATATTGTTGAATAAGGAAAAGAAATAATTTGATTCAATTAAACATAACAATACTCATTTTGTTATAAATATAATTCTATATAATTATGGTCATTAGAAGACAATTTATATATAATTTTTTTCTGGGAACTTATATAAATAAATTATGTGTGCAGTATTGCACATATATGAATATGAGAAAAACTTAATTTCTTGAGTATATTCTAAAAAACTATCAATTATTTTGTGTAAATTAAACCAAATAGGAAACGTTAATAAAGGGGTTAATTATCAAAACATTAGTTGCTTAGTTGCTTAACACTTCGTCATGGCACTCACATATTATGAGCTGATGAATATATTCTCACGCCTAAACATTTGGTTACTTTACACTATTAATTCACGTTGTTAGTCAGTGTAAATAACAACTCCGTTTCTGACTGACTTCAATTTATATTAGTCGAGTAATAGACGATGTATGTGTATCGGCCATGTTGTTTCAGCTGATCGCGTTTAAAGAACGTGGTATAGTGGATCAATAACAAGAAAGATACACGTTGTTATAATTATAAATTTGCTTATTGTTTATCATTTAAATATGAGTTACATTATATTAATGTTAATTATTATGTTTCCGAACGACATAAATCATATTGTTTCGCCTACTCGGGAGGAAAGACCATGGCCCTTATTCTCGAAAATTGTTTTTTTTTCATTCATTCATTCAATATATGGCTCTGAGCAGAGTTATTACACTCTTTCTCCTACGCCAATCACAACGATTTTGGAAATAAAAGAGAAACAGGGACAACGCGTACGCAGTCCCCAAGGTCAAAAATATGCGTAGTTATAGGAACCACATCCAAACGCTATGTAGACGAACAAAAATCTCTCGAAAATTTGTGAAAAATATCGTATACGATGGCTGTGTTCCAATATTCACTGCCAGCACTGAAAATCTATAATATACATGACACAAACCATATATTTTCAGTATTGGCAGTGAGTTTTGGAACACAGCCGATATTTCATCAGTGGGGCAATTTGATTGGTTGAGAATCGTGATATCTAGTGACATTCATAAAGTATCATTTGCCGTTTCCCAAAATTCACTGTCAGTACTGAAAATATATAGTTTGTGTCACAAACTATAACTTTTCAGCGCTGGCAGTCAATTTTAGAACACGGCCCATGGGCCCCATACTGGGTCTATTCTTTATAACTGCACTGTTGAATTAGTGCAATAAGTTAGAGTGAGAAAAAATATAGTTGTCTCATTTTAACTTATTGCACTAGTTCAGCAGTGCAGCTATAAAGAACAGACTCACTATGTCTATGGGCAAATCAACTTTTTCATTCTGATTTAAACTGCCAACTTCGGCTTCACTCTGCGGACGAAATGTTTAGGGCCAGAGCACAGACTTCTGCATAACGCATAATACACAACGCATAAGAGAATCAACCAATCAGAGTTCTTCATTTCTGTCCTGAGGAAGGAAATGAAGAAAACTAATTGGTTTATTCTCTTATGTGTTATGTATTATGTGTTATGCAAAAGCCTGTGCTCTTGCCCTAAGAATATCATTGACTTCTAGTTCAACTGTAAAAAAGCAAACCTGATATTGGTAGATTTGTTAGTTTTAACTGTGCTCTGTACATTTAAAATCTTATCTTTGTTTCCTTCCGAAAATTATATATTTTATCCTCCAAACAAGTTTATTTCATTTTTATCATGGAAAATATAGATATAGCAAACACAACTCCTATCAATCCTTCACTTCTTATTTATTTCTAAATTGCCGTGTTGTGGGAAATTGTTTCAGATACTATTCGCCCGGTTATCCTGATAGTCTTCTGGAAGCTGTGGAACAGTATCAACCAAAATGTATATTTTTATTTGATCACAGATCGTCATCTGATAATATGGATTCTAATTTGTCCTCATTTAATAATGACGAAAGGTAAATTTAAATTATCATATTTCTATTATCGAATATTTTACTACATAATATCACATATTGGTAAAGCAAAAAAATATGCATTATAATTTAAGAAATGTAGTATGTTTTTTATGCAACTGTAATAAACATTAAATTTTTAGTTGCCGGTTAATTTTCTAATTGTAATAACTTATATTGCAATAATATTACAGTATTATAATATTATACTATAATATACAGGGTATTTGAAAGCTTATCATACAGACGAAAGTTAGAGATATATTGAGTGTAGCTGAGAAAAAAAGTCATGTACCATAATGTCAAATTGGCAATAGTTATCGAGTTATTAATTGAAACATGTGAGCCAATGAAGGCATAGAGAGCGCTGGACGGCCGCTTCTTGTCGCTTGCGCTCACTCGCTCCTCGTCGCGCGCGCTCGCCTATTGACGCTCGTTGATTTCGCCTATACCAAATGTCTACGTGCTTACTGCGGTCGCCCAGTGCTCTCGATGGATGGGGGTACCGGTATGCATGCCTAGCTCGGTCCCCCACCGTAAAACACACAGAGGAGCACAGTGAGGTTTTAGCCGGTAAGAGTCCGGCATAACTACTACCATCCCCAGGGGGAAGGTATCCATGATGGATTTTCTCACTTAAAAAAAATTATATATATATATATATATATAAAAAAGTCCCATACCGTTTGGCGAGATTCGCAATAATTATTGAGTTATTAATGACAGAAGTCTGACGAATGAGCGCGCGCCGAGATGGATGATTGAGGAAGCATCGCAGCTAGAGCTGCCAGACTTTTTTATACATGCATACATACAATGTAGATACATAAATTCTGTTTCTCGCGTTAGAATCTATTACAGACTTGCGAGTTGATGTGATGCAAGTTTATTAGTGTAAAAGCTTCCTTTTACTTGCTAGATGTGTTTTCAGATAATTGACCTTAAGTAGCACAATTTCCATACATTTACATATATAAAAATAAGACATCTTAGCGAAAATGAAGTAACGCAAGTAATCGCTTTAATAGAAGAGGATCTTTATCTCTGCTGACACACACACACACGACGATATATCGTGAAATTATTAAGACCCAATCGGTGTCAGTGATACTATCACACAACCAAGTTTCGAAAAAAATGATTATATGGAAGGAAAATGTCGCCGAAAGTGAAGCAATAGAATATCACAAATCAAGCAGCTTAGATCTTAACCCACGTACGTTTTGAAAATACACTAAAGGAGATTTAATTAGTTTTTTTTACTTAGGATTTTTACTTAGGATTTCGCATTTACAATTTTAAGTATACCATTAAAATATCTAATTGTTTTATTAGAGTCACCGAAGTCATAGGCAGCTTTCAGTTCTGTTCGCAGATACGCTTCTTTCGCAGATACGATGTTTTCTTTATTTACTAGTCAAGTCATGTCGGATACGAATGGGACCATCATAACATTTAACATTACGGACAATCGACAGAGCCTCATCCTTGTTTTGAAAAATAATGACATGTAATGCTCTATAAAAATCAACACGCTTCTTATCAAGTCTAGCCAACTTTACATTATAACGATAATTTGGAATTATAATGTTACATATTTCGTTAACTAAAGAGGCATCTTGATCCAGAAGACGTATCATGTTCTTTAAGATCGAAAAATATTAAATTCCGAGCTCTGCGCTCTCTATCCAGCAATTTTCAGCTTCTCTTCAAGATTGGCGCTCGGCGTAATACGGCCTTCACATGTAGGGATCCTCGCAGAAAGATCACCGATATCAGCCCTGACTTTATCCAGTTCGGTAAGATGTATCTCCTTAAATTCTAAACGAAACTTATCAAATTCTGAGCGAATAATATCTCTGATGCTCCGAAATAAGTTATCGTCCAGTGACAATACAGTTGAGATGCTAGGCTGCATACCGTCCGTTATTTGACCCTTAAAATTAGGATGACCAGCACCAGACAAATATCCCGGATGCGAAATCAGACCACACGAGCACGAGACAGGCTTGACCACTCGGGTCGAGCAACCCTAACAACTTAGGCTCCATGAGAAAAGATTAGCAAGATCCGAAATCTAGAAACTATCACGCACAGAGCAAAACAAAACATGTTTTGCTCTGTGAAGAACAGAACAAAACTGACTCCGACGACAGACAGATCTGATCTGAATTTTGTGATTTAATTTCTATTTATAAAAGAAAACGGATATAAAGATGCTTCTTATTACTTTTTTTAAAAAATAAAATTATTATTGAATAATGCAGCATTTAAAAATAATTTAATTTATCTATTAAGGAAGATATATTTATTATGAATTAACAAACATTTTGTAAACATTTTGTTTCTCGTATTCCTATTACAGGCCATATTTAGAAATGTGTTTTACATAACATCATTTGTTATTTAACTTCATATTGCTACAGTAAAATACAAATATGTAATCGTCTGAGTTTTATATAATATATATTCTAAATATGGCCATAATTTTACATGTATTTATAAGAGTATTATAATCATCAAAACACTTATATCTCACCACTCAATAATTTCTTATCAAATAAAAATTCTCCCAACTCTCCGTGTGTTTGCATCATTTTACCCAATGTCGAAATTTTACCAGCAAGTTCCCGTTGGCCTTTATATTGTTCATCTAAGAAATCTGACGTAAAATAGTCCACCAACTGTGAAAAATTATAATATGTAATTAATAACGGATTATTCCTGTAAGATTTATTTTTATTTTCTTATAATACTCACATGATAATCATTGAAAGTGAACGTTTTCGGATTTTCACAAGTTGTGATTATTTCACGAATGCTACGCGTAACTTGAGCTTCTAAATTCAAAGCGTCAGTGAGGGCTTCAACACCACTATTCCACTCTTCGCGTATCGGTTTCTAAGTAAATTTTTGTAATTACAATTACAAGTATATTTGTGTGTGCCAAATTAATTTTTTCATAATCTCTATTTAAATATTCTAATACACTCAACGCTCATAAAATGTTCGTAAAAAGAGGAAATACTTACCAAAGGAAACTTAAGAAGCTTACTAACGTCACTTGTAAGTTGTCCTCGCATTAATAAATATTCAATGACTTTTAATGCATGCTCTCTTTCTTCGCTTGCACTCTCAAAAAAGAATTTACTAAATCCTGGACGATTTATAGTATCACGTGCAAAATGAGCACCCTGGTAACATAAAAAATATATTAACGTATATTTACCGATATTATTTTATATTATATATATATAGTGGGAATAATTATATTATTCTACAAAAAAAAAAGACTTTTCCTCAAACACTAAAACAAGACTATCATAAATAATTTTCTGTAGCTTTTTGGACATTGAATATGAATCCAGTTTCCAATTGCTCCATTACTTCATTTTTTTAAGAAATTTGCAATTAAAATTGCAAAAAGAATTATTTTCACATATTTGCATACCATTGCAAGATAAGTCATTGCAGCTTCGACTTCGGTTTTGACTTGAGATTCCATGATCTTTATGCATGGATCTACCATATCCACCCATGACGTTGGTAATTCTGCAGGTTTCATTGTACCTGGAGAAAGAGATAAAATATAAAATCAGACTTAAAGATAAAAATATATTTAATATGATGAAATATTAATTAATTTTTATATCCTGTGTGTTGTGTGTGCGCGCGCGTGCGCGTACACAGGGTGTTAAAAAGTACACCGACCAAACATAAGAGATACATAAATAAACAATATGAGATAGGAAACTAATGGAATAATAGGAAACTAATCGGAATAATAGGAAACTAAATGGTTGAAAATGCATTGTATGAGATATAAGGTGTTAACGAAAAATACTATTATTTAGAATTGCAATTGGAATTATATGACATGTGCATATCAGTCATTCTAACCAATGTAAAGCGATGCATTTTGATACAAAGAAGCAATCTGAAATGCCGAACGTTACTGTTAATTTAAAAGCCGAGAAATCAATTAAGTAAAGTTATAAACACATACACTGAATATATTCTCCCATTGTTTAATGTTTAAAAATAACTAAAAATTTAAAAATAATTAGCTAATTATGCGCTAATATTATTGTGTTTAGTTGAAATTAAATCTATTCCTTTTGTTTATATTTAAGCTAAAAAATATATATTAGTAAAGTGCAATTGTATAACAACAGTATTTTTCTTTAATAACGGTATTTTCCTTATATTTCATACACATAATACGTTTCTGATTAATTTTCTAACTCATATTGATTATTTACGTATATCTTTCATTATCTCTCATAATTTGTTATATTTTGTGGTATATGTGGTATATTTTTGTAATATCTTGCACGCACGTATGTACGCACGCACGCATGCACACATGCACGCGTACATACACCCACACACACACACACACGCGCTCACACACACGCGCTCACACACACGCGCTCACACACACACACACACACACACACGCACACGCACACGCACACGCACACGCACACGCACACACACACGCACACGCACACGCACACACACACACACACGTACGTACGTACGTACGTTCGCACGCACGCACGCACGCACACAAGCACACGCACCCACAAACGCACAGCATTCCACTTTAATCAATCCGGTCAATTTTTTTCTAAAATTATTGATATAGAATGAAATATTTCAGATAAAAAGTGAAGCAGTTTCGTGAGACTATTTTGATCACGTTGTTTCTTTTCTAAATGTAGATATCAAAGAAATATGAGTCGTACCCACATTTTTAAATGAAACTGTCCATTTCCAAATATTTACGATTGTAATCCTTCTCAAATAGAACGATCATAGATACTCACAAGAGTATTGCACAAGAATTGTATGATGTAAATCATCGATTTGACTGAATTCTTTTAGATAGGTAAAAATTGAAAAATATTTGACTCGTATTGCCGTTTGCTTAAAAACTCGATAGTTTTTAAATTATTCAATAATAAAGTTTAAGGAATTAGACATGGCGCATAAAGTAGAATACACAAGCAGGCTCTTCCTAAATGCCGCGGTGAGGGAGCAACCTAACTCACGTGACTAATAAGCTAACGATTAGAGTTCGATTTTGCTATGATTTTTTTCTTCTTTTTTTTTCAAATCTAATATTAACGTAAGTATAATCGAAAACATATAAAATACATGTATACAGGGTGTCCCATTTTAATGTCCCACGCCAAATAACTCTTCAGTATTGAAGTTTCAAGGAAAATGATCTGAATAAAGTTGTAGGGATTTAAGTGAGCTATTTTATGATGACCTTGACTTTGACCTTGACTTCTATTTTCAAGGTCATTTGAAGATCAACTTGCGTTTTTTAAATGGGAACCCTTATTTTTTATCACACTCTTTTTGCTACTAGTTAATTTGAACAACTTTTGTCTAAAACATTTTTTTGTCTAATTTTTTTGAGATATTTGAGCAAAACTTGATAACTTTTTCAATATTTAATTGATTCAATATTTAATCTGATGATTTCGAAATTTCCAAAAATCAGTAAGTTAACAAAAGTCAGGGCGCTATTGTAACAATATATTCTTGAGACTATATAATATAATAAGAATATAATATATAATAAAGAATATAATATATAATAAGAATATAAATAATATAAGAATAAAGCAAGAAAGTCTAGTACCACTTTTTCTTCCGACAAATAGTTAGCGAGATGTAAGTTAAAAATTGAAAAAGTTATTAAGTTTTCTTCAAATATCTCAAAAGATATTAGACAAATAAAAAAATGCTTTAAACAAGAGTTGTCCAAATTAACTAGAAGAAAAAGTGTCATAAAAAATAAGGGTTTCCATTTAAAAAACGCAAGTTGACCTTCAAACGACCTTGAAAATAGAAGTCAAGGTCAAAGTCAAGGTCATTATAAGGTAGCTCACTTGAATCCCTACAACTTTTATTCAGATCATTTGCCTTGAAGCTTCAATACTGAAGAGTTATTTGGGATGGGACATTAAAATGGGACACCCTGTGTCCCATATGAGTCCCTATATGAGTGTATATAGATGTTCGGTAACTCATGTAGCTACAGAACCAATAGAAATATAGAACTAATTAAAACAAATATAAAAGTCCCATAGTATTTTATGATAAATGCAATTGTTATCAAGATATTAATTACAGAAATCTGATGAGCAACCCCGCACCGAGATATTAGAAGTTACTTGGGTTCAGCAAAACTACACTCACTCCAAAAAAAAGCGGTACACTTAAAATATGGGAAAAATTTACCAAGCTTTAAATGATCATAACTTGGTAAATAATAAAAATAGAAAGGTCTTTAAAAAATGAAAATAAAACTTGGAATCTCTAATTAAAGAATCGATTTATTTTAATGTAGCGAGAAAAATTTATTGAAAATGGAGATGACAAAGCGAGAGTATGCGAAATTGAAAAATATTTGTCCGAGTTTGTCACGGCGCATGGCGAGAGTCAAGTATTGCAACTCAATCGCATAAAAAGCATGTGATAGTATAGAGTCTCTTCTTTAAAATGCTTTTTTAATCGTGTCGTACGATGATTTTTCACCGAATTATTTACATTTAAAGAAAAAAACAGTATTTTACTTTAAATGCGAATTATTCAGCAACAAATCATCATATCGAAACGATTCAAAAAGCATTTTAAAGAAGAGCCTTTGTACTACTCACATGCTTTTTATCCAATTGCATTACGACACTTGACTCTCGCTATATGCCGTGGCAAACTTGGACAAATATTTTTCAATTTCACATGTTCTCGCTTTGTCATCCGTCATTCTCAATAAATTTTTCTTGCTACATAAAAATAAATCGATTCTTTAATTAGAGATTCCAAGCTTTATTTTCATTTTTTAAAGACCTTTCTATCTCTATTATTTACCAAGTTATGATCATTTGAAGTTTGGTAAATTCTTCCCACATTTTAAGTGTACCGCTTTTTTGGAGTGAATTTATTTATGGTGCTCGTACATGAATTATTATCAATGATGGCACTTCTCTGTTTCATTCATATATGAATCATTACCAATGAAAAAAGTATAAACATAGATCCAGAAACGCTTCTTTTCCAAGTTATAAACAGTTTTTATTAAGCATATCTCCAACATATTTCAGTCGTATTACTCGAGAGAATAATAATTACATCAATAGATAGATTAGCAGAAGAGGAGCCATCGGTCTTCTACAAGTTTGGCTTACACGACCGCTCGATTTGAATCTCTTAGATTTTTATCTATAAGTACATCTTAAGACTCTTGTTTATAAGACATCCTCGTGATCTTGCCTTAACCGGCCGGATCAGTCCTGATATTGTCTTATAACTTGACAAGTACTTAACGAAAAGTAACTTAGTTATAGTGTTTTGGAAAATTCAAGATGAGCTAGAAGAATATGTAATGAAAAATAGGGGTTCCATTTAAAAAATGGAGTGACCTTCACGTGACCTTCAGAGGACTATCCAAGGTCAAATCAATGGCACCATCTTATGTCCCTCTTTGAGCCAAACAACTTTTGTTCGAAATATTTTTGTCTACTGAGTTTAGTTTTCGAGATATTGGGCTGGATCATTTAAAATGGGACACCCTGTATATAATATTAGGTTGTCTAAAAAGTATTGAGCCTTTGGAGGTCAAAATTGACAATACATTTATTGTTATTTGAAAATAACATTATGAAACCACATATGGACCATTTTGTTCGATGACCTTCTGCCATTTTTCCGGCAACACCATAATCCCGTCGCTATAGAACTTCTGTGGTCTCTGGTCAAAAAATTGTGACACGTGGTTTTCACAGGCCTCTTTTGAAATTAACTTAACACCATTCAAGGAATTCTGCAGAGACCGAAACAAATGATAGTCTGACGGCGCCAGGTCCGGGCTATACGGTGGATGCATTAAAACCTCCCAGCCAAGTTCTCTCAATTTCTGACGGGTCGTTAAAGATGTATGCGGTCTGGCGTTGTCAGCGTGGTATACGACACCCTTTCTGTTGACCAGTTCCGGCCGTTTCTTTTAAATTGCTAGGTGCAATCGCGCTAATTGTCGACAGTACAGGTCCGAGTCTATTGTTCTGCGTGGCAGCAGCAGCTCGTGATGCACGATGCCTTACCAATCTCACCAAACGCATAATCTTCCTGGGCGTCAGTGTGGGCTTTGCCACAGACTGTGAAGCTTCTCCTCACTTCGACCACGATCTTTTTCATAGATTGTTGTTGTAGGTTATCCACTTTTCATCACTCGTGATCAACCGCTTCAGGAATAGCTCAATTTCGTTACGTTTCAGTAGAGATTCGCAGATAGAAATTCGATCAAGTAAATTTTTTTGAGTCAGATCATGTGCACCCAAACATCGAGCTTCTTTTTGTAGCCAACTTTCTCCAAATGGTTTAACACTGTTTGGTGATGGATGTTTAGGTCATTGGCGATGTCATGACTGCTTATGTAGGACTGCTTATGATATGCCGGTCTTGCTCGACTTTTGTCAGAATATCATCCACTTTTTCTGTGATTGGTCGCCCACTGCGAGAAGCATCTTGGACATCGAAATTTCCAGAACGAAAGCGGCTGAATCATCTTTTGGCTGTTGCTTTTGATAACGTATTTTGCTCATGAACAGCACAAATTTCTTCACGGGCCTGCGCAGCATTTGCGCCTTTATCGAAATAAAATTGTAAAATGTAGCGCAGTTTTGCGGAAAGTTCATTCATCTTCACGGTGCAATACCTTACGTCTGATTATAAGAATTCTATTCTAAATCTAAATACAATTCTAATCTAAATACAATTAGGAGACAAATTTTTTTCGGAAATCGGTCAATTTCTTTAGAGTTCTGGTAGCCCTCCGAAGAGTTCTATCGGTTTTCCTTATGACTTGAATCGATTCGAGCAGAAATGAAAGAGTTCTAGTCCATCAAAGTATCACAATCGTGAAGTTGGCCCCCCCCCCCCATAACTTTATTTCGTGTTTTAACCACTTTAATCAACGGAACTTTTTTTTTTATTAATTGAGAACTCTAGAATTCTTTGCGGGGCAATCAGAACTAAGCTCATTTTTCTTTCAAATTTTCAAAATCGGGGCTAACTTCACAGACGTCAAATATTAATCGTATATATCATAAAATTCAGTCAAATATTATATCAGAGAACGAAAAAGTTATTCAGAGAATAAATTAGGATGTGTATTAATGTTCGCGACTGTGCATTCGAGTATGAATGATAAATTTTTATTTTCCATCTTTTTTGTCTATGACCTTTGGTGTCTGTGATCATTGTATTCGTCTTAAAGTGAACTACAATTGTTAATGTTTGAAAATGATTCCAGAAAAAGAAATGATCTTCATATCTTTTTGGCACTTCCATCTAGAAAAAAAATAACATCACTAAAATACGTACCTCTCGAGACCGTTCTACTTCTAGCTAATCCTTTTTTAAACATGCTGTATATAAATTAATAAAAAAGATTGTCATTATAATGATATTATTGTAATTTAATCTGCGTAATTAAAACGCTAATTTATTATTGTCATCGCGTTAGATAAATCATAATCTGATAAATTATTTTATTTTTTGATAAGATATTGATAAAGAAATACGTGATCTTGTTATCTATTAAGAGGATGGATTGGCAGAATAAAAAGTTTGATTTAATCAGTAGCTATACAAATTTAATATATACGGGACACTCCCATCGTAATCAATTTACTGTAATCTTTTAAACTAAGTGAGATATCGATTGTTCTTTTTAGAGATTATATGGTAGCAAAAAGAAGATACATTTTGATAAAAGAAAAATTTTTTAATTTGGAGTTGTTTCATTAAAATTATATTAAAAACATTTAAAAATTTTTTAATAGAATAATGATTTTTTTAGACATAATTGTTTTCTCTGACCATTCTACATATAAAAATGCAAAAATACTGGAAAAATGCAAAACAGTACTGGAACTTATGATAAAGTCAATACATTTTTAAAGTCAATAAAATTCCGAGATACTTTATATATTATTATATATATTTTATGTATTATTTTAATACTTTTCTATATAGCAATATAAACATTCTTATGTGTATCTATGTTTTTGTAATCATCAAATTAATTTGATGATTTTGAAATTTCCAAAAGTCAGTAAGTCAGTAATAAAAGTCAGGGCGCTATTATAACAATATATTCTTGAGATTAAATAGAACAAAAAAGTCTAGTACCACTTTTTCTTCTGACAAGTAGTTAGCGAGATATTGTGAGTTAAATATTGAAACAGTTATCAAGTTTCCCTTAAATATCTCAAAAAATATTAGGCAAATGAAAAAAATGTTTCAGACAAAATTAGTAGGGTTTTATAAGGCGCATTTATATGGCGATATTATTATTATGACCTTAAGCGTTGTCAAGGTCACATGAAGGTCATCTTAAATTTCTTAAATGGAACCCCCTATTCTTCATTACATATTCTTGTAGCTTATCTCGAGGGCTCTCCAAAGCATTATAATTAAATGTTTTTTCGTCAGGTATTTTTCGAGTTAGAAGACTTAAAAGTTGCAGTACTGCTGGTATTAATATTACTGCGTGGAGTTTGCATGGTCGGATTTACATCTCTTTTGTGTGTGCCTATATGTGTATGCGTGTGTGCACGTGTGTATCTGTGTGTGAGATGCACCGTCGATTTTGCTATTTTCATTTTTGTGTGCGAAAACCCTATTTCCAATTTTAACATTAGACTGGCACATTATCAAACTGTTAATGCATAGGTTTCCGCCGCTCAGATTACTGTTATATCCAGAGATATCACTACTCATTGGTTCGCTACCGCTTTTGTAAAATCTTATTCTGTTTGCCGATTTAATGCTATTTCATCTTGATCGAGTTCGTACCTAAAATTACAAACTGAATTGAAGTTTGTGAGAACCTAACCTCAGAATTTTAACAAACTCCGTCGTCGAATAATAACGAAAAAATATTTAATTATAGTGTTTTGGAAAGCTCTCGAGATAAGCTACAAGAATATGTAATGAAAAATAGGGGATTTCATTTAAGAAATTTAAGATGACCATTATGTGACCTTGACAACGCTATTCAAAGTCATAATAATATTGCCATAATACGCTTAAAAAATCCTATTAACTTTGTATGAAATATTTTTTTCTAAAATGCGTATTTTCCGAGATATTAAGAGGTTTCGATACTTTTTGTACACCCTATATATACAGGGTGTATAAAAAATTTTTCAAATAAAAATTGTAGAGTTTCAAAAGATCTATTTACTGACATTATGAGTTTGATCTTGGATGGTGTCGCCAAGGTTAGGACAAGGTCATCTTGAATTTTTTAAATGGGATCCTCTATTTTTTATTGCATATTCTTGTAGTCTTTCTCCAGACCTTTTCAAAGCACTATAATTTTTTCCACTTTAAGTAAGCCGTTTCGAAGTTATTGAGCTTTTTATGATAAGATGTTCAACCAACGGCTGGAGCAATTTCGTGACTTGTATTTCAGCACATGTAATATTAAAATAATACTAATGTATTAAATTTATAACAGTACTAAAATTCACCTTCGAATCATTTCAAATCAATTGCAATGAATTTGACTTGAAGTAGAAGATATTACTTGTACATGATACGCGTTGTTTCATACGGAAAAGATAAATTACTTTTCTTACTGATTTTTCTTTCTTTAATTGAATTATCGATTTTGTTATCTAATTAATACACATTTCTGTTTATTGGATAAACCTTTTTGTTTCCTAGCTTATTACTTTTTCTTTTAGAGATTAACATTATTCTCAAACGCTTTTGTAAGGATCTTGACTTGGCTGGCTGAATACTTCTTTGATCTTGTCTTGGTTGGCTGGACATCTTATCATAAAAAGATAACTTCGAAACGGCTTACTCAAAATAGAAAAAATTATAATGCTTTGAAAAAGTCTCTCTGAAGGGCTACAAGAATATGCAATCAAAAATATGGGGTCCCATTCAAAAAATTTAAAGTGACCTTGTCCTGACCTTGGCGATACCACCCAAGGTCAAACTCATAATAATAAACTCAGTAAATAGATCTTTTGAAACCTTATAATTTCCATCCGAAAAATTTTTTTCTAAAATGCTTAGTTTTTCTGATATTTCATCATCCCGGTATTTTTTATACACCCTGTATATATATATATACAGGGTGCATAAAAAATACTGGGACGGCGAAATATCTCGAAAACTGAGAATTTTAGAAAAAAATGTTTCAAACAAAAGTTGTACGGTTTCAAGGAGGATATGAAACGACTATATCGTTTTATTCACAGATGACACTACTTTCGAAATATTCACTGATAATTACTTTTCTTAAATGGAAATCCCAATTTTTTATTACACCGTCTTTTTCTATCAACTAATTTAAATTTTTATCTGAAATATCTTTTTATTTGCCTAACATTTATTGAGATATTTAAGGAAAACTTGATAACCTTTTCAATATTTAACTCACAATATCTCGCTAATTATTTGTCAGAAGAAAAAGTTGTACTAGACTTTTATGCTCTACTTAGTCGAAAGAATATATTGATACAATAACGCCCTGATTTTTGTTAATTTGATGATTTTGAAATTTGCAAAAGTCAGTACCACATTTTCTTTCGTCAAATAATTCGAGATATCATGAGTTAAATATTGAAAAAATTATTAAGTTTTTCTTATATATCTAAAAAATATTAGACAAATAAAAAAATGTTTCAGGTAAAAGTTGTTTAAATTAATTGGTAGAAAAAGACGGTATAACAAAAAATTGGGGTTTCCATTTAAGAAAAGTAATGATCAATGAATATCTCGAAAGTAGCGCCATTTGTAAACAAAACGATACAATCGTTTCATTGAAACGACCTTCTTGAAACCGTACAACTTTTGTCTGAAACATTTTTCTCTAAAATGTTTAGTTTTCGAGATATTTCGCCGTCCCGGTATTTTTTTATACATCCTCTATATACTTTTTTTTTTAAGACATTAAGGTGAATGCAGACATTAAAGTGAAAAGTTAGTTTAATATTTTTAAACGTAATCCTAATTTTGTAAGCGCTTATATTTGAAGCCTTTTTAATTTAGATACCGAAATATCTTAGAAATAATAAGGTAAACGTACCGAATTACGCCACTGCACAGTGGCCAAGTGCCGGACAAAAATCTATTTTTGCACTTATTTCCAAATTTGTTTTGCAATATATTTTTGTTTTCTTTACTTCTTTAAGTAATATTTTATATAAGCATAACGTCTTCCATGATGTCCTTTTCATTTAATACTATTAACATAGATCAAAACTTAAATTCTGTAACTCTCATATAGTATCTTATATAGAATATATATGTGTATTTGATAATTAAATGCTTTGTGATTAACGTTTAACAATATTTTCAATATAACTAAATATTTTTAATATATAAAATTATAACTTATGTAATCATATTTTGAAAAAAACTTTGGTTTCTTAATGTAACACATAATGAAAAGAACATTTATCATTTTTTTGTAATATATTTTGAGTATTCAACATCCTTCAATTTGGCAATAATGTGCATTTTGTTAGTACCTCAACTTCAAAATCACGTCTTCGTTGCGTACGTTTACGTGCGTTTTTAAAAGTAACAGCATAATAATTAAGAAAGCAACATGGCATTTGGATGAGCAGCTCGGCAAATAAAATTATTAACGTTTTTCAGCAAATAAAGGATTTCGCTTTATTATTAAAACACCTTGTTTTTCTATTTATCGTCATTTGGTATATAATTAATGACATAAATTGGGACATTCTATAATCTCAGTGGATATAATTCGAGACATTTGCAGTTCACATTTAATTCTTTTATATAAATAAATAATCTTGTTTATTTCTAATTTATATATCCGCTAATTCACAATAATAACTTTTAATAAGATTCATAGTCTTACCTAACACCAATTTACTGTTTTAAAAGTAAACTTTCAAAAATTAGTTTCTGCTTAAAGCGGCGTAATTCGGTATGTTTACCTTAAATTCAATAATTACATAATCAACACTAGAAGTCAAACAACGGAAGCGCCAAGCTTAAACCAAAATCCATGCTGATACAATGCAGTAAAACATTAAAAATTTTGTAATTGCTATATCATTGGCCTCGCGCCAATGTACAATGTACAGGGTGTATCAAAAATACTTGGACAAACTTTGGAAGCGGGTTCCTTACACCAAAATAAGGAAAAAATGTCATGTAAACATATGGAAATGCTTCGTTTTTGAGTTATTATTGAAAGTTTATGTTCAACGCGTTCAGCACATTTTAGTCACATTATTCGAGATGCACTGACTGATATCTACCATGACAAAATGGATAGGTAGGGAAGGACCAGTTCCATAGCCTGCACGTTCATCCGACCTCAATCCTTTGGATTTTTATCTGTAGGGGCACGTAAAAGAATTAGTTTATGCAACAGAAATTCCAAACTCAGAGATGCTTCATCAACATATCATGGAAGTCTGCGAAACCATTCGACCATGTGAAAATCTTTGAAAGGGTGCGATAGTCCATGATCCGACGAGTTCATGCATGTGTAGAAGCAAGAAGACATTTTGAACACTTTCTATGAGCTGACAATTTCAAACAGATGTGTTATTGTAAAATGTTTTTTCAATAATAACTCAAAAATGAAGCATTTCCAAATATATGTTTACATGATTCTTTTCCTTGTTTTGATGTGAGGAATCTGCCCCCAAAGTTTGTCCAAATATTTTTTATATGCCTTGTATACACCATTATTTTATAATATAGTAAGAAATAGAATATATATTTTTGCAGCAAAAAATATCTAAACTTCTTTAAAATGTCAATATTTTAACGTAGCAAAACCTATGATTCCATTAAGATGTGCCTGCGCATTACGACTGAATTATATGAAACACACTCACGAATGTTTCTACAACTTTATATTGAAAGAGGTAAACCAATAAATTATCATTCTAGATTCCTATATTATGGATTATTTTCCTGTGAAGATAACTCAAAGATATAATTTATTTAAAACCTAACAGCCTACTATTATATATAATTAAATATAAATTAAAATTAATTAATTAATTAAATAAAACAATAAATTAAGTATTAAAATTATATATCATATAATTAAGTTACTGTTTGTCAAAGCATTATAATTCATACATATCACAGATGAGCTTTAATAAATCTAAGTAACATCAGCATTATGCAATGACGCAAAGTTAATTTAAACATATATACATCAAACATATTTCAACATTTCCTAATAAATTGCGTAAGCTAGGGGAGTGACAAACCTTATCTACTATGCATGAATCAGTAAGGGACAAAGATCAAATAGAAAGCAATCACTATAGTCTGTTAATTTGTTCTCTTTAGATTGCAATATATGTAGTTTCTCAAAGAATATACTCATTAATTTATCAACAATTTATACTTAATAAAATAATTTATAATATAATTATAATACTTTATATAATTTATATATCTATATATGAAATTTAAATTCTAATTAATAAAAATGATATGTTAATAAGTTAATATTATTAATATTATTAATTAATATTATTAAACTTATATATATGCATATATTATAAAGATATATATCGAATAAGCTTAAAAGAATACATATATATATATATATATATATACACATAAGTACAATATTAAAAACGTATATATATTTATTAAAGAAATTTGTAGTTCTGAAATATTTACAATCAAATATTGCATATGATTGTGATCATTTTTTTTTCGTTGTAATTAGTAGAGTTTATTTAATACAATTGAAAGGAGAAACAGCATGAGCAATATTCAAAGAAAAGTCTTGTATCTCAATTAAAATAATCTATCATGTTTCATACACTTTATGCAGAGTCATTCTATCTCCACAATATATATAAAGATTTTGTAAGTTCAAAATATATCGTCTTTATTATATTTAGGTTTGAATTTGGAATAGAAAACTGAAATTTTCTGTGATAAAATTCCTTTTTCGTAATTCATAGAAAGATAAAAGAAATATACTTTGTTTATTATAGTTGTACTTCTGAAACTATTTTATGGTCGTATTTATTCTTTTCTCTACTAAATATATATTTAGTATAAATAATGTAACTACACAAAATAGAATAACAAAATATTGAATGATGCCATGAGTTCACAAAGTAAACAAATAAGATATTATCAATTGCAAAGACTTACATTTTAATCCATCTCCGAGAGTGTTACTGACATAGGCCAAGGCAACGAGAAAGACATAAAATAACTTCATTGTCGTAAATGAGGTTATGCGACTTCTCCCGAAAAAAAGAATGCAGTTTCTAGTAAATGAATAGATGCACGACAGTCCAATCGCCTCGTTCAGAAGCAACCTTTATACGCACTGGTATAGAAGGCTACCTTCGTTGGAGTTAGATAAGAAAATGCGTAGCGACTAAACGCGTCTTACGACCATCGATCAGCTAACAATAATCGGTTGGCGAATGTGCAACATACGCACTTCAACCACATGAGCGGGGAGGACGAGGAAACTGGAATTCGCCTTCTATTTCACTGCCCCTCACACCCGTCACCTAATGTATGAAATGAACACGCATGCGCGCGCTCCGCCCCGTCAGCTGACTATGATTAAGTGAAAAGTCCTATCGCCAGTTGGCGACATTCATTGTTGGGAGAACGTCGAAGCGAGAGTATTCACGTTACTTCCCATCGAATGTGCGTATCGATCATTCACAAGAAAGGTACGTTACACAAATTCAGACCGATAATATTTCTCAGTAAATAAGAATACGGTAAAGAAAAGGAAATTTCGAAAACGCTATATTGTCATCTTTTTCATATTGCGTACAAATAGTACTGTGCATTTTTTATAGCATAATATGCCAACTGCGTCACAAATTGTATACATGTATATGGTTGATTTTATTTAAGGCCCGATACGATGATATTGCGCAAGATCGTTAATCATCCTCATGATCCATGATCGACCTTTGAACGAATTTCTATTTTCGTTATCGTATTCGGGACTATTAGTAATACAAATATCATTACTCATTCTTTCGATATTTTTTAACAATATTCCTAAATGAAATATTTTTATACTGTTAAGGCACTTGTATTGTCATTCGAAAATAGATACATTGACTATAGATTTACTATAAAATAATAAATATATAAAATGTAAAACTATATAAAAAGTAAAAACTAATTATATGCTTGACATATTTTGTCTGATCTGTTAACATTTTTATATAATAATTTTGGAATATTGTATAAATATATATAAAGATTTATACTTTATTATTATGATGTATCAAATTTCAGCAAAAATGTTGGCCTATGGGATAATGTTTATTCTTTTGGTAATGACCTCTGCAGAATATTGTTACAATGATGTTGAGAATGCTTGCAGTACTAGACCCACTGCAACTGGTATATAGATATATTATAATAAAAAAAGATATATGATGTAATGAAAATTTAAAAAATAATCAGTTATATAAATTATTTAAGTTTCGTCAGAATTAAAGTTATATATGTTATAATATATAATATATGTGCATATATATATGAAAAAGGAAATTTTTCTGATTTAACATTAAAATTTCTGTGATAAAAGTTACTTCTTAAATAAAATTATAGTTTTGATAAGAATTTTTTATTGATGTTTCTAGATAACCCATTAATTCCAAATTGTAATGCCAAATATGGAGCTATTGATGTACTTCAAGCTGATCTTCAAGCATATACAAATGCTAATATTGAAACCAGCTTTGAGTTTCTATTGATGTCTACACATTTTGGAAATTATGAAGCTAATCGAGAAGGATTTAAAGGATTATATCGCAAACTTTCAGACCAATCATGGGAAGATGCTATAGATTTGATAAAATATATTGCACAGCGTGGTGGTAAGATGAACTTTAATCAGCTTCCACGCTTTAAGAAAAATGTAAGTATTACCAATTTATGCTTAATCTTTGTGCTTAGAGAACAGATATATTATAATCCATATCATTATTTATAGGTTAAAGAGAGCAGAGTATTGGAGTTAAATGAATTGAACAGTTTATCTAAAGCACTTGATACTGAGAAGCAACTTGCTGATGAAACATTACGTATCCATGCTCAAGCACAGCACCATACCAAACAGGATGCAGCTGTTGCGCATTACATTGAAGAACGTTTTACAGAATCATTGTCTCAACGTGTAAGACAATTAGCAGGTTATACAAATGACTTAAAGAAGATGTTGGGAGAACGTGATCCATCTGTTTCCATATTTCTATTTGACGAATATCTTCAAAAAAATTTGTAAATTGTTTGCTGATATAATTTAAGATACATATTATTACTGATGATATATTATTACTATTACTTTACATAGCTTTTTATATAAATATATATATACATATATATAGATTGTATTTTAAGATATTTTTGAAAATTATAATGGTTATATTCCCTTCCACCATCCACAGATTATATTCGTTTAACTTTCTCCAATGGAAATAAAATTAGATAATAAAATGCCTGTAACACAATCAGACATAATAATATTAATATTTATTAAGACTAGTTCCAAAAAAGTTTCCAATTATGCACAATATGTCTACATATTTGTGTATTATAACTGAATTATTTTGACAGAATAACTGTCAGACCAATCAACAGATATGATGCATAAATATATACATATATTACACGTAAATAGAAAATTTGTTTGGAACTAGGCCTAGCAAATGTTAAGGATATACAGGCTTGTATACGATTAAATCATCATTGTTAAAGGTAGTCTTCTAAGTCTTATGAAGTGCTTAATATATGTATAATCTGTTATTTTGCCTTAACTGTTTTTAATGTTAAGAATCTTTAATGTGTAAAATAGAAAAAATAAATGCATATAGGAATTTATTATATATAATCTATAATAATGTATATGTATACGTGTTATAACAAAATATCTTTTTATAAACAAATTTATGATTGATACAAATTAAAAATTATTTAAATTGATGTCTTGTTCATAACAAATTATAAATTCATAGAATTGTATGTAATTTTATTTGAATTTATTTTCAGATATATCTAAATTTATATATGTATATATATAAAATAAATATAGGGTGACTCAGTCGCCCAATCTCAGACTACCCAGGTTACCCTATTTTTTTATAAACGCGACATTTTAAAGAAAAATGTTTTAGACAAAAGTTATATGGTTTCAAAGGGGACATAAAACAACTATCATTTTGTTTACAGGTGGCGCTACTTTTGAGATATTTTTGGACTTCTTGTTAGTCCAATGAATAAAATAAGTAGTAATAAAAAGTAAAATAATTAAAATAAGTAGAAATAAAAGAAGTAAGAAATATTTAATTATCATGCAGTAAACGCGTGGCAAAACAACAAAATAAGCATGACAGATAATCAGGCTTATCGGCAACTTTAAGAAGCGAGTAAACAAAGAAAGAAAAAAAAAGAGACAAACAAAGAAACAAAGAATCGGATGGAGAGAAATCTCTAATAAAAGAATGAGAGACAAAAGGATAGGGGCTTTTTGCTTCCGACTCGTTACGTGTAAAAATCTTTTATCGTTTAGTTCAGCAAGCATTAAACAATTCGTTAGCGTATTTAAGCAGCTACGCTTTGTTCCGCAGACAATTAGTATTTCCGCGTTTAGGCCAAGTCATTTATTTTTTTTATTTTTGTATACGCTTTTAAAATTTCACATTGTAAAGCATTTTATTTAGAGATATTATAATTTTTACATATTGAAGGGAGTAATTCGTTTCCTTGCCTATCTCCATCAAAAATTTCCTATAACTAAATAAGATTCAGAAGTGGGATGGAGATCACGCGTTAAACGTATTTACGTTATGACGTAGAGAGATCGACTTTTAAAAATTTCTCAAGCTGATGCACGTGATAACGAGAAGCCGTAGACTCAACTCAGAAGAGATTAGCGAAACAATGGACCGCAATAAAGCCAGTGGCACGCGATGCTTGTTTTTGTGCTGGATTGCTTGCTGGATGAAAATACTGTGTTCTGATTGGTGTATTTCCATCCATCTTCGGAAATGTACCAATCAAAACGCAGAATTTTTTCCAGCAAGCAATCCAGCACGACGAAAACAAGCACCGTGTGCCGCTGGCTTTAGATGCATTGAAATATAACCATACTGGGCTGCGTTCGAAAATCCAACTCTCTGGGTAGAGTAGGGTTAGTTGAGGTTGAGGTTACACTAGCAACCCAACTCAAGTAACACCGAGTTAAACGACTTTTCGAACGCATAAAGTCAATAATAAAGCCCTAACGTATACATACAGACACATACACATTAATTTATTTATTTGTTATTTAACGATACATTATACATTATACATCTTTTTCATATTTGCAGATATACGTAGCTCTAAAACGGAATCATTCCTTGTCTCTTTTTCATTTGATTAGCTGTACGACGATTATGATTGCTCTGTGAATCTTTATATGTATTTTTTTTGTGTCCCTTAATAAGTATTTCTTTATTTTGCTCCTGATTTCCAAATTTATCTTAAATGAAAAAAAAAGTCTTTGAGTTGCATTAACGCCTGCATACGTATATAAGCATATACTGGGTATACCAAAAGTCTGGAAACAGTCGAATATTTCATAAACTATGCATTCTAGAAAGAAATATTTCAGACAAGTTATTTGATTCGAGGGAAGACATAAGATGGTGTCATTGAATTGACCTTGAGTGAACGTTCCAGACTTTTGGTACACCCTGTATATTCGTTAGTACACATTCCAATAACCTATTGGAATTATAAAGGATTGCAAGAGGAAATTTATATAAATAAGTCTAAAACATACCGACTACATTATGTGAATTTTGATTTCCTTTTAATTGTTTTCGTTGCTCCATTTTAATCCGCATTTCCATGGGATTTTGTATAAAATGATCAATATTTTGTATTGATTTCTCGTTTTCAATTTCTGTTTCATCTTCGGAATTGGCATTAGATTTATCGCTTGTGCATAATACCTGGAAATAAAATTTGTTACATATACACAAAATAATATTTATAAATTATAATGAAATTATTTAATAAGAGTAAAATATTTAAACCAACTCTTGGTGTAGTAAAAGGTCTAGGTTCTATTTCTGTAGAATCTAATGCACTTCGAATATTATGGCTGTCGTATGTATCATCATATTCATCATCGTAATCATCCACTTCATCTATAATATTATACTTCCCATAAATAGATTTATCAATCCAAGATTTATCATTCAACATTTCATTTGCGTCTTTATATTTTTCTTTTCTATAAGTAAAGAAAAATACAATTAATATAGCCATATGAAATCTTTCGACATAAATTATACACACACATACATGCGCGTGCCTGTGTATGTATATCAGCAAGCATAATGATATAACTATTATATTGTCACAATGTCAAGAAATATAATATGCAATATAATATACAGGGTGTCCCAAAAGTAACGGACCACCTTAATAACTCTTCAGTATTGAAATTTCAAGGAAAATGATCTGAATAAAAGTTGTAAGGAATTAAGTGAGCTACTTTATGATGATCTTGACATTGACCTTAATCTCTATTTTCAAGGTCATTTGAAGGTCAATTTGCGTTTTTTAAATAAGAACCCTTATTTTTTATTACACTTTTTTTCTACTAGTTAATTTGAACAACTTTTGTCTAAAACATTTTTTATTTGCTTAATATTTTTTGAAATATTTGAGAAAAACTTGAAACTTTTTCAATATTTAACTTATGATATCTCGCTAACTATTTATCGGCAGAAAATGTGGTACCAGATTTTCTTGCTTTATTTACGGTTTTTTTGCAATTTATGTTTCTAATTACTTTCGGTATGTATTCATTGAATTCACTGTCACAAGAATTACAAATGTAGGTATATAAAAAATTAGAGTTCCATTAAAAAATATAATTTAACCTTTATTTTACCTTGATACTTCTACTCAAAAGTATCCTTTTTTATCAAAATATGTCTTCTTCGAAACAGTATAACCCAACAAACGGACCTTGATATTATTTAGTTTTCAAGATTTTTAATCTGTTTGAAATTAGCACCCTCTATTCGGTATTTAATGAGATTATATGTATATGTAAAATTAGATTTACCTTTCCTTTCTATACATTTTTGATAAAGCTGGAAGATGTAATTCATCATTATCCAAAATATTTAATCTTTGGTCATTAATAGCTGAATTGACATCAGTTGGCGATTCCTAAAAGAACACAATATAGATAAAATGATTGTTTCTTTATTAATACAAAACAAATTTTATATTGTATTAATTATTTACCAAAGAATCTGGTACTATGTGTGGTAATGTTCCATTTAATTTTTTCAAATTAGATGGTAAAGTATTTTCTAAAACAGCATTTATCACAGATTCAACGTTATAATCGTAATGCTTCAAACATATCTGAAAATTGTAAACAATATTTCAATATGCAATATACGTACACACATATATATATATATAGGGTTTGCCAACGAAAACTTTCCACCCTGATTATTCTGTAATCAATTGATATTTGTTAAAAATACCGGTATATTTCGATATCGTTTTCAAGGAGGTTATATAAATATTATAAATTTAATCTTTTCATCTCCTTAACCGTTTGAGTCCCAGGGGGTATTGAAAAAACACTGTCGAAGAATCCCAAACAGCGCAACCGCGCTTTCTATAAATGAGTATGAAAAGACCCAAGCAGCGCGATAGCGCTTGTTTTATTTTAGGTCGAGAAATACCAAGCAGCGCGATAGCGCTTTGTTTATTTTACATCGATGAATCCCAATCGGACCAATACCGCTTCTTGTATTTGTTAGGTAACGCGATTCTCGTCTTTTTCTCATCGCTCTGTCACATTTATTGTAGTTTGCAAAGCGATCGGACGTATTCTTGCGTAAGTGTTTCTCATTGTTAATAATTGTGTGTTTCAAAATGATTAGACGAAGCAACGGAGCAACGAAGCAAAAGGAATCCATCCAACATGTTTTGATAAACACCGATGTTACAAATTATAATTGTTACTCTCCATTTAAATTATTTGTTCATAACACAAAAATATTGTTAATTTGTTATTCGTTATTTTATAAAATACATCTGTATTATTACATATGCGTACTGTAAATTTATAAATATTTCAAGTTTTGTTCGATAAAAATTATTGAGAAGATAACAATGAAATAAAAATTTTTATTTTGTAATGTATTATTGCATTATTATAGTATTATTCTACCTATTATAAAATGTACTATTTACATTAAAAGGATCGGTGTGATATACTTGCTTCAGTAAATCTGAGCGCGCGACTTCGACAATCGGTAACGCACCGTCAGTTGTCCACAATGATCGGAATGTACTGGGTTTTCTCGACATAAAATCTAAACAGCGCGATCGCGCTGCTTGGGACTCAAACGGTTAAGTGAGGTCGCCACCCATAAAAAGATCTTAAATAACAAGAGATCAAATAATATCATTTCAAAGATATTTTAATTCTTATCATAACAGTTTATTTTTTTTAATTTGAGTAAATATTTAAAAAATTGCACTTGGAGATTTTGAGTACGAAAAATTGAAAATCCACAATATAATGAAAGATTTATTTTATTAAATATTCAAAGTGCCGTCTACCAACTTCTATACAATTAATAAAATCTTTGTCGAAAATTGCTATGAATATTTTTAAACATTTCTGGTTCTATGGCATTTCCATTTCTGATCCATGAATTTGATCTTGGCCAAGACCTTCAAGGTCATTTGGAAGTCAACTTGAAAAATTTAAATGGGAACCCTTATTTTTTATTCACTGTTTTTTTTTCTACCAATTAATTTGAACAACTTTTGTCTAAAACATTTTTTTATTTGCCTAATATTTTTTGAAATATTTGAGGAAAACTTGATAACTTTTTCAATATTTAACTTACGATATTTCGCTAACTATTTGTCGGAAGAAAAAATGGTATTAGACTGTCTTGCTTTATTTAATCTCAAGAATATATTGTTACAATAGCGCCCTGACTTTTGTTAACTTACTGACTTGGAAATTTCCAAAAATCAGCAAGTTAACAAAAGTCATGGCGCTATTGTAACAATATATTCTTGAGATTAAATAGGGCAAAAAAGTCTAGTACCACTTTTTTTTCCGACAAATAGTTAGCGAGATATCGTAAGTTAAATATTGAAAAAGTTATCAAGTTTTCCTCAAATATCTCAAAAAATATTAGGCAAATAAAAAAATGTTTTAGACAAGAGCTATTCAAATTAATTGGTAGAAAAAAACAGTGTAA
The DNA here is from genome assembly GCF_003227715.2 of Harpegnathos saltator. Taxonomy (NCBI): domain Eukaryota; kingdom Metazoa; phylum Arthropoda; class Insecta; order Hymenoptera; family Formicidae; genus Harpegnathos; species Harpegnathos saltator. Next base: position 763,992 of record NW_020229940.1, read on the forward strand.
TAAAAATAGGGGTTCCCATTTAAATTTTTCAAGTTGACCTCCAAATGACCTTAAAGATCATGGCCGAGATCAAATTCAATGTCACCATCAAGCCCGTTGCTCGATTTCCTATAATTTTTATATTTAAAGTTTTTCATGAAAATTTGATCCTGCAAAGTTATCCAGGGGGTCCGGTATTTTTGAGATACCTGTATACATATATACACACATATATACACTACGCAAAACAATTAGAGGAGCGCTTCTACTTGGGCACTTCTACTTAGCACATTTTACAGGATAAACATATACATGATGGGCAAAATCCAACCGAACAACCTCCCCATGGTGCATCAGGTAACGCAAATGCGCCGGCGGTACTGTCCAATATCTAGCAAAATACAAGGGGAACTATAAAATGCAAAAACTCGGCTTCTAAACATGATAGGATAATGCGCTTTGCGTCATTTTTAAGGAAAAGTTTTTCACTTCAAAAGTTATAGGATGATATTTGTCTCCCCATTTCTGATTTTTCCATGAAAGGCTACAAAAATGTGAAATTGCCAGGACTTCTCCGTGATCTGATTTTGGTCTTCATAAAAAAGATAGTTCGATGAGATGGACGAAATCATTATATGCACTTTAAAGTTGAGGTTTCACCCTTTAAAATGCGCCAAGTAGAAGTGTCCTACGATTCTCCCAAGCTGAGACATGGTCTTATAAAAATCAGTAAAAAAGTTTCGAAGCGCTCCTCTAATTGTTTTACATAATATATATATAGATTTTGCAATTATATATTTTATTGCAATATTTATTATAATGTAAAACAATATTTGGAGTAGTATTAAAAAACAAGTTTTATGTATAATTTAATATAAATAGTCAATACGCTCTTTTTCACGTCTTTTTCTCTTTTTCTCCTTTTCTTGGAGATTCTTGGTTAGATATTTTTAAATTAATTTAATTTTTTATGCGTGCTAATTTTATCTAATTTGATCTTCTTTGTATTTATAAAATTCATAAAAATAGTCTACTACATATTACGAGATGTTGCTTGACATGTATAATTATTTTATAAAATTATGATATAGTTTCCTATGTATATTCAAATATTAAATACATGAATAAAATCTTCACCTGTATAAAATTTTCATCATAATCACATAAAATTTCTTTTACTTTCAAGATATGAGACATCAATTGGTCAGAATCATTCGAAATAGTTTCCAATTCCTTATTTCTATAACTCACATTATTACAATGTTCATTTTGCTGATTATCTTGAACGCCGCTAAATCCAGCATTACTTATCTATAAGATAACATACAATAAATTGTTAATTAATAATAAAATCTGTCCACACATAGTTATTTCTAAAACAATTACTTACAGTTATATCTTTGGAGGATATATTAGTTGGTATTTTAGTGTCTCCAATTGATACATATAGTGAATTTAAAATATAGTCACTGTTCATCATATCACTAAGTATATGTAAGGAATACTAGTATTATTTTTTCTTATTTCTTTTTTATTTTTAAGGATATCAGAGAGCTTTCAGAAATCGTAAAGTATAAGTAGAAATGAGTAATGTATTGTACATAATAATATTAGGAGTGTGATTTGAAGGTTTTTTTTGCTCGGATTTACGAAAGAATGGATTTACTTAAACAAGATAATGAACGAATACCTTAATCAAAATATTTTCCTTCGTTTTCTACAACTTTTTCCCATCTTACTAGCAAAACATGGATTCTGCGACGATAAAAAGATTCTTCCTTGGAATTGATCCAATTTTCTTTTAGGACAGACCTCGTATACGTACAAATACGTAAAAAATATATAATTTTAATATCATGTTTTTTAATTTAATGGTAAAAATGCCGGATTATTCCAGAATTCATCTTAATCATTATTAATTACAATCACTTTTCCTCGCACCCCCAAGAATATTTTTTTATACCCCCGGTTAGCAACCCCTGATTAAGAAATAATAGATGTGGTTGGAGTGTCTTCGAAAAAACTAACATTAGTGCTATCTCTTATAAAACCTACAAAACTACTTACAAAACCTACAAAACTAAATCACACTCCTAATATATAGTCCGCAGATACTGAGTTAAAAATGTTAGAAATGTTCTATTTCATTTTATATTAAATTTTTATATTAACGGTCGTAAGCACAAAGGTTGTTTGTTCTTACATAAGTAAGTAAATGTGTAATACATTTAATCTAGCGAAAGAAATTTGCCATTAGATAAAATGGATATACTATAAAACACATAAAAATTGTGGAACACTTGTTTGTCCACAACCGTAAATATATCAGATTCATATTAACATGTATGTGAGTGCAAGCGCGTACGTGTGTGTATATAAACATTTAAATAGACCTAGGTTTTTTGTTGAATAAGAAAAATCTTCTTAAGGGACTACATATATTCTGGTCTTGAAAAAAAAACTATTTTTCACGATTTTTTCTCGTAAACGTGAAGTCCTTTTAACCTACTATTTTTTCATTAAAAAATATTAACATTGTAGATTATTTTTTAATTTTTTATGCTTCATAATAATTCAAAATGGCTACAATATAAGAGCTGGAATTGTAGACATTATGCGCCGATCTGGAAATCGGTGTCAGAAAAGACAGTTATAAAACGTATTAGAATGCAAACAATCATATATTTTCTTACATTAAAAAACGCAGGATCGTAGCCGTTTTCAAAAATTTTACTTCTAAACAAAATGGCACATATTTGAATTTTATAGCCTACTTTTTTACGATATTAATATTACAATTATAAATACAGGTGAATAAAGGGATAAATGGAAAAACCCTTATGCCTTATTGATGCTACTTACGTTTCAATATGCTGAATAAGCATGTTAAGTCTCAAGGACGTCGGTTCGATAGTTTTTGAGAAATCTTTGGTACCAGTTTTCAAAACATAATTTCGAAAAAAATGTGTCTAAAGTTTTAAGTAAGGTTTAAAGTGAATGAACGACAAAATTGTTTACCTTAAACGGAATCATTGATTTCTGGTCCATATAGTAAATCCTCAGTATCCAGGAAATTATCGTTAGCAGATTTATTTAGTTTTTGTTCTAGTCAAGCCGCTTTTGTAGACACGCACATAACGTATATTGTTTTTACGCCGGCAATCGTCCTCTGCACTAGCATATTGGTTTTCGCATTTCGACTACATCTTATATTCATATCACTCATAATTTTCAATACTAATATAAAACCTTCATTATAAATACATGCAACTGAAATGTGTAATGTGAATGGGGAAAATGATATATGTGGCTGTCTTCACAATTTCAGTACCGCTGTGAAATATTTTGGATGCAATGTGCCAAATCAAAATGTTAAAACTTTCATTATTGTTTTGCATAAATCTGTCAATACATCGTTCTAACAGTTTCATTGCTTAAATCTTGATAAATTTTGTGAAGAGCGTTCGCTACATCTTTGTCAAAAGGCTGATAATCATGTATAAAATCCTTAATTGTTGATGGAGATATTTTATTCATTCACTGCCAGTCACACCATAAATCAATATTTTACGGATAGTAATGATGTTGAGGATTTTTATTTGTAGAATAATGATAATAAGTTACTCAAATAGCGTTTTTCATTTCCTCCAATGATTTACTTTTCTTCCAATGATTCAGTTTTTACGAATAGCAAGTCCATAATATACTATTAATTTATCAATTTATTTAGCAGTTAGTTTATTTCTACCACCAAGCTTATTATTTTTTCTGCATTCACAAAGTCGTCTTCCCATTCGCTTCTGGATATGATCTATGCATTTTTTTATAGTATGGGTATATCATCATAAGGCTTACTATTTACAATTCTTGCATAAGTTTAGAGTCGCCATTTCCTATATTATTAGTATATCAAACATTGTAAAATTCAATTGATTTTTTAAATATTTCGCATATCACATTTACTTCTATCGTACCAGCTGATCCTTTGTGATTTGCAAGACATTTGTGATTTGTTTTTCATTCTTCATATTCTTCCGTGCCTGTTTTTGAAGGTTAATATTCGCATACTTTGCAATATGCTGATTTTATAATAACGTCAAGAACTTCAACAGTATAATGTCTAATGAGACTTGACATACCAACATAGATTTAAAACCGCGTTTTCTCCAAGTACCGTCGCCTGATATAATTAATCCTTGAGATTCATTATCATTAGCATTCTTTAATATTTCATCTTTTTCTTCAATAGCTTTACGGAATACCAAATTGCATATTGTCTGAGAACTTTTATGAATATGTTTTATGATTAAATCAATATGCAGTTTGACTAACTGGAAATGGCATATCTATAATTCCGCCAATTTTTCGAACACCTATGTTGTTTTTTTGAACACTTTATATATCGTGCAAAATGGGAAAAACTCATCGCATAAAATTAGAAAACATTGTCTTCGCAACAATAAAATTGTATAGTAATAGAATACTCCGATATTCGGCCTATTACTAAAGGAATGCTTCATTCTGCGATAAAATAAATGAGCGACGGAATAAATGGACGTGTTGCAACGTGCAATGCGCTAGCTGCCGCAGGAAAACGTACGAACGCGCGCGTTGCGCACTTATACAAAAACGGCTGTATCTCTGTCATTTTAATATATTTTTAACTAAAACTTTAGAGAAATATTCTAGAAACATCAAAAATTCAAAAAAATGTAAAAATTGAAAAATCGATTTTTTTACCATCCAGAGTGTATGTAGCCCCTTAATAAAGTAAACTTTTCACAATTACGCTACATATATTATTATTATAACTATATAATATATTATTATTTTAAAAAGGATACACGTCGGGGTAAAATTTCGATACAACTTCAAGGTCGTAATCAATCGGATAAAATTTGTGATAATCTATAATAAATTCTTTTTCAGATATAGCATTTGTCAATGAATACAGATATTGATCTATAAAATTTCTGACTTCATCTTCTGTTATAGTATCCCTAAGTAAGACGTAAAGTTACTAAGTAAATTATATCGTTATATATTATATATTATTTAACATTATATATCTGCATATTTGCATTCCAAAAGTTTCCTCTCCCTCTTTCTCCCTCGACCCCATTCTCTCCCTCTCCCCCCCTCTTTTTCTTACCTGATCTCTTTTAATACATCTCTATTTATAGATGGTTATGAGTTTACTCATTATGTGACAAAAATAATAAATGTTTAAACTGATAATTTTCTATTACTTATATATTTTTACTGCGTAAAATGTATTTAAAACATTACTCAAAAATTGCAGTATATTGAAATTTGGAATATTATATATTATTTGTTTTAAATCGCCTATGTTGTAAATTTCGTTTCATAATTTCTAATTTCTAATGGTTTTAAGTACACAAATCTCAATAAATATTCTTTCGTACCTCATTTACTAATCCATTGACATTCATTATAACAATATATCCATTAACAAAATAAATTAGACAATTATGGATATTTAAACTCGAAAAGTGCTTAATGTCTATTTCGTTAAAAATAAACATTTTCAAAAGCATTTTGAATGACATTTTGAATAGTAATAGGCTAATATTGCTACATTATAATATAATATACTTAAATATTGGTAGCTGACATAAATTTCATTACATTTAGTATTTTAAGAAATATTTTAAATATATCTTACTATGTCAAATACCAAAAGAACATCAATTTAAATATTTAATGTAATAATGAATAGAATGCTTCCTTCGCCTACTCATATGTATAATGCGCACAAGCAGTGCAAATTTAATTAGATAATCATCATGTGGTCATAGGTAACGCCAATATTGGCTATACTTGACTAAATAATGTAATATTATATCTTTGTGAAAACATCTGAAAACCATAGTTAGCAGAATCTAATAAATAAAATTCGAGGTTTCCAACATTTTCAAATGAAGTTTGACAAGACTTTTCAAGATTATTTCTTAATTAAATTAACGTTACTATCTAATAGTTTTTTTTAACATTATCAGTTTTGTTTAAAACATATGTTCAATAAAATAATAATTTCTAAAATAATTGGCCATTCCGGAATTTTTAGAATACACCATATACAGGGTATCCCATTTTATTTTTGACAGTCAAATATTTTGAAAAATATAAAAGATACAGAAAAATGTATCATAAAAAAGTTGGAGGATTTTGAGGGGAACATTTGATGGTGACTTTGATCTTGACCTAGGAGTGAAATGTGAAGGTCATTTAAAAGTCAACTAAAAAAGTATAAGTAGAAACCCCTATTTCTCGTTACATATTCATGTAGTTTATCTCAAGAGCTTTCCAAAACACTATAATTAAATATTTTTTTGTTAAATACATCTCGAGTTATGAGGCTTAAAAGTATATTATAATACCGCCGGCATTAGCATTACCCAAGATGTACCATGCGGAAGTTGCCCGGTTGGATTTACACCTCTTTTGGGTGTGTGTGTTTGTGTTTGTACGCGCGTGTGCGTGTGTATGTGTCAGCGAAGATAAAAGACAGCAGACTCTTTGCTATATATGTGGCTGAGATGAAGACGTGATTTGAAGGATAACTTTTAGTTAACCTTCAAATTTCATTTCTAGGTCAAGGTCAAAGTCACCATCAAATGTTCCCCTCAAAATCTTACAACTTTTGTATGAAACGTTTTTCTGTATCTTTTATATTTTTCGAGATACTTGACTGTCAAAAATAAAATGGGACATCCTGTAATAGGGGTGGTCCATTTTAATCGACAATCGAAAATATTTCATCAGGTAAGCCAAATCGCAAAAAATATTTCGAACAAAAGTTATAGGGTTCAGAAAGGGACCCTGGCTTGACCTTGGATTGTCGTTTGAAGGTCACGTAAAGGTCAACTTTAAAATTCTAAATGTAACCCCCATTTTTTATTGCATATTCTTGTAGCCCTTGTCGAGACGTTTTCAAAACACCTACTTTTGTCTTTTGCGTAAGTCATTCCCAAGATATGAAGTTTCTAAGTTGACATACCGCTGGCATTCGCATTACCCGATGTATACCGCGGGGAGGTTGCTCAGTCGGATTTGTACATCATAGTTTAATTTCCTTCGAGAATCACCTCGATACCACTTTCCCTTATCGATGGATAGGTCGAGACGGTCCAATTTAGTGGCCACTAAAATCAGCCGATCTTACTCCTCCGGATTTTTATCTGTGGAGATTTTTGAAAAACGCAGTGTTTCTTCAACCGCCAACGACGCGGCAGGATATAATAGATCGCATCAGAAGTCGCGTGCCGAGCGATTCCAGCAAACATTCTTCTGAAACTTATCGAAAGTTTCGAAAAGCGAGTTCGAGTGTACCGAGCTGTCGATGGCGTTTTCGAACATCTATGATGAATGAGCCCCCCCCACACACACAAAATCGGCCCTTTTTAAGGCCACTATGATGTACAAATCCGACCGAACAACCTCCCCGCGGTGTACATCGGATAATGTAAATGCCGGCGGTATGTCAACTTTGAAGTTTCATATCTTGGGAATGGCTTACGCAAAAGACAAAAGTAGGTAGTGTTTTGAAAACGTCTCGACAAGGGCTACAAGAAAATGCAATAACAAATGAGGGGTTCCATTTAGGATTTTAAAGTTCACCTTTACATGATCTTCAAACGACAATCCAAGGGGAAGCCAAGGTCACCGTCAGACGTCCCCCTCTGAACATTACAATTTTTGTTTGAAACATTTTTCGCGATCTGCCTTACCTGACGAAATATTTTCAATTGTCGATTAAAATGGACCACCTTATATAGCCACTTTTAAATATAAAAAATATTTTGAAAACTTACATTTTCTTTTGAATATTTGATATAGGTTCATACACTATAGTTCGGTAAAGGTTCAAGATTTCCACTCTGGTTACATCCAAATAATGCTTTAGTTCAATATATTTTGGCATATCTTTATCATTATGTGCTAATCTGTCTAATGTCTTATACATCTGAGATATTGTATTTCCATATATTGAAAGTATTCTAGCAAATAAAAATAATGCAATTAATATTAATATATAATATGTTATGTATATAATATATAATATGTTATGTATATAATATGTTATGTACATATTATTGTAGATAGAAAGGTTAAAATTTTATTTCAAGATATATCTGTTAGTTCAATAGCAAAATTTGTTTTCTAATGAAAGATTTCTCCTATTAGACACATCATTTTAAAACTTACATAAAAAATTACAAGCAATTTCTGTCGATGACCATGCATGCAATAAATATACTACTACATTTTAAATAAAATATGTATAGTATATATTAGGTCGTTAAATATGAAATGTCCGATTTTCTTAAGTACTAAATTCGACAATCGATATCTCTGATATTTCACCTTTACAGTTCTTGGTTTTTTTTTCTTATGAAGGTACATCATCACTCTTTCAAACGCATGTTTTGGTTTGTGATTATCTTTCGAAATGTTTTTGTTACAGCAATCTTTGTGTAACCATGGATAAGTTAAAAATTCGTGTTATTTTGGAACATGAGTTCCGTCGTGGAACCAATGCAGCGCAGACAACTCGAAATATCAACGAAGTGTTTGGTGAAGATGTGGCTAATGAACGCACAGTACGTCGACGGTTTGAGAAGTTTCGTTCTGGCGATTTTAATCTTGAAAATGAGCCACGTGGGCGACTCGAGACCAAGGTGGATAATGGTAAGCTGAAAGCTGTAGTGGAAGCGGATACATCTCAAACTAAACACGTGAATTAGCAGCACGGTTTAACGTTACTATTCCAACGATATTGGAGCACTTGAAACAAATCGGCAAGGTAAAGAAGCTGGATAGATGGGTTCCGCATGAATTAAACGAGCATCAGAAGAGAAATCGTCTCGAAACTTGTCTTTCTTTACTATCACAACATAAAGGCGAACCATTTTTACATCGTATTATTACATGTGATGAAAAATGGATTCTTTTCGATAATCGCAAGCGTTCGGCACAATGATTGGATATAAATGAAGTGCCGAAACATAGTCCGAAACCGAATATTCACAAAAGAAAACTAATGGTGTCTGTTTGGTGTCCCAGCGCTGGTATTGTCCACTATAGATTCATAAAACCTGATCAATCGATTACAGCGAATGTCTACTATAACAAACTGGACGAAATGATGAGGATGATTAAGCAGCCGAGATTGGTCAAAAAAGACAGGCCAATCCTCTTGCAAGACAATGCTCGATCACATGTAGTACAAACAACGTTGCTCAAATTATAGCAGCTGGACTTGGAAACTCTCTATCACCCACCATATTTACCAGACCTTGCACCAACTGACTACCATTTCTTCCAGACACTGGACCACTTCTTGCAAGGAAAAATATTCAATTCTCAACAAACTGTGGAAAACGCCTTCCGCGATTTCATCGTCACTCGCTCTTCAGGTTCTTCGCTGCTGGCATAAGCTACCATTAAGATGGCAGAACTGTGTCGATGCTTTAGGTGCATACTTTGATTAATTTTACTATTTCTGGTTTGAGATATAATAAACCAAACTTTTAATTCGAAATCGGACATTTCATACTTAATTACCTAAAAGACGTAAAAGTTACGTGAGACTGGGTGTTTAGTGCATAACTATAAAGCATAATTGATGCATTAGTGCACCTTGTCGTTGAGTACGAGGAAAGATTCTTGTGTGTTAACCTGCCTCATACAATCAGCTGGTTGTCTTTACTATGAATATTCAGAAGTCATTTTGTCTATTGTTTTATACTTCTATCGAGTCCGGCCTACCGTTTCCCGTGCGTTCATTGCCCAAACATTTTAATTAATAGCTTAATAACTATTACAATTTTTGGAAAATTTTCTATGACTATTGTTCAATTTCACCTGTTCTACAAACTGATCGGTCTAAAATTTCTCAGACACTCTGTATAATAAATAGTTGCATGAATAAATTTAAGAAGTAATGTAATATTAATAGCAATATGTAATGTTATTTGAGTACTTTTAGTATTAAATTTATAACAACTATTAAAGATGTGTGTGGTTACCCATAAAATTAAATAACGGTTTCTAAATGTTTCTAAAGATTGCATAAAATTTACGTAATATCAATTATTAGTAATAGAAAAAAATTTACTCACTTGTTCATAAAATCTTCCCTATGAAATATGCTGACTATTGGAGGATTACATTTCAATAATATAACAAGAGTTGATGATAAATCCAAAACATACAATATTAAACCTTCTAATTTATACAGTGTCATCTCAGCAACACATCCTCTTTCTGAAAGTGCTACTGCTTCCATTGTGTCAGTTGGGCAATCTTCAAATTTTTGTTCCACATTTTTAAGAGCCTATATATTAATAAGAATTCTGATTTATAAAATATTATTAAAATATTGAAAATCTGTACCATTTCTTTAACTACCAAGTTCTTATTTAACTTTTGATTATGTAATACTTGTTTGTTTTCCAAAATGTTAAATAATAAATTTTCCTTTATATTATTCTTTATATTATAATTAGCAATATCGACTTTCACCATAATAATAAAGAATTTTAATTTTTTGTTAAATATAATACATTACCTTTATAAGACATGGGACAGATTTTTCAAGATCATCATTGTATAACGGCTGCATACTAAATATGTTATGTAAGATTTTCTCTATGAGTTTGTCATTTTCTCTGCCATACAGTTGACATAAATCAAATATAATAGGTACTGTAAATATATAATTATTATATAATAAATTTCCTAAATAAGGATGTTGTATGTATTCTGTTAAACTTTCTTTGTTTGTGACAAGACGAATGAAAATCATAAGCACATTATAACGAAGTTTTTCTAGTGCTTCAAGCATTTCTGGTATGGCAGGAAAAGTTTCTAATGCATAAAAGGGTGGAGCTTCTTGTAGAAAAGATACTAATGTATCTATAATTGAGGTATTATATATAACATTAGACCAGAATCTATAAAGAGAAAATAAGAAAATTTTAATAATAATTGCATGAAATATTAATGTTACAGAAATTATATAAGTATTATACCGATAAAATGGAAGATTCAATAACCAAGTTAAATCTTCAATAATATAGTTGATAAGTTCTATCCAATATTCTTTATAACCCACAATTTCTGAACCATTTTCATCGTATATCTCAGGTGCTTCATAGTGTAAAAAATAACGCTTTTCTGTCCATTTTGGACTCTAAAATTTAATATTACTTACATACACACATACACACACACATACACATATATATATGTATATTTAATATCTAAATTATGTATCTAAAATATCTATTTTTTTCAAATTATAAAATTTTCAATATAAAAATAAAATTATATTGCATTTAAACTTTATAATTAAACAAAATAAATATTGGTCAATCTATAAAATAATTTTTATATATAATTAAAAAAAACATATATATATATATATAACATACTTCTTACCAATGCTTCCACCGCAATAATAACTCCATCACTTTTAATATGTAATTTTAACATCTCTAATGGGATGCATTCAGGATTCTATTAAACAAAATAGCAAAATCTTTTATTAATGTTATACAAACATTTATATAAATGTTACAAATATTATACATATGTATATGTATTTATAAAGATTTTTATTGAAACAATTTGTTACAACTACTTTGAATCATCAAAATCAATTACCTTATAAAACTTCATAATTTAATATGATATATTATATGTTTCAAATAATTACACTTATTGATTGTTGTACGAGCAGCTGAAATGAGGTTAGGTACATATCCCTATCGCACAACTTTAAGGCAGAGTTGCTAGATGCAATTACGATGCTACAGCGCATGCGTGAGATGACGTGGGCACGCTGCTTGAGGGTGCTTACGATAACGAGAGTGGAGCGAGTGAGATCTGGATCTGGATCTGAAGAGAGCAGTACACACTCTCATCTATAACTATTATATTTCATGGCTGCTCCTAATCCTACTCCCTTGCTGTCTCAATGTGACAGGAGCGAGCAGGAGCCGATCGTCTTGTGTGTATACATAACAGAAAGGTAACGTATGCCATATATTTTATTTTTTATTGAAAAAATTATACTTATATATCATATGAATTTATTTCCTCTTATTTTATATCAAATTTTTTACTTGAATTATATATTTTATCGTTGAGTTATATATCTTTGGACATATCATGTAGACAATTATCAATATATTATTGGATATATCATGTAGACAATTATCAATATATTATTGAATATATCATGTAGACAATTAACAAATCTTCCTTGTCAATTTCATATTACCTATTTTATGTACTTTTAGTTTCCAACTTATAATTTTGAAGTTAAATTAAAATATGTGTGTTTCAATTATCATCTGAGGAAATAAATTAAATCCAATCTAGATTATAGTCCAATATTTAGGATAGTAATTGATCACAGTGTGGAAGATTTGAATGGTTATCTACAACAGCCTAATAAATGTTCTGATAAGTAAATGTCAAGCATGTATATATATTATATGTATGATAGCATTTGCAATTATTGTGTTTTAAAGTGTGAGTTAGCAAGCATGATTTGAATGTTTTTTCTTTCATTTTTTCAGCGTTGCAATAACAGTTTAAGTAGCTTTCAGATTGGAAAATTTGTTATCTTGCATTACATAAGAACAATAAAAGGATTATTATTATCATTATCGTATTATATATATTATATTTAAACTACATTTAACAAATTATTATTTATGAATATATATTTTTAAAATAATTAAGTTTTATTATGATTAATCATCTATTCTAATATTATTTTGACCTTGTTTTCAGTAGAACACGAAAAAGTTATGGATTTTGACACGAACATCTTAAGAAATGTTGATGCAGGTGATATATATTTATTTAATATTGTTAGTATTTCATTATTGTTGTATAATATTTGTATCTAAATATTAATTTCTTTTCTATTTAGATGGAAAGTTACAATGGACTGAAGTAATAACAACATTATTGTTGTCAGAAATTGATTGTCGTCAAAAAGATTTTAACACACAACCAAGAATGTATGGAAACGAATTTGTGCTACCATAAATGAATTTGGATATAATATAACAGCAGAATAGTGTTGTTCAAAATGGAAAAGTTTGAGGAAAAAGTACAAACAAATCAAGGATAACAATCGTAAGGGCGCGGCAATGCAACAGTGGGTCCACTTTGAGACTTGATAATATTTTAAAATTAGGCCAGAAATTAACCTAGTATCATTTTCTTCAAATATTAATGGATTTCATATCCGCGAAATTGAAGAAGTTGGAAATAATGATATTAATGAAAATGAAAATGTTAATGTTAATGGAAATGATGTTAATGAAACTGTTAATGAAAAGAGTAGGACAAATGTAGGATCGATAAATAGAAATGCAATTAACAATATACCAATTTATAGAAGAAGGTCAAGATTAGAACCATATTCGTTCGCGAAATACCGCGAACAAAAAAAACGACACCATCAACGAGATTATTTACAAAAAGAACGTTTTTTGAATATTCTTGTAGAACATAAAATCAACTTACAAAAATAACATTTTTGCGGATATGCAATTAGCGTTGGAAGTTTTCCGTTTTTCTTTGTGAAATAGAAATTTAAAAAATCATCTATTAATATTTTACGCATACATTACGCATATATTTTACAGCATACGCGCGAATTACATTTAATAACAATACATTTAATTACAACAGTTAAGTTACTAACTAAGTTAACAGTTTATTAGGTTTATTAGTCATTAGATTATTAGTTAAATACTAAATACTGGGAATTGAGAGTCTAAATTTATGGTAAGAATAGGGTTTTTACAGGGCCATATTTTGGTAAAAAAATCAGGCCTGTATCTCTAGCCGTTTAGGAGATATCGAAGGTTAAAGTTTTCCAAACTCTACCATCGATATCTCCGCTTCTACTGGGAGCTGAGAGTAGAAAGTTATAGTGGGTGGTAGGGTTTTTACAGCCCTATATTTTGGTGCAAAAAACAGGCCTGTATCTCTAGCCGTTTAGGAGATATCGAAGGTTAAATTATTCCAAATTATACCGTTGATGTCTCCGCTTCTACCGGGAGTTGAAAGTAGAAAGTCATGGTGGGTTGTAGGGTTTTTACAGCACTATATTTTCGTGCAAAAAACAGGCCTGTATCTCTAGCCGTTTAGGAGGTATCGCAGGTTAAAATTTTCCAATTTATACTGTTGATATCTCCGCTTCTACTGGGAGTTGAGAGTAGAAAGTTATGGTGGGTTGTAGGGTTTTTACAACACTATATTTTGGTGCAAAAGACAGACCTGTATCTCTAGCCGTTTAGAAGATATCGAAGGTTAAAGATTTCCAAATTATACCGTTGATATCTCCGCTTCTACTGGGAGTTGAGAGTAGAAAGTTATGGTGGGTTGTAGGGTTTTTACAACACTATATTTTGGTGCAAAATACTGGCCTGTATCTCTAGCCATTTAGGAGATATCGAAGGTTAAAGATTTCCAATTTGTACCGTTGATATCTCCGCTTCTACTGGGAGTTGAGAGTAGAAATGTATGGTGGGTTGTATGGTTTTTACAACACTATATTTTGGTGTAAAAAACAGGCCTGTATCTCTAACCGTTTAGGAGGTATCGCAGGTTAAAATTTTCCAATTTATACTGTTGATATCTCCGCTTCTACTAGGAGTTGAGAGTGGAAAGTTATGGTGTGTTGTAGGGTATTTACAGCACTATATTTTGGTGCAAAAAACAAGCCAGTATCTCTAACCGTTTAGGAGATATCGAGGGTTTAAGTTTTCCAACTTGTACCGTTGATATATCCGCTTCTACTGGGAATTGAGAGTCGAAATTTATAGTGAGAATAGTGTTTTTGCAGGACTATATTTGATGCAAAAACAGGCCTGTATCTCTAGCCGTTTAGGAGATATCGAAGTATTCCAAATTGTACCGTTGATGTCTCCGCTTCTACCGGGAGTTGAGAGTAGAAAGTTGTGGTGGGTTGTAGGGTTTTTACAGCACTACATTTTGGTGAAAAAAACAGGCCTGTATCTAGCCGTTTAGGAGATACCGAAGGTTAAAATTTTCTAAACTGTACCGTTGATATCTCTGCTTCTATTGGGAGTTGAGAGTAGAAAGTTATGGTGGGTTGTAGGGTTTTTACAGCACTATATTTTCGTGCAAAAAACAGGCCTGTATCTCTAGCCATTTAGGAGATATCGAAGGTTAAATATTTTCAAATTGTACCGTTCATATCTCCGCTTCTACCGGGAGTTGAGAGTAGAAAGTTGTGGTGGGTTGTAGGGTTTTTACAGCCCTATATTTTGGTGCAAAAAACAGGCCTGTATCTCTAGCCGTTTAGGAGGTATCGAAGGTTAAAATTTTCCAATTTATACCGTTGATATCACCGCTTCTACTGGGAGTTGAGAGTAGAAAGCTATGGTGGGTTGTAGGGTATTTACAGCACTATATTTTAATGCAAAAAACAGGCCTGTATCTTTAGCCGTTTAGGAGATATCGAAAGTTAAAGTTTTCCAACTTGTACCGTTAATATCTCCGCTTCTACTGGGAATTGAGAGTCGAGATTCAGGGTGAGATTAGGTTTGGTACAGGACTATATTGTGAAAGATAAACGTGTCTGTGTCTTGAGCCGTTTAGGATATGCCGAAGGTTACATATTTAAGTTTTAATTATATTTTAATTTAATTTTTAAATTTTAATGTTGATATCTTGGTTTCTAGTGGGAATGTTCCCTTGGTTTCTAGCGGAATGTTCCCGAGAAGCGCTTTTGACATAAACGCTGGTTATAAACAAACCAGACTCGCTCGGGCCTCGTCGCGGTATCGTTGTCGCGAAAAATAAGTAAAAAAGGAGATAAACATCTGCACCGTTGCGAAAAGAGGGGGAGGGGGCGATGGCACCCATTCGCGAATAGAATGTTAGATCATTGCGAACGTGAGCGTCAAATTCCATCGCGGCTGCGAACGTCTTCCAACCCGTTTCCTCGCGGAAACGGCTCAAGATATAGGAACGAGCTTTTGCCACAATATAGTCCTATCTCAACCCTATTCTCACAATAAATCTCGACTCCCAATTCCCAGTTTAAACTGGGAATTGGGATTCGGTTTTCTCGATTGTTTGCGCAATTTCAAGTGGCCATAATATATGGCGATAATACATGACAATATGTGGCAATAATATATGGCAATAATATACGTCAACTATATATGGCAACAATATATGGCAATAATATATGGCCATAATATATGGCAATAATTCAAGAAATATGTTTTTCGTTACAAAAGTCAATGCAAATTTGCGGCATGCACAATGTAATAATAAATGAGCTCTCTGCGAGCATTGAGTCAAACGCTCACCGATGATGATATTGATGATGTTCCATTGCATCCAACTAGATCCACCAATGTTCGTCCATGTCCGCTGCCGCTCTCCGTGTTGCGCAGCATCCATCTTGCAGCGCGTCCTACGTTGTTTGCTACACTTTCGCCGCACTTCCGCGACGCGGTCTATACTTGTATTAGAGCGGCGATATTTGCGTCAATTAACGAACGTTTTACATCGGTGGAAACTTTTCACGCACTGCGAAGCGGTCTATAAACTTGATCGGCAAGGAGCAAGAACCGTGCGAAAATTTATCGACTCGTCCAACGGATTTTTACGACGCTTTTCGCGACCGCGCCTGAAAAGTCGCAAAAATGCGGGAGTATCGATATCTACGAGAATATTCGCGAATGCATGCGGGGGAAGATTAGACAATTAGAAACCGGTCATTCTGAGGGAGCACAAAGAGAGAGAGAGAGAGCGAGGTAAAATTTTCACGCATGATATATATATGATTCCGCAATATATATTATCACGCATGATAATATGATTCCGTCACGACGAAGCTTGCGCTCGCGATACTTTGGCGAAATGAGAATTTAAGCTTTCTTTGTTAGCAGCGCAGGTGAAAACGCGTATATTGATAACTGAGGTCGCGATATTCAAAGACGTGCGAGCGAGGATACCTCAAGCTCGGCGTCCGCTGGCGCAATTTCTGCGTGCATTATACGCTACTCGAGACAGTAGGTTAGACAGTAGGGATCGTAATGAATGGACAATATTGTCAAATAATTGTACAGCCTGTTTTGGAAATAAAAAAGTGGCCAAAGGTATCGGCATTAATGCGTATGAATAGATTTTACACGGACAATTGAATATTGTCAAATAATTGTCGTTATATAATTCTGCGACCCGCTTGAAAAATGAAAATAAAGCAGCTGATGACGGTGTCGCGTTTGTAAACATGAATATCTCTTATTCAAATGAACATCAAAAGAGAATCATTCGGTATTTTAAATCTCGTATGTAATGCAGGCTATCGATCAAGTAACCTCTGATTATTTCGAGCAATGTATTTTATTCAACGTCACAAACACACACATGCAAAATCTATTTGCAATTCGCATTGACTCGAACGATATTTTATCTCCCATAGTCCCACATCCGCCATGCGGAATTTTGCTTATCTTTTCATTTTGCATTTACTCACCAATACGACTTGCAGTCAGAGCCGGCTACGTTCCGCTTCAACTCTGTAACAAAAAATTCACATTCGCTTATCAGATTTGACCAACGAGTGCGAGCGAGTAAAAGAGTAGTTTACCCTCTACGATCGTAATTCAAGTCGAGCCGGAAATTATATTCCAGCTCTAGATCGCCAAGGGTCAAACAGAGAACTATAGTAAACTTGTAAACTTACCTTCAAGCCGACTCTGCTTGGCCCGAACCGGATCCTCCAGTGCGGCATCCGCGTCCGCCGGATTGCTGTTGCTTTCCGCAACAACTGAAACAGAAAAATAATTTTCCCAGTTGATAACCTGCGGTAGAGAGAGAATATCTTTGATCGGGACGAATCGAAAATACGGAAATATCTTGATACGGAATTCTTATCTGTATATTTTTGTTCCAACATTGAAAATTTAAATGAGACATGAAGCTTTCAAGAGAGCTGATGAGGAACAAGTTGCAAAGACAAAGATTGTAAAGAGTTGAACACAGATGTGTAGGAAACTTGTAAACTTTACCTTCCGGCCGACCCTGGTCTACCCGAACCAGATCCTCCGGTGCAGCATCCGCGTCCGCCGGACTTGCTTCCCGCAACGTCTGGAACAAGAATTTAGCGTTCCTGGTTGGTAAGCTGCGATAGAGAAAGAATGTTTGGTCGGATACGAATAGAGAATATTCGCTACAATTTTTTTCTGCATTGACATTGAAAGTCTAAATAGGAGTTTTTGGAAGAGCTGACGAAAAAAATAACAACAAGAAGCAGAGACAACAGTTATGTGCTCTCGAAAATACTCTTTTACAAATGGACATTTAAATTTAGATTCCGTAACGAGAGTAAACAGACTTGAAAGAAGCGCTGACCGAAAACAAAAAAAGTCGCAGTCTAAAAGGAAAGTATGACGTTGAATATTCTACACAAGACCGGTATACTCATACAGTTGGGAATTATTCAGAATGTTTGATTAAGAACATGATGTATTAGAGATTCGCGTTCATGGACTGTTATCCGTCTCTGTCTGGGTCAATATCTTTTGTATACAACAACACAATAAATAGATAGACAGACAGAGATTGACGAGAGTAATTGCAAATTCATAAAGTGATGATTACTAGTCGAATGATGACGGACTGTGAATGCCGAGCGCGAAATTCCGACTTCTTATTGCTGGAAAATTCGTCAAACGTCCGCTCTCATTATCAGAGACCTCCCGCATAATAAATGATTCCACATACCTGGAAACGTGACGTATCGCTGCCGGCGTCCCGCTTCCCGGCTGCTGGAGTCCTTCGGATTTCACTCACTCACGCTTCTAACACTGAATACTCGCGAGTCGACTGTGCGGTTAATCAACGCGATGCCGACGCGATGCAGATTGAATATCTCGAGGACCGACGAGACATATTTCTTTCAATTATACGAGAGGAAATGACGAGCGCGTCGTGCACGGCTGCTGCTGATGGAAAGAGGTCGAGTACGCGAGGCACGCGAGTATTAATACAAAGGGCAAAAAGTGTCGTCGCTCGCGAGCCGATCAACACAATCGGCGCGATGTAAACATTGTGGGCCTCGGCGGCGGTTGAAGCAAGAGATACTTGCCCTTGGGCGTCTCTTCTTTTCTCGAAGGTTCCGGAACGTTCCGAGGGGAATGCAAGGAGGCCTTTCAACTGTATGCGACA
Organism: Harpegnathos saltator; assembly: GCF_003227715.2. Lineage (NCBI taxonomy): Eukaryota > Metazoa > Arthropoda > Insecta > Hymenoptera > Formicidae > Harpegnathos > Harpegnathos saltator. Next base: position 783,237 of record NW_020229940.1, read on the forward strand.
TTGATTTACTACTTATTGATTACTGAAAAAAAAGAAAATTATTCTGTCGAAGCATCGGATATTTGTTAGCTTTATGTTAATTAAAGAAGAATGTGTACGATTAGAAAATATGTTAGCAACTAATTGTACAAAGTGTCAAAGTTGTTTGCGGAGAATAATTAAAGGTCATGGTAGCGTTAAAGAGTGGAATTTCATCCCATGCGAATTTTGTCTCGTTTTTATTAGATGTTAGTCGTGTATAAAATATCGTATTTTAAAGTATTGTTTCGCATTCACGAGATTTTGTCATGAATTCTGCTTTATGGGAATCTCAGATTGGATCGCGGGCCAATACTTTTCAATGCGACGGGGAATAGAACGTGAAAATCTTATATGCCTTTGAATCCGAAAACAATTAAGAGAAGAAGTGAATACTTTTCAGTACGAAAGTTCGCATTTGAAAATTATCGATTGCGATTGAATACAAGGTATATTTGAAATGAATTGAATCCTTATTAATGTGAAGCATTCACCACTGCCATCTCGCATTTAGCGCGGTGAAATTTAATGGGAACTAATACTTTTTAGTCCCTTTCTTCGGATCAGAAAGCAGAATTCAGACGTATTCAAAATGTCAATACTTTTTAATATGTTTCAGTTCGACATTTTATACAGGGAGATTATCCGCTGGGGACAATAACTCTTCTACTTTTCATCTAATATTCAATGATGATAAATAACATTTAATTGCATTCGTTTAGCTTTTTTTATTTCGAAACTAAAAAAATATATACTAGGGTGAGATTTCACCCATGACAACGTCAACGTGATTTTCTTTGATGCTTTTTTTAAAAGTTCAAATATTTCGTCGACTCACGGGATATTTATAATCGGAGTCTCGTCGCGTTAATTAACACGTGTTCCTCCGAGCGGATCGAATACTCACCGACGACCATTGTCAGTGCCACGAGCGAATGTTCGAAGCGGACGGGATGCTGAATTAAGAAACAGGACGAAGTGAATGGGACACGGGCAACGATACATCATGCGTCTCCATACATGTCAAATTGTTTATTATAGAAAAGACTTTGATACAGCAATATATATTTGAAGATTTAACATTTAATATGTACTTTTATTTTTTCTGCTCCTCCCTCCTCCCCCCTCTTTTTAGACCTCCTGGCATAGTCTGGCATAGAAATGGCAACTGTGGTTGCAGCACGAACATAAACCGCCTGAAAATGGATATAGCATGGACTTCCACTACATGCAGATTTTACCACCGAGACCTGAAAGTGGATGTACTATCGTAGTTCCCCTCCCAAAATGGATGCAGATGGTGTCCTTTCCCAGTGCGGAAAATCGGTGTCGCAGAAAATGTCGTGTTGGTCGCTCTCAGGTTTCTCTCAGGTAAAAGTCTCAGCATCGTATCTCTTTGAGGTATTATAGCGCCCGTACTATACTATATGCATTGAGAATTGCAATCGAGTAAATTAGATGATCTAAATCGTGATTATTTTAAATGGTCCGATAGTAATTCTCAATCTATATTACAATTTTTCACTTAACAATGTCATTGTTACATAATACAAGTATTATGTAACAGTTACATAGTCGAGTGAGAAATTATAATGTTAATGTAACGTAACTGTTACTTAGTATCGACTGGACAACATAACCTGGGATAAAGCACTCGCGCAAGAAACGCGGGAAAGACTATGCGGGACTATGCGGGAAGACAGCTGATCGGATAGCGCGGGCCGCTCCATGGACCCTGCGATGCGCTTTATTGCCGTCATTGGCATATGCTATAGGCTGTGTTCCAAAATTCACTGTTAGTACTGAAGATACATAGTTTGTGTTACGTATATTATAGATTTTCAGTGCTGGCAGTGAATATTGGAACACAGCCTTTGTAGAGCCTACGTCATCTCACGCATGCGCTGTAGCGTCATAATATATTGCATCTAGCAACTTTTGGTTTGTTCTTTGTAGCTGCACTGCTGAACTAGTGCAATAAGCCAGAGTGAGAAAACCTATTGTCTCACTTTAAAGCCCGTATCAGACTACGGATTGGATTGAAACCAATCAGGAGTAAGTTTACTATACTTGAGATTATTTTCTCTTTTTCAATTGGTCAAATTTCAATCTAATCTCAATCCCAATCCATAGTCTGATACGGGCTTAACTTATTGCACCAGTTCAACAGTGCAGCTACAAAGAACAGACCATTTGGCTCGCGTGCACGGTGTTGATTCGCGATCTTGCCGCACGAGGTCTCCAAAGTCAACGCTGGATTTGTCTCTGGCTCCTGCAGACTCTTAAGGCCATTGCACGTAAAAAAATTTTAGTCTTAACCGTAAAACCGTAAGCAAATTGACCAATCACAATCCAGCATCTCGAAATATACGAATTGTGATTGGTCAATTTGCTTACGGACTTACGGTTGCGACTAAAGGCTCGTCTACAATAGCTGTAAGAGTAAGGCTGTAAGGCTGTAACGTAAGCTGTCAGCGAATGAAAATATTTCATTTCGTGTCTTGCAACCTTACAGCCTTACTCTTACAGCTAATGTAGACGAGCCTTAAAACTTTTGTACGTGCAATGGCCTTTAAGTTCCAGTTCCACAATTTGCTTTAAACGGAGTTTAAAGCAAATTGTGGAACTGGGCCTAAAGCTAAGACTCCATGCATGCGGTGAGCTCCGGCAAACGGCTGCGGTGACCAATTAGGAGACAGACGCATGCCGGAGCTTGCCGCAACCGGACTTGCGCCTCCCTCCTGATTGGTCACCGCAGCCGTTTGCCGGAGCTCACCGCATGTATGGAGTCTTAGCTTTAGCTTAAACCATTGACTGATTCGATGAATTCGATTGTAGCGGAAGATAAGGTGCGGTAGTGAATAAATTATGTTCATACGTGAGTCTAATATATATAAAATAATAGTATATATAATTATACTAAAATGTATCTTTTTTTATTTCAGTTGCTAATTTCATATTATTTTAGTAATAAATTTAAAAAGTCTTAAGTATTCAAAATATTGATAGAAGAAATAAAGATTATTTGTGCTATGGATAAAAGAAAATTTACTTTCAAAAGTTTACATAACTTGCAAGAAAAGAAAGTAGAGAAACAAACGGAAAATATTGATTCTAATATTAATAAACAAATAGATCTTCATGTAAATAACATTACAACACAAGATGGTACTAATATTTTCAATGATGGGCAATTGTCAAATACTGAATCAGTATTGAAAACATTAAGCAACCAATCCCTAGTAAGATGTAATTCTTCCATTGTAAATAAAAAAATAGATTCTTATAAAGATGAAAAAAATTTATTGGGAAAAGATAGTTTGATTATTAAAGATAGATTGTCAAAAGAAACATCTTCATTAAGAAATAGTCAAATGTTAGCAAAAGATATACCTTCTGTAACAAGTCAACAAAACAGTGATTATTTATCAAGGAATATGTCAATAGTAAACAAATCCTTAACAGATACTGATCTTTCTGTGAAAAAAACAGTAATATATAAACGTAAAATAGATTCTAGTTCTACAGATTCAGAGAATGATTTTGACTTTTCACCTAAAAAATATATAAAGAAAAAAAAAAAGCTTGATGAAATTACTGTAGATACAAAAATACAATGTACTGGCCAAAACAATATCAATAATTCTGATAGGAAATTACTTTCTTTGAGTGTATCACCTATTAAACAAATGGACTATATTTCTCAGAAAGAGTTACAAGATAAATTCAACAAATTTTATTCTGATACGAAATTTAAACGTAATGTCAGTAACAAGGAAAGTCTTTCAAAAAAGTCAAATTTTTACATGTCATCTGTTTTTGTAAACTTCCTACGGAAATCTGGAATTATATTGTCAACTGATAGTGTATGCACTAGTAAGTTTTTATATTATGCTTATATTATACTTTTAAAATTATACTTATTTTTAATGGAAGATAATATTTTGTACATTAAAATTTTATTTTTGTAGATGTTCCTCCATCTATTATTAAGCAGAGGTTAAAGTCAATATTAAAACAGTATTCAAAAAGAGATATAATTGATTCCATAGAAGAATATATTGGAGATAAAGGTTTTCTAAATATATTAAGTAATATTGAAATATCTATTGATGATAGAGATTTCACTATTGTAAATAGTATATCTGTTGCGAGAATATTATTGGAAATTACAGAAATTCAAACAGATGTATTCAACATCTTTATATCTAAACTTAATGAATTTATTCTATTAGCGTAAGTGTATAATTTTGTATAAATATATGACAAATATATATTGTATATAATTCTGAGTTCTAATTTATTACATGTTTAGTAATTATGATGTTGGAAAGATATATATAATTTGAAGTTCTAAGAAGTTCTGTATATATATATTTTTTTTTATAGAGATATACCTGAGAAAATACCTTGGGCTGTACCAATGTTACATCAATTCCGTTTTTTGGATACCATAGCCAGTGTTGATACATTAACTGCAAATATGGAACAGCTATTAGAAACTTGTCCAATGTGGTTTCAACAAGAACTTATCTTATTTTTACCTGATATTTTATTAGATATTCAACATCAAAGTATAGCTAAAATTCTGACAAAAATAATGGAGGAAAATTATGAATTAACAAATATAATTTTAAATTGCATCACTAGTTTTAATCTTAGTAAAGAATATTTGATGGAATATAAGGTTAAAGTATTAAATTTGTTAAAAACGAATATAAAATTAGAACTTATACCAATTATTATCAGGTACATAAATATATAAATTATTTTAAATTTATTTTGTTATCTTGGTTTAATATTAATCATAATAATTTTAAGTAATTTTGCAGATTTCTTCTTAATGACTATGTATCTTCCGATATTATTAAACAAATGTTACTCATATTACGTGACATAGAAATGCAGCCTCTTGCTGGTAATGAAATTCATGATTGTTACAAAAATCAAGTACAGATAGTTAAAACATTGAATATGTGTATGTTATTAAATAAAGATGTGACGCATATTGCGATAATGGTTATAAAGGACATCAATAAAGATCCAAAACCATTAGATTTAATCATATTGCTCTTAATATTTGCTGGAACAGTAAAACAGAAAAATGCAGAATCTTTATGGAAACAAAATATAAGATGTGGTTTTTATAGAAAAAGTCTCCTTCAAATGCTTTATAGTAGCTATAAAGAGGTTTGTATATTTATTATAAACAAAATATTTATATAATTATATTTCATCTGACAAACTTATAACTGTAGCATTTTATTATACTCTTTATATCTATTTTTAGGTTGTTCAAGAACTACAGTTATCAGCATTACAATTAGCTGGTAAATTATTGAAATCTGATGAACATGTATTCGTTAACTTTGCGATAGAATGGTTCCGATTACAATTTCTTAACCAGAAAGAAATATTTAAACAGCGTGAAATTATAGAAAAGATTATACTTTTTATGGGTAATAATGATCAAACTGTACAACACGCACTAATTATACTTTGTAAAATGGCAGAAAATACTGCTGAGAGAAATTGTTTAATATTACAATGCAATCATTTAAGAATTTTATTAGAAAAAATAGATTGCTTCGGGCTTCAAGAAGTTGGCACCTTAAGTGATTTATTACATAGTTTATGTCTAATTGATGATTCCACTTCAGAATCATTACAGGATGATTTATGTATACTATTGCAAAAACAACTATCCGCTGCTAAACCTCTGTAAGTTATATGATCAATATTATATCTTTTATTAATTATATGAAACCAGAATTAAATAATATATTTCAGCACAAAATGTAAAGGTGTTATGGGAGCAGTAATGGCAATAAAACATCTGGCAAGGAAAGTTGAAACTTGTGATCAGGCCATGAAACTATTTAGTATGTATATTTTGCACTATTTTTTTATGTATCATGCATGTAAAGGAAATGTAATATATATTTAATATAATTTAAACTAGATTAGATTAAAATTTTATAATAGATTATTTAATGTTTTCAACATTATATAGAACATATGATAATTATCATACTAACACTGTGTACATACAATGTGTGTAGATAGGACGCATAGATAGGACTGAACAAAATGTTTTAGACAAAAGTTGTATGGTTTCGAGGGGGACATAAGATAGTGCCATTAATGCGATCTTGAATAGTTGCTTAAAGGTCAGGTGAAGGTCACCTTCAATCTCATAAATGGAACCACTTACTTTTCATGACATATTTTTCTAGCTTACATCGAGAGCTTTCCAAAAATCTATAACAACTCTTTTGTTAAATACATTTTAACTTATAAGACAAAGTCAGGGCACGGTTCGGCCAGTCAAGGCAAGATCGATAAATAATCTAAAAATCCAGAAAACGATAGAAAAAATTTTACGTTAAAAACATATCGTTCTTCGGACTTTTATTCCGCTGACGCCATAAACAGTTGTCAGTGTCGTCGTGCAGTTTCTGATCTAAACAAACAGTGGAAGTTTATTCATTGTAAGAATAGCAGTCAAACGCATATTATTATCCACTAACTTTTTCTTGTTAGGATAGAAATTTTTTGTACTTTTGCAAAGTTTTTTGTTTCCTTATTATAATTATTTTGTTTTTTTTATTATAATTATGGCCGATTACCCATCAAATGAAATTGTGGATATGATTCATACGTTGGGTGAGGCCAGAAATAATTACTCGGCAGCAGAAAGGCTTTATGCTAAAAAATTCCTAGACAGACGCTATTCTGATAAGAGGGTAATAAAGAAACTTTATAACAAAGCTGGACAGGGTATTCTTAAACGAATACGTCGAAAATCTGGTCGTAACGAGGTCACATCGTTGGCTGTTATGGGTGCTATTGTTTTAAATCCTCAAATCTCTACAAGACAAATTGAGAAGCAACATGGTATATCCAAATCAACAGTTAATCGTGTACTCAGGACCAATAAATTCCATCCATACCACATCCACCTAACTCAACAATTAGAAGAGAGGGACTTCTAACACCGTATACGTTCTTGTAACTGGACTCAAGATCAAATCCAAGCAAACCCCCGGTTCATAGCTGATATCCTCTTTTCTGAGGCCGCGATCTGCAACAAAGGGGGCGTTAATTTACATAATTGTCATTATTATTTAAATGTGAATCCACATTGACAAAGAACCTGAGATTTCTAAAGGCAGTGGTCTATTAACGTCTGCGTAGACATTCTGGGAGATGTGATTGTGAGTCCATACTTCTTTGAAGGAAAAGTCAATACGGCAACTATTTAAGATTTATTCAAAATGACCTGCGTAACCTGTTGAGACATGTCGATAATGAAGTACTCAACCAAATGTGGTTTCAATAAAACGAAGCACTAGCTCATAGATCTCGAGCCGTTACAGAATACTTAAATGAAAGATTCCCGAATAGGTATGAGCAGCCGAATTCAAGAATGTCCTCCAAGATCACCCGATTTGACGCCTTTAGATTTTTATTTCTGGGGATACAAAGACAAAGTTTTTTCGGAACAACTTACGGCTGTAGAAAATATGAAAAACCATATCAGAAGCATGCAGAAATATTAATGCAGGTGTTCTTCAAAAAGTTAGGGATGATTTTCGACATATACTAGAGTTATGCATACAAGCAAGTGGCCAGGTTTTCGAATATCTGAAGTAATTAAACGTAAGCCCAGATCTTGTTTTGACTAGCTGGGTCGTTTACCGATCTTGCTTTGAATGGCTGGGTCGTTTACCGATTTTGCTTTGATTGGCTAGTTCGTTTACCGATCTTGCCTTGATTGGCTAGGTTGTTTACTGATCTTGCCTTGACTGGCTAGGTTGTTTACCGATCTTGCCTTGACCGGACCGTGCCTCGATCTTGCCTTATAAGTTAAAAAATATTTAACAAAAAAGGTACTTTATTATAGGTTTTTGGAAAGCTTACGATGTAATCTAGAAGAATATGTCATGAAAAATAGGTGGTTCCATTTATGAAATTGAAGGTGACTTTCACCTGACTTTGAAGCAACTATTCAAGGTCACACTAATGGCACCATCTTATGTCCTCCTCGAAACCATACAACTTTTGTTTAAAACATTTTTCCATCCGAGTACTTTCTGCAATGATAATCGAGGTGTACTATTAAAATGAGACATCTTGTATAGGATACAGAATATTTCATAAATTTAATAGAACAATCAATAAATTTAATATTTTTCTTTGCAGATAAAGTAATGAAGTGCGTAAGAAATTGTTCTAAATCGCAACCTTTGTTTTATGACCAACTAGCGCAAGTAATTGCACAAACTGAATTTATTAATACAGAATTTCTTCAGAAAGTTAGCAACTGTATTGAAGATGAGTTTGTTAATACTTATATGATAGACAAGCCGCAATGCAGGTAAATAATGTTTTCAGATTAATTATGTATCGTAAAATATGAGCAGAGTATCTATCAATTATCAATGCATCAATACACATCGTAGAAGCTTATATTCTAATACCTCGCATCATTTTTTAAATAGTGGCAACATATTCAAGACATTTTACATAGGACCATATCTATTGCTTTCCATTCACATACTCGTCAATATTACTTTTAATTCCGTAATAGCTAGTGCACAGTTTTGCAAAATTATAGTGGGTTATTTTATTAAGTTTAATGCATTTTACTTTCATGCCTTAATTGCCAGAAACTCTGTATAAATATTTATAACCTCTTTCTCTTCCATAATATTTTTAGAAATACTGTTATACAATTCTTTAAATAATATATGGTAAATAATATATGTTACGGCTAAAGCAGGAAATTAGCTACTTAGCAAATGAGCTTATTCTTTTCGTACCTATATGTTCTATCGTTCATAAATAAAAATTCAACAATAATATGAATAATTTAAGATCTTAATTAGTTATTTCGTAAATTGACTACATTAAGTTATATTTTTGTTATATAGAGTAACAAAATTAAAGAAGTTGCAGATTATTATTTCTAAAATTAAAAGAAATATGAATTTTTTTATTTTGTATTAACTGTTTAGTATTGAAAGTAACATCACATGATATGAAGTTAGCTTTTTTTCTAGTTGAACTCGTTAAAACTTCTTCAAGGACAAATTTTAATCGTCAATTGATACTTGATTTTTTGATCTTCAATATATATTTTTTATTACGTGCGATTGCAGCTCGTCTCTTGACGAGTAAATTAATCACATATAGTTATAATGCAAAACAAAAGATAGCAAAAAATCCTATAAATAAGTATTTTGAATTTGCACCATTCTAGATTATTCATAAGATCATTTAATAAATAGCAACGTGTCATTACGTTAGTTATAGTTTATATCAGCTTACTTTCATATCAACTTATAGCACCCTGATTTTTGTTAATTTGATGATTTTAAAATTTCCAAAAGTCAGTAAGTTAACAAAAATCCGGGTGTTATTGTAAAAATATATTCTTAAAACTAAATAGAGCAAAAATCTAATACCATTTTTTTTTCCGACAAATAGCAAGATGTAAATTAAATATTGAAAAAGTCATCAAGTTTTCCTTAATTACCTAAAAAAATATTAAGCAAATAAAAAAATGTTTTAGACAAAAGTTGTTCAAATTAATTGATGGAAAAAGATGGTATAATAAAAAATTGGAATTTCCATTTAAGATTTTTATGTTGATTTTGAAGGTTACTGAGCTTTTCAAGGTTATTCCAAGGTCAAATTCATAGCGTTAATTAATAGATTTGCCACCGAAAACGAAACAAGCGTGTTTTTTGGTATTTAATTTAATTAATTCGAAAAACGCTCAGACACGTCAACTTGAGTTTCAAGGGGGACATGTTAAGTGGCTATTTTCGTTCACCAAACTTTTTCCAAACGTTCACCGCCTTACAACTTTTGTCTGAAACATTTTTTCATAAAAATAATATTTTTCAATATATTTCAGGGTCCCGGTATTTTTTCCTCACCCTGTATAAGACACACATATATACATTGAGCAATAAAAACATATTTTCTGCAATTTATTTTTATCTTCTATTTGAAGTGTACAAGCATTAGTACTGTTTCATTCTCTAGCACAGTATTTTAAAATTTCTTTCTGGTTAGATGCATTATTGAAATATTTGTATAGAATGACTGTAAATTATTTGACGATGTGCTAATTCCAAAAATGTCTTATATCAGATATCTGACTACAAATTGTAAACTATATTAGGAAATGGAATAGAATGGATAGAATTTCTGTACATCAAACATACGAGGGTAGTCCCAGAACTACCTGACCTAACAAAGAAAACACAAAAAATTTGGGAAAAATATCTTTATTTCTCTACATAGTCACCTTTTAGCTCAATACACTTTTCCCGGCGATGTTCAATAGCTTCGATACCCTGTTTATAGTGGGAATCGTCGAGCTTCTCAAAATAGCCATCAAGCCACCTTGGTCCATTGTTTTGATTGTTCCTTCGTCTCAAGTGTGAAGTGATGGACCCATGTTTCATCCATGGTTATGAATCGATGCAAAAACTCGGCTTTATTGCTGCGAAACTTCGCCAAACACTCGATTGAAACATCCTTACAACGCTGTTTTTATTCCAATCGCGGCACCCATCTTGCGCACAGCTTTCTCATGTCCAAATTTTCAGTCAATATGCGATGTACAGCACTTTTTGAAATGCCTACCATGTCTGCTAACTCACGCACTTCCAGTCGACGATCATCCAATACCATTTTGTGGATTTTCTTCATCATTTCTGGCGTGATCACCTCATTTGGTCGACCACTGCGATATTCGTCTTGGCAGCTCGTACGGCCTCGTTTAAACTCTGCCACCCAATATTTTACTGTTGTAAACGAAGGAGCAGACTCCTCCAAAATAGAATCTAACTCCACTTTGATATTGGTTGACTGAGGTCTTTCAAATGAAAGTATTGTATCACATAACGATGACCAATTTTTTCCATGTTTACAAATTCACTGAGAGCGTTCACTATTGATGGCTGCCAAACAAATACTAAACAACGTAGCGTCGTCAAGCTTCAAACTTAAGCTTTATAAGGTTGGTACTTTCTACCATAGTCATTCTTTTCAAACAACAACCACTATCTATACGTCAGGTCAGGTACTTCTGGGACTACCCTCGTATATAACAATGTCCGGCAGAAATCTTAAAAATGTCCTACACGAATATCTTTCTCCGACGTCCTTAATATCTCCATCGACATCCTATAACTATCTCGAAGACGTCCTTGTCCGTGTTGTCCTGATTATGTCTTCTAAACCACATGAGGGACGTCCGGAAGACGTTCTCGAGATCTCCTGAGGACCCGCTGAGGACATATTGATTTTTGAAAATTTCAAAATCATCAAATTAACAAAAATCAGGGAACTATTGTAACAATATATTCTTGAGACTAAATAAAGCAAGAAAATGTAGTACCATTTTTTCTTCCGACAAATTAGTAAGATATCGTAAGTTAAATATTGGAAAAGTTATCAAGTTTTCCTCAAATATCTCAAAAAATATTAGACAAATAAAAAAATGTTTTAGACAAAAGTTGTTCAAATTAACTAGTAGAAAAAAATAGTGTAATAAAAAAATAGGGGTTCCCATTTAAAAAACACAAGTTGACCTTCAAATAACCTTGAAAATTGAGTTCAAGGTCATCATAAGGTAGTTCACATAAATCTCTTTTATTCAGGTTACTTTCCTTGAAACTTCAATACTGAAGAGTTATTTGCGGTGGGATATTAAAATGAGACATCCTGTATATATGTATACATATATATATATATATATATATATCAAGTGTAGTAAAAAGAAATCCATTATTTTTGCATGAAATTGAAGGCTTTAATTACCATAGTTAGAATGATCCGATTTAGGTCAAATATGCGCCGTTTTGTTCGATAACTTGTTGTCATTTTGAAGGTAATTTCATTATGCCTCTCTCATAGAAGCCCTCGTCCCTATTGGCAAAAAATTGAGACAGTCGATTTTCACAAGTCTCTCTTGAAGCGAATTTTTCACCAGCAAAATTGTTCGCCATGGACAGGAACAGATGGTAATCACTTGGTGCCAGGTCCGGACTATAAGGTGGATGCATAAGAACCTCCCAACCAAGCTCCCAGAGCTTCTGGCGAGTCACTATCGATGTGTGTGGCCTGGCGTTGTCCTGATGAAACACAATTCCTCTCCTATTGGCCAAAGCTGACCGCTTCTGGGCGATTGCTTCCTCCAGACGGTCCAATTGTTGACAGTACAGTTCCGAGTTAAGAGTTTTGCCGTAGGGGAACAGCTCATAGTAGATAATTCCCTGCCAATCTCACCAAACATACAGCAAAACCTTCCTGGCCGTCAATCCTGGCTTGGCCACCGTTTCCGCCGGCTCACCGCGATTCGACCACGACCGTTTTCGCTTGACGTTGTCGTAAGTGATCCACTTTTCATCACCAGTGACCAACCGCTTCAGAAATGGGTCGATTTTGTTGCGATTCAGCAGCGATTCGCAGATGGAAATTCGGTCCATGAGGTTTTTTTTCGTTAACTCGTGTGGCACCCATACATCGAGCTTCTTTTTGTATCCAGCCTTATTCAAATGGTTCCAAACGGTTTTTTGTGCAATCTTTAGCTCTTGGGCAATCGAAACAGTGCTTACATGACGGTCGGACTCGACAATGTCCATGATTTTATCGATATTTTCGACAATTGGCCTTCCAGTGCGTGGTGCATCTTTGACATCGAAATTACCGGAACGGAATCGACGAAACCAAAATTGCGCGTGATTGGCTGTTACAGTATCAGGACCATAAACATTATTCACATTTTCAGCCGCCTGGCTTGCATTTTCGCCTTTATCGAAGAAAAACTGTAAAATATAGCGTATTTTCTCTTTGCTAGTGTCCATCTTTGACGCGCGCTCAAACAAAACTGAGTCAACTAATCACAAAACTGTCAGAAAAGTTTTTTTAGTACGAAATCTCATCTTTCTAACGCCATCTAGTGGAACCCGATCGGACTTATACAACGCGAGATACAGATAACTAAAGCCATCTATTGGAAAAATAATGGATTTCTTTTTACTACACCTGATATATATATATATATATATATATCAGGTGTAGTATATATATATATATATATATATATATGCGTATATAATTTATAAATATATAATATAATTTTATTGTTGTATCAGTGAGCATTTAGTTCCGAAATTTGGACTGAATAATGCAGAAGAAGAACCACAAAACTGTATGTTACATCTTGGAAATAAAAGAACTGGTCCAATTGCACCAATATTGTTTCGACTTCTCAAAACATGTTGCATGAAGCTTAACGTACATGGAGAACTGGAAGCTATAGATGCCCTTCTAGGATGTGGAATTTTTATGCCAGAAAACATTGATATACCGGAACCTTTAGTATTAGATCTTCTTATATGTTGTATCAATTGGTGAGTAATAAAATTAAATTTCTTTTTGATCATATTGCACTATGCACTAATATTGTACAGTTTCTTTTAAATTTTTTATCAACTTTGGTTAAAATTATAAATAACTGCAAGAATAATATATTACAGGTTTAGAGAGATAATTACTGGCTTTGTCACGCAAAAAGATCCTTTATTACAAAAACAAGTATTAGAACGTTTAGACACTTTGATATATTTGCAAGGTGAACTGGATACATTGTTAACATTATGTGACACTAAATATCAACCACCTCCATGTTACTTTCATTATTTTCCATTACCACTATTTGTAAAAATTGAAAGAAAATGTAGTAAAAAGGAGAAGAAATCTAAAAAGAAAACTAATTCCAACACTTCCACAACTGTAGAAAATGAACTCTGGAAAACAGGTTCTACATTATGTATAAAAAATCCAGCGTATTTTAGAAAATTTGATGCTAAGGTACGTTAACTATATGGTTTAATGTTTTATTATTTACTTGCATTGAAACAATTAAAAAATTCGGTTTAATGGATGTCATATAGATGTAATCGGAGAGAAATGAAAAGGTTATTTTTTAAAAATAATTTATTTTTAAAAGTAACTTGTTATATTGAAAAAAGTTACTTATTACTGTTATTCGTCGTAAAGCATTGCGTATTCTTGTCTTTCATCGGTGATTCAAACGTAAACAAACATTCATACATTCATTGAGGTCAATTTAACTATTCATGAAAATCTTGTCAGTTGTATATTACTATTTAAAAAGTTAGCACTGTGAAAATCATAGCTATCACTATATTTGATATAGAAGTAAATATATTATTAGTATTAGGTGAATGTTAAAAGAATTATCGGCGTGCAGCAGTAATGTTTTTTTAACGTTATGGGATTAAAAAATCGCATGTGTCATTTTTTAATGTAGAAAAGCAGCTTCGTAAATATGGTATCTTCACACTTCAGGTTGACAGCTAATTATCGGACATCCTGTATATCTACTGAAAATATACAGGATTTCCGGTAATTAGTTGCCAAGCCGAAGTGTGAAGGTAGATTGGGTTAAGATAAACATAAAAGTCTCATACTGTTTTGCGAGATTCGCAATAAATTGTCAAATTATTAATGACAGAAATCTGAGGAATGGGAGCGCGCCGATATAGATGATTGGAGAAGCCTCTCGGGTTACAACACGGCCCAGTCGACCAAGCAACTGTTGGCGGCGTACGGCAAGACCTAGGTGCGACGAGATAAAACACCAATAGCTGTCTATTCTGTCATTAATAACTCGATAATTATTGCGAATCTCGCAAAACGGTATGGGATTTTTATGTTTGTCTTAACTCAATCTATCTTCACACTTCGAGTTGACTAATTACCGAACACCCTGTATATCTACTAATATATCTATTAAACTATATATCTATTAAAGATTAGTGAATAATTTTTATGATAATAATTTATAATTTCTGTAATGATGATAATCTCTAATTTATAAGGAGGTTGCATTGAAGGTCGCTTTTTTATGTTTTTTGACCATTTATTTTAATAACAAAATGTGTGAATACATCAATCGGAGTATTTGCCCTCGGAAGCTACGACTTTTTCTCACTTTTCTGGCAGAAGTTGAATACCGCGACGAAAGAATGGTTTGTCTTTTTAGCTAATCCATTCAACAATCCAATTTTCGACTTCTCCGTAATTATGAAAATATGTATCTTCCAAAGCGTATTGTATCGATCAGAACAGATAATAATCTCTTGGGGCCAGGTCCGGAGAAAACGCTGGGTGCGAGAGAACCTCCCATTCGAATTCCATCAATGTGTTTCACGGCTATAGCAATATGGGGCCGAGCGTTGTCATGGAGAAGAATCACTCTTTGGTGATTTGATACAATTGATAGTCGTTTTTGCGTCAAATTATCATTCAAACACTTCAATTATTGTCGATAACATTCTGCGGTGACTATTTCGTTTGGTTTCAACAGCTCATAATACATGACACCTTTCATATCCCATCAAATAAAGAACATTGCTTTGTGACCGTGATTGTTTTGCTTTGATGTCGACGTTGACGGTTGGGCAGAATTAATCCATGATTTCTTACGTTTCGGGCTTTCGAAATAGATCTATTTTTCATCGCCGGTCACGATATGTCACAAAAAACTCTTCTTTTTATGCCTTGCAAACGAAGAAATTGAGATATTTAAACGATTAACAATGGCATTTTCGGTCAATTCATGTGGCAGCCCTTTCTTTCTGAATCTTTCCCATAGCTTGTAAACATCGTGAAATGGTTGGTTTATCAACTTCAAACTTCTGAGTTAATTCTTTGAGTGTTTGAGCAGGGTTTTCTTCCAATAGAGCGTGCAGTTGTTCATCTTCCAATTTTTTCGATTGACCTGGCCATCGTTTGTCGTAAACATCACAATCACCACTTTTGAATCGTCAAAACCAATCTCTACATACTATTTCCGATGGAGCAGATTCACCATAAGTTTTCGCAAGCAATCGATGAGAGCTTCAGCTGCACTTTTTTTCAAAGTAGTGTAGAAGTACACATTGGAAAAATGATTTATCGTGTTACATTTTAATTTGGTTATAGAAAAGCACTTGTGTAAATAAAGGATGGCGTCTGATAACTGAATTTTAGTTCATTTAGGGAAATGTTCACACTTCAAAATGACATAAAAGACATCTGTCACTGCCCATAGCATACGCAGCTACAGCCATCTATATGTAAACAGCGGCTTTCAATGTAACCTCCTAATATATTAGAAGATATTAGTTGTGTGCTTAATAATATATTGTTATGTTTAGATAGCCAATCTTTTAGATATTAAAATGGATGGCGGGGCATCATCACAACACACAATACAAACTATATCAATAAAGCAAGTGTGTTTTGTTGTAAGAGAACTTTTGGCCATCTTCGAGAATGGACCTTCTGAGCTTTTTATGAAAGAGTTAATACATTTGTTACCAAAAGTTTGCTCAAAATTGGATGATATTGTTGTCAGATTAAGAGAAGATAACGATCATAATTTTAGAGAAGGAGCAAGATTATTATTATGTCTTCTGACTACAATTTTTAATTGGAAAGGATTTGTTAGTGTAACATATAATACATTGCTGCGCGGTACGATGTTTTGTACACAATTAATTATAACACTTAAATCTTTGTGTATTACTCAAATTTTATTGATATATACATTTTTAGAAGGATTACGAACTTTAGCTGGACAAATTAATAAAGAAAATACGCACTTACGATCTTGTAAAGAACTTGTTGCAGAATCATATAAATATTTTGAATCGTTATCAGATATTGCTGTAGAAATATCACTAGCTGCTGCTCTTGTTAATATGTGTCAGTCATTAATGAAACATTCTGAAACTTATGTTCAACAATATAAAGACAAGCATGGTAAGCAATCTTTATTATCGTCTTTTATTATTTATTATTTATTTATTATCATTCATTATTTATTTGTTACTTAAACACAGGTTTATGCGTGTATACATGTATATATAGATATACCCAGTTTTCCAAAAATAACGGAACCCCCATCTCAGATTCTATGCATTATAGGGAAAAATTACCCGAATAAAAGTTTTAGGATTCATAAAGTTCTGTTTTTTTTTGTGACCTCAAATTTGACGTTGATCTTGAAACCTTGAAGGTCATTTCAAAGTTAACTTGAGTTTTTTTAATGGGAACCTTTATTTTTTATTACACTGTTTTTTTTCTACTAGTTAATTCGAACCATTTTTGTCTAAAACATTTTTTTATTTGTCTAATATTTTATGAGATATTTGAGGAAAACTTGATAACTTTTTCAATATTTAACTCACGATATTTCCCTAACTATTTCTCAGAAGAAAAAGTGGCATTAGATATTTCTGCTCTATTTAATCTCAAGAATATATTGTTATAATAGCGCCCTGACTTTTGTTAACTTACTGACTTTTGGAAGTTTAAAAATCATCAAATTAATAAAAGTCAGGACGCTATTATAACAATATATTCTTGAGACCAAGTAGAGCAAAAAAGTCTAGTACTACTTTTTCTTCTGATAAATAGCGAGATCGTAAGTTAAATATTAAAAAAGTTATTCAGTTTTCCTCAAATATCTCAAAAAATACTAGGCGAATAAAAAATGTTTTAGACAAAAATTGTTTAAATTAATTGATAGAAAAAGACGGTGTAATAAAAAATTGGATTTTTCATTTAAGAAAAGTAATGATCAGTGAATAGATCGAAAGTGGTGTTATTTGTAAACAAAATGTAATTTAAATCAGCAATCGTGGTAAAATAAAATCTGCTAATGTCTAATATTTACATGAAATATAATGCATTGTTATTTTTTGACATAAATAATTTTGTGAATTATTCTTTTGGATATTAATAAATTAATAAATAGTTTGTTTTTTTTTCATAAGATGCATTAAACTACGTGCTTATAATATTTTTAACTAGTTGTAGCTTTCAATGAATATATTATTTGGAATAATTGCTCAAATAAAAGTTATTCAGTTTATCATAGATTTAATTTATGTGCTATGTATTATGTTTTTCCTTTTAAAATTTTTGAACGTGACGTTCCATTTTTTTGCGTTAGTTAAGTTATAATGAATTAATATACAAAAAATTAAAAAAATATTAAAAGAATTCATTTTTACAATGAATAAAATGAAAAGAAAATTCTATCTCAGTTTTAGAATATTAGTTTGTAACGTCCTTAAGTTTATATTTTGTATGTGTATATAAAATGCCACAGTACGTATATAATTAATATTTTTATATTAATAAAATATATTTTTATATAATATATTGTATAAAACATATATAAATATATATATGTTATATATATATACAAATTTATTTTTATTTATATTATTATATTGTTATGTTAATTCTGTTTTAGCAAAATTAGCATATGGATTTCTTTGTCTGGAATGGGCAGGAAGTAGACATATTACTTCTCAATACAAATTATGTATTATTCAATTATTGGATAATTGGATGAATAATGAACCATCACCTTTTCATGCAGTAACATTAATTATGGAATGGTTACCAGAGGAAGTTTCCAATCTGGAAAATATTCAGAATACTTTAACAACGATGCCTTCTATAAATAAGAATAGCTTCCATCTATTATATAAGAGGTTATTTGATAGTTTAATTAAAGGTATCAATATATCATTGTTGACAGCTAATTCGTAAGTATAGTTACAAAATATTAAAAGATTATTTATTTATTAAAATTTGATTTTATTTGATTGATTAAAATATTAAAATATTAAAAGTTTGTAAATTGATTTTAAAGGCTATTATAAATTGACTTATTTAGATTTCTAGTCAGTTTATGATCCTTTTTATTCCAATATGTCACTCAAATGGATGAATTACTGTTGGTAACTTGCACTAACAATTTGGTTAGAATTCAACAACTCATCGTACACAACTTTTATATTTTATCTTTTATAATTCAAATATACAGTAAGATCTTCTTGGTATAAATATTAGACTTCGGAGTCGATATTGATGACTGACCGGAATCTATCCAAGACTTTTTGTGTTTAAAGTTGTTGTACAACACGTGTTTTTCATTACTCGTGATCATTTTATGCAAAATATCACTTATTTTAAATTAAGTTAGCAAGGACATGCACTAAATCTCTGCTTTTTTTCCGAATTGAGCTTATACAGAATTTACCCTTCTCCTAAACCATTCACACTTACTATAAATGTACTTACTGATTTTTGGAAATTTCAAAATCATCAAATTAACAAAAGTCAGGGCGCTATTATAACAATATATTCTTGAGATCAAAAGTCTAGTACCACTTTTTCTTTCGACAAATAGCGAGATATCGTAAGTTAAATATTGGAATATTGGTATTATCAAGTTTTCTTTAAATATCTCAAAAAATATTAGGGAAATAAAAAAAATGTTTCAGGTAAAAGTTGTTTAAATTAATTGGTAATAAAGATGGTGTAATAAAAAGTTGGGTTTTTCATTTAAGAAAAGTAATGATCAATGAATATCTCGAAAGTGGTACCATTTGTAAACAAAACAGTATAGTTGTTTTACGTCCCCCTTGAAATCATACAACTTTTGTCCGAAACATTTTTGCTGAAAATGCTTTGTTGAAGAATCGAGGTGCGTTTTTTAAAATAGGATACCATGTATACCGATGATTTGTTACTATGAATACTTTTTCATAAAATTTATTGTTCAAAAAGTTATTTGTTTTTCTTCTTTTTTTAGAGATCCAAAGAAGATAAAGATATGGTACATTGTTGCTTCAAATGTCCAAAAACTTGTGCAGATTTGCAAGACATTGAAAACAAAAGCTAACATACAATTGTTTCTCCGATATATGCCTCAGTTAATAAAACAATTTTTAAATCTTGGTATGCCGATACTCGAACATAATTTGAAATATCAAACAGATGATATAACTAGTATTCTAAAAATGATGCAAGGTAGGAGATAATCACTTTCTAAGATATATTAGGTTGATTTATAAATTCGTGCGAATTTTATCTATTTAGCATTCACATGTTGATATTAGAATAGTTCCATATAGTTGACATACATGTTTTGTTGCTGTTTTGCTTGTTTTGCTATATAATTGACATTTCACGGTACATTTTATGATGTAGTATCAGGTAAAACAAAAAGCCTTTGCGCATTTTGCACACGTGATTCAAACTTTCATAGCAAAAGAACACGGTTGAGCGCATTTCCACGTTGTGGAAATACGCAGATAAAAAGAAATAAGTTAAAAAGAATCAAAATATCAAATTAGTGTGTTTGACATAGCAAATTATAGCAATTTGTTTAACTTAACCAATATGATAAACATAATGTAATAAAACCTTAGAATAATCGTTGATATTTAATTTTTTTGAAAATGCATTATGGTATATTGTTATACGTTGAGAAAAAATTAATCATTTATGCTAAGAAAAATTAATTTCTATTTATCACAGATTCTATTGTTAAAATATTTTAAAATATTCTAAAACATACTATCATTAAAATATTCTATTAAAATATTGCTCACAAATTATAAATATAGCTTATATTTAATAATAAATATAGTATCTTTTTCTAATTTATATAAAATCGTATTTAGGTGGTACGCGTTACTTACATGCTATATGTTGTGATAGCACAGAAAAGAAAGATTTAATACTAACCAAGTATGTTCCTGCGGCGAAATCTATGTTAGAGAAATTAATATATAGTGTTAAAGGAATGTTAGTACTCAATGACAGCGCAGCAGCATTTTGGATGGGCAACCTTGTTAACAAGAATTTAGATGGACATGAAATTCTGTCGCAAGTAATTATCACATTATGTTTTAATAATATTATGTATTAGGTATGTTTTACGTATATATATTGTATGCACATGTGCACATAATAACGGTGCATGCATCACATATATATGTATATGCGCACAATTGCTACACAGAGCGCCTTTGAAAATTCCAAAATCATTAAATTAACAAAAAGCAAGGCGCTATTGTAACAATGTTCTTGAGACTAGGTGGAGTAAAAAAGTCTAGTACCACTTTTTCTTCCGATAAATAGTTAGCGAGATATCGTAAGTTAAATATTGAAAAAGTTATCAAGTTTTCCACAAATATCTAAAGAAATATTAGACAAATAAAAAAATGTTTTAGACAAAAGTTCAAATTAACTAGTAGAAAAAAACAGTATAATAAAAAATAAGAGTTCCCATTTGAAAAACGCAAGTTGACCTTCAAATGACTTTGAAAATATAGGTCAAGGTCAATGTCAAGGTCATCATAAGGTAAATCACTTAAATCCCTACAACTTTTATTCAGATCATTTTCCTCGAAACTTCAATACTGAAGAGTTATTTAGGGTGAGAAATTAAAATGAGACACCCTATATACATTTATTTATTGATTTATATTGATAATAAAAATAAATAAAAGCGAAGTTTAAAAATATAATTTTTTATACTTATAGACATCAACGGAAGAAACTACTATACCAGATGAAAGTGTAATTTCGGGAGAATTAGCAAATGGATCATCTGAAATT
Source organism: Harpegnathos saltator (assembly GCF_003227715.2). Taxonomy (NCBI): domain Eukaryota; kingdom Metazoa; phylum Arthropoda; class Insecta; order Hymenoptera; family Formicidae; genus Harpegnathos; species Harpegnathos saltator. The sequence continues at coordinate 804,777 of NW_020229940.1, forward strand.
ATAGATTCTGATTTAGGAGAAGATCCAACTGAAAATGTTGAAAGTGAAAACACAGATATTGATGTCGCGTAGTTATATAAAAGAAAAATCGGAACAAAATAAACAATTTAATATAAGATACATTTTTTATTATATTGGGTGCGAGCTATTGTTTTTTTTTGTATATCTGTAACATCTATTTAACAATATTCATTTACAACACATCTTCGCATCCTACAATAAGTTCTATAATCACAAAAATACAATTTAAGAACATAGTTTAACACTATATAGAGTTAGATGCGTTTTCTTATATCAGCATTGATGAATCCTTATGTAATATATATTTTTTAATGTAATAGAATAGAATTTGTAAAAACCCAAATTAGACGTTTAATAAATGCTTTCCTTTAACAAAATAAAACAAAGATATTTATGAAAGTATATTATGAATATAGGCGCTTATTAATATAGGCGCGTAGGCCCCCTTGGTTCCCAAAAGTGGCGCTGAGTGTCTCAGTGCAGTGACGCTTTCTCGCATGAGAAATTCGATTGAGGAATATCGAGGAGGAGACCGAGGTAATAAAAGGGCGATCGCACGGATGCGCTGAGTATACACACATACGTACACTCACTCGCCCCCTCTTTCCTGACTTTCTGCTGATCGGATATTTTTGGAAGATACTCAAAGAATTTTAGAAGACCTTACTTTCGACATCAGCTTGGAACTATCCGGCGACCAGACATACGGCCCTTGCGGTAAAAAGAACTTCTCGGCTCAGACCTTTACAGCTCGCTCTAGTCTCAACGACCATACAGCCTTTTCGACAAAAAGGAGCCTCTCGGCTCAGACCTTTACGGCTCGCTCTGGTCTCAACAATCATACGGCCCTAGCGGCAAAAGGAATCTCTCGGCTATTGATAGTTCTTTATCCTTTAATATTGAGGTTTGGAACCTCCAGGTTTTTGATCTCAGCAATTTTCCAGGTTTTTGTTTCAGCTCTTATTAGGCCCAGTTCCACAACTTGCTTTAAACTCCGTTTAAAGCAAGTTGTGGAACTGGGCCTTAATCTGTGTACGCTTACGATCAACAATAAAAGAAGCAAAACAATTCGCTGGTTACTTCGTTCTCTACACACCCATGCACGCACCGGAATTCCGTCGCAGTGACAATTACGCGACAGAATATAACGCTTCTTTTTTACATGCAAATAATTCGCCAATGATATGTAAAAAAACGAAAAGATTAAATAATAAGGTGGTAGAGAGTTACGCTATTTAAGGGATAATATCACCTTATCACTTTGAAAAAATTAAAAAAAATTTTTTTGGCTCAAATGGTCCCTTAGGATGTTAAGATTGATATTCAAAAAGTTTTATGTGGAGGAAAAATTTGAAAATGCCAAAAAAAGTTGAATTATTGAAGAGAGTCACGGTTCAGTTATACACCTAATTTGAGCGCACACTCTCGAGATCCTCTAGCTCCATTAGCATTATAGACTATCGATGGTTTTAAGCTTCTGAAAATGATTCATAGATGGCACTACTAGTTTTATTTTTGTGATCACCACCACCAGAATGCACCGATCGCCACGCCTCTATCGGATCTCTCATGCTGCTAAGGTCTGCCTCACACCAGAGAGGAACCTGAGAGCAGCCAACACGGCGTTTTCGGCGACATCGATTTTTCGCACTGAGAATGGGCGCCGTTTGCATCCATTTTGAGAGGAGAACTACGATGCTACATCCACTTTTGGGTCTTGGTGGTAAAATCTGCATGTGGTGGAAGTCCGTGCTACATTCACTTTTAGGCGGTTTATGTCCGTGCTGCAATCATAGTTACTATCTCTATGCCAGACTATGCCAGGACGTCTAAAAAGAGCGGGGGGGGGGGGAGCAGGAAAAATAAAAATACGTATAAAATATTAAATCCTCTACATACATGTTGCCGTATCAAAGTCTCCTATATAATTAACGATTTGATACGTCTGGAGACACATGATGTATCGTTGCCCGCGTCCCATTCCCTTTGTCCTGCTTCTCAATTCAGCATCCCGTCCGCTTCGGACATTCGCTCGTGGTACTGACAGTGGCCGTCGGTGAGCATTCGATCCGCTCGGAGGAGCACATGTTAATTAACGTGACGAGACTCCGATTATAAATATCCCGCGAGTCGACGAAATACTTGAACTTTTGAAAAAAGCATCAAAGAAAATCACGTTGATGTTGTCATGGGTGAATCTCAACCTGGTATATATTTTTTTATTTTCAAAATAAAAAAAGCCAAACGAATGCAATTAAATGTTATTTATTATCATTGAATATTAGATGAAAAGTAGAAGAGTTATTGTCCGCAGCGGATAATCTAACATTTAATAAGAACGAGACAAAATTCGCATGAAATGAAATTCCACTCTTTAACGCTACCATGACCTTTAATTATTCTCCGAAAACGGCGTTACAACAACTTTAACATTCTGTACAATTAGTTGCTAACATATTTTCTAATCGTACACATTTCTCTTTAATTAACATAAAGCTAACAAATATCCGATGCTTCGACAGAATAATTTTCTTTATTTTCAGTAATCAATAAGTAGTAAATCAATGTCGCGTACAGTTGAAAGGCCTCTTCGCATTCCTCTCGTCGTTCTGGAACCTTCGAGAAAAGAAGAGACACCCAAGGGCAAGTATCTTGCTTCAACAACCGCCGAGGCCCGCAATGTTTACATCGCGCCGATTGTGTTGATCGGCTCGTGAGCGACGACACTTTTTGCCCTTTGTATTAATACTCGCGTGCCTCGCGTACTCGACCTCTTTCCATCAGCAGCAGCCGTGCACGACGCGCTCGTCATTTCCTCTCGTATAATTGAAAGAAATATGTCTCGTCGGTCCTCGAGATATTCAATCTGCATCGCGTCGGCATCACGTTGATTAACCGCACAGTCGACTCGCGAGTATTCAGTGTTAGAAGCGTGAGTGAGTGAAATCCGAAGGACTCCAGCAGCCGGGAAGCGGGACGCCGGCAGCGATACGTCACGTTTCCAGGTATGTGGAATCATTTATTATGCGGGAGGTCTCCGATAATGAGAGCGGACGTTTGACGAATTTTCCAGCAATAAGAAGTCGGAATTTCGCGCTCGGCATTCACAGTCCGTCATCATTCGACTAGTAATCATCACTTTATGAATTTGCAATTACTCTCGTCAATCTCTGTCTGTCTATCTATTTATTCTGTTGTTGTATATGTTACGGATAAAGTGATAAATCCAGTTACTATGCATAATAACCGGTTATTATGCATAATAACCAATAGCTTTGGTTAATTTGATAAATTATTCATATTTTTGTAATTAAAACCAGGCCAGGTTCTGGCACCAAATTAAAGTCCTCTCAAAACTCTACATTTTCGACTACATGGACGACTCTCTACTCCCAGTAGAAACGGAGATATCGACGGAGGAAGGCTGGATATCGACGGAGAATGGCTGGAAATCTTTAACCTTCGATATCTCCTAAACGGTTAGAGATACAGGCCTGGCTCTGGTACCAAATTAAAGTCCTTTCAAAACCCTACATTTTGCCGTAAATGGCGACTCTCTACTCCCAGTAGAAGCGGAGATATCGACGGAGGAATGCTGGATATCGACGGAGAAAGGTTGGAAAACTTTAACCTTCGATATCTCCTAAACGGTTAGAGATACAGGCCTGGTTCTGGCACCAAATTAAAGTCCTCCCAAAACCCTACATTTTCGACTACATGAACGATTCTCTACTCCCAGTACAAGCGGAGATATCGACGGAGGAATGCTGGATATCGACGGAGAATGGCTGGAAAACTTTAACTTTCGATATCTCCTAAACGGTTAGAGATACAGGCCTGGCTCTGGTACCAAATTAAAGTCCTTTCAAAACCCTACATTTTGCCGTAAATGGCGACTCTCTACTCCCAGTGGAAGCGGAGATATCAACGGAGAAAGGTTGGAAAACTTTAACCTTCGATATCTCCTAAACGGTTAGAGATACAGGCCTGGCTCTGGTACCAAATTAAAGTCCTCTCAAAACCCTACATTTTCGACTGCATGGACGACTCTCTACTCCCAGTAGAAACGGAGATATCGACGGAGGAAGGCTGGATATCGACGGAGAATGGCTGGAAAACTTTAACCTTCGATATCTCCCAAACGGTTAGAGATACAGGCCTGGCTCTGGTACCAAATTAAAGTCCTTTCAAAACCCTACATTTTGCCGGAAATGGCGACTCTCTACTCCCAGTAGAAGCGGAGATATCAACGGAGAAAGGTTGGAAAACTTTAACCTTCGATATCTCCTAAACGGTTAGAGATACAGGCCTGGTTCTGGCACCAAATTAAAGTCCTCTCAAAACCCTACATTTTGCCGTAAGTGACGACTCTCTACTCCCAGTAGAAGCGGAGATATTAACGGAGAAAGCTTGGAAAACTTTAACCTTCGATATCTCCTAAACGGTTAGAGATACAGGCCTGGTTCTGGCACCAAATTAAAGTCCTCTCAAAACCCTACATTTTGCCGTAAGTGACGACTCTCTACTCCCAGTAGAAGCGGAGATATCAACGGAGAAAGCTTGGAAAACTTTAACCTTCGATATCTCCTAAACGGTTAGAGATACAGGCCTGGTTCTGGCACCAAATTAAAGTCCTCTCAAAACCCTACATTTTGCCGTAAGTGACGACTCTCTACTCCCAGTAGAAGCGGAGATATCAACGGAGAAAGCTTGGAAAACTTTAACCTTCGATATCTCCTAAACGGTTAGAGATACAGGCCTGGTTCTGGCACCAAATTAAAGTCCTCTCAAAACCCTACATTTTGCCGTAAGTGACGACTCTCTACTCCCAGTAGAAGCGGAGATATCAACGGAGAAAGCTTGGAAAACTTTAACCTTCGATATCTCCTAAACGGTTAGAGATACAGGCCTGGTTCTGGCACCAAATTAAAGTCCTCTCAAAACCCTACATTTTGCCGTAAGTGACGACTCTCTACTCCCAGTAGAAGCGGAGATATCAACGGAGAAAGCTTGGAAAACTTTAACCTTCGATATCTCCTAAACGGTTAGAGATACAGGCCTGGTTCTGGCACCAAATTAAAGTCCTCTCAAAACCCTACATTTTGCCGTAAGTGACGACTCTCTACTCCCAGTAGAAGCGGAGATATCAACGGAGAAAGCTTGGAAAACTTTAACCTTCGATATCTCCTAAACGGTTAGAGATACAGGCCTGGTTCTGGCACCAAATTAAAGTCCTCTCAAAACCCTACATTTTGCCGTAAGTGACGACTCTCTACTCCCAGTAGAAGCGGAGATATCAACGGAGAAAGCTTGGAAAACTTTAACCTTCGATATCTCCTAAACGGTTAGAGATACAGGCCTGGTTCTGGCACCAAATTAAAGTCCTCTCAAAACCCTACATTTTGCCGTAAGTGACGACTCTCTACTCCCAGTAGAAGCGGAGATATCAACGGAGAAAGCTTGGAAAACTTTAACCTTCGATATCTCCTAAACGGTTAGAGATACAGGCCTGGTTCTGGCACCAAATTAAAGTCCTCTCAAAACCCTACATTTTGCCGTAAGTGACGACTCTCTACTCCCAGTAGAAGCGGAGATATCAACGGAGAAAGCTTGGAAAACTTTAACCTTCGATATCTCCTAAACGGTTAGAGATACAGGCCTGGTTCTGGCACCAAATTAAAGTCCTCTCAAAACCCTACATTTTGCCGTAAGTGACGACTCTCTACTCCCAGTAGAAGCGGAGATATCAACGGAGAAAGCTTGGAAAACTTTAACCTTCGATATCTCCTAAACGGTTAGAGATACAGGCCTGGTTCTGGCACCAAATTAAAGTCCTCTCAAAACCCTACATTTTGCCGTAAGTGACGACTCTCTACTCCCAGTAGAAGCGGAGATATCAACGGAGAAAGCTTGGAAAACTTTAACCTTCGATATCTCCTAAACGGTTAGAGATACAGGCCTGGTTCTGGCACCAAATTAAAGTCCTCTCAAAACCCTACATTTTGCCGTAAGTGACGACTCTCTACTCCCAGTAGAAGCGGAGATATCAACGGAGAAAGCTTGGAAAACTTTAACCTTCGATATCTCCTAAACGGTTAGAGATACAGGCCTGGTTCTGGCACCAAATTAAAGTCCTCTCAAAACCCTACATTTTGCCGTAAGTGACGACTCTCTACTCCCAGTAGAAGCGGAGATATCAACGGAGAAAGCTTGGAAAACTTTAACCTTCGATATCTCCTAAACGGTTAGAGATACAGGCCTGGTTCTGGCACCAAATTAAAGTCCTCTCAAAACCCTACATTTTGCCGTAAGTGACGACTCTCTACTCCCAGTAGAAGCGGAGATATCAACGGAGAAAGCTTGGAAAACTTTAACCTTCGATATCTCCTAAACGGTTAGAGATACAGGCCTGGTTCTGGCACCAAATTAAAGTCCTCTCAAAACCCTACATTTTGCCGTAAGTGACGACTCTCTACTCCCAGTAGAAGCGGAGATATCAACGGAGAAAGCTTGGAAAACTTTAACCTTCGATATCTCCTAAACGGTTAGAGATACAGGCCTGGTTCTGGCACCAAATTAAAGTCCTCTCAAAACCCTACATTTTGCCGTAAGTGACGACTCTCTACTCCCAGTAGAAGCGGAGATATCAACGGAGAAAGCTTGGAAAACTTTAACCTTCGATATCTCCTAAACGGTTAGAGATACAGGCCTGGTTCTGGCACCAAATTAAAGTCCTCTCAAAACCCTACATTTTGCCGTAAGTGACGACTCTCTACTCCCAGTAGAAGCGGAGATATCAACGGAGAAAGCTTGGAAAACTTTAACCTTCGATATCTCCTAAACGGTTAGAGATACAGGCCTGGTTCTGGCACCAAATTAAAGTCCTCTCAAAACCCTACATTTTGCCGTAAGTGACGACTCTCTACTCCCAGTAGAAGCGGAGATATCAACGGAGAAAGCTTGGAAAACTTTAACCTTCGATATCTCCTAAACGGTTAGAGATACAGGCCTGGTTCTGGCACCAAATTAAAGTCCTCTCAAAACCCTACATTTTGCCGTAAGTGACGACTCTCTACTCCCAGTAGAAGCGGAGATATCAACGGAGAAAGCTTGGAAAACTTTAACCTTCGATATCTCCTAAACGGTTAGAGATACAGGCCTGGTTCTGGCACCAAATTAAAGTCCTCTCAAAACCCTACATTTTGCCGTAAGTGACGACTCTCTACTCCCAGTAGAAGCGGAGATATCAACGGAGAAAGCTTGGAAAACTTTAACCTTCGATATCTCCTAAACGGTTAGAGATACAGGCCTGGTTCTGGCACCAAATTAAAGTCCTCTCAAAACCCTACATTTTGCCGTAAGTGACGACTCTCTACTCCCAGTAGAAGCGGAGATATCAACGGAGAAAGCTTGGAAAACTTTAACCTTCGATATCTCCTAAACGGTTAGAGATACAGGCCTGGTTCTGGCACCAAATTAAAGTCCTCTCAAAACCCTACATTTTGCCGTAAGTGACGACTCTCTACTCCCAGTAGAAGCGGAGATATCAACGGAGAAAGCTTGGAAAACTTTAACCTTCGATATCTCCTAAACGGTTAGAGATACAGGCCTGGTTCTGGCACCAAATTAAAGTCCTCTCAAAACCCTACATTTTGCCGTAAGTGACGACTCTCTACTCCCAGTAGAAGCGGAGATATCAACGGAGAAAGGTTGGAAAACTTTAACCTTCGATATCTCCTAAACGGTTAGAGATACAGGCCTGGTTCTGGCACCAAATTAAAGTCCTCTCAAAACCCTACATTTTGCCGTAAGTGACGACTCTCTACTCCCAGTAGAAGCGGAGATATCAACGGAGAAAGCTTGGAAAACTTTAACCTTCGATATCTCCTAAACGGTTAGAGATACAGGCCTGGTTCTGGCACCAAATTAAAGTCCTCTCAAAACCCTACATTTTGCCGTAAGTGACGACTCTCTACTCCCAGTAGAAGCGGAGATATCAACGGAGAAAGCTTGGAAAACTTTAACCTTCGATATCTCCTAAACGGTTAGAGATACAGGCCTGGTTCTGGCACCAAATTAAAGTCCTTCAAAACCCTACATTTTGCCGTAAGTGACGACTCTCTACTCCCAGTAGAAGCGGAGATATCAACGGAGAAAGCTTGGAAAACTTTAACCTTCGATATCTCCTAAACGGTTAGAGATACAGGCCTGGTTCTGGCACCAAATTAAAGTCCTCTCAAAACCCTACATTTTGCCGTAAGTGACGACTCTCTACTCCCAGTAGAAGCGGAGATATCAACGGAGAAAGCTTGGAAAACTTTAACCTTCGATATCTCCTAAACGGTTAGAGATACAGGCCTGGTTCTGGCACCAAATTAAAGTCCTCTCAAAACCCTACATTTTGCCGTAAGTGACGACTCTCTACTCCCAGTAGAAGCGGAGATATCAAAGGAGAAAGCTTGGAAAACTTTAACCTTCGGTATCTCCTAAACGGTTAGAGATACAGGCCTGGTTCTGGCACCAAATTAAAGTCCTCTCAAAACCCTACATTTTGCCGTTAGTGACGACTCTCTACTCCCAGTAGAAGCGGAGATATCAACGGAGAAAGCTTGGAAAACTTTAACCTTCGATATCTCCTAAACGGTTAGAGATACAGGCCTGGTTCTGGCACCAAATTAAAGTCCTCTCAAAACCCTACATTTTGCCGTAAGTGACGACTCTCTACTCCCAGTAGAAGCGGAGATATCAACGGAGAAAGGTTGGAAAACTTTAACCTTCGATATCTCCTAAACGGTTAGAGATACAGGCCTGGTTCTGGCACCAAATTAAAGTCCTCTCAAAACCCTACATTTTGCCGTAAGTGACGACTCTCTACTCCCAGTAGAAGCGGAGATATCAAAGGAGAAAGCTTGGAAAACTTTAACCTTCGATATCTCCTAAACGGTTAGAGATACAGGCCTGGTTCTGGCACCAAATTAAAGTCCTCTCAAAACCCTACATTTTGCCGTAGTGACGACTCTCTACTCCCAGTAGAAGCGGAGATATCAACGGAGAAAGCTTGGAAAACTTTAACCTTCGATATCTCCTAAACGGTTAGAGATACAGGCCTGGTTCTGGCACCAAATTAAAGTCCTTTCAAAACCCTACATTTTGCCGTAAGTGACGACTCTCTACTCCCAGTAGAAGCGGAGATATCAACGGAGAAAGCTTGGAAAACTTTAACCTTCGATATCTCCTAAACGGTTAGAGATACAGGCCTGGTTCTGGCACCAAATTAAAGTCCTCTCAAAACCCTACATTTTGCCGTAAGTGACGACTCTCTACTCCCAGTAGAAGCGGAGATATCAAAGGAGAAAGCTTGGAAAACTTTAACCTTCGATATCTCCTAAACGGTTAGAGATACAGGCCTGGTTCTGGCACCAAATTAAAGTCCTCTCAAAACCCTACATTTTGCCGTAAGTGACGACTCTCTACTCCCAGTAGAAGCGGAGATATCAACGGAGAAATGTTGGAAAACTTTAATCTTCGATATCGCCTAAAATGTTAGAGATACAGACCTGGCTCTGGTACCAAATTAAAGTCCTTTTAAAACCCTACATTTTGCCGTAAATGGCGACTCTCTACTCCCAGTAGAAGCGGAGATATCAACGGAGAAAGGTTGGAAAATTTTAATCTTCGATATCTCCTAAACGGTTAGAGATACAGGCCTGGCTCTGGTACCAAATTAAAGTCCTCTCAAAACCCTACATTTTCGACTACATGGACGACTCTCTACTCCCAGCAGAAGCGGAGATATCGACGGAGGAAGGCTGGATATCGACGAAGAATGGCTGGAAAACTTTAACCTTCGATATCTCCTAAACGGTTAGAGATACAGGCCTGGCTCTGGTACCAAATTAAAGTCCTCTCAAAACCCTACATTTTCGACTACATTCACGACTCTCTACTCCCAGTAGAAGCGGAGGTATCAACGGAGAAAGCTTGGAAAACTTTAACCTTCGATATCTCCTAAACGGTTAGAGATATAGGCCTGGCTCTGGTACCAAATTAAAGTCCTCTCAAAACCCTACATTTTCGACTACATTCACGACTCTCTACTTCCAGTAGAAGCGGAGGTATCAACGGAGAAAGCTTGGAAAACTTTAACCTTCGATATCTCCTAAACGGTTAGAGATATAGGCCTGGTTCTGGCCTACGCCTACGGCTAAATTAAAAGCGCGTAAGCTGCACACGGTTATTAAAACCCACACGTTAGTTGCAAATGCATTTTGTATCGCGCGCTGTGTGTTCCTAATTACGCGTAAGTTAATAACTGTGCGTGCATCTTACGCACTTTTAACTTACGCGTAGGTTTCGACAATCGTGCGCGCAGCGCGCGATGCAAAACGCACTTGCAACTTATGCGTAGGTTTAATTGTTCATAACTTTGTAATATTTTGATATCGTTTGGAGTATTTTTGCCAATATTCATAACAATTGGACATAAATGGTTTTCAAAAGTTTCTCCAAAATCATTTCCTAAATATTATTTATCACTTTAACCAATAAAGTTTGGTTATGTAAAATAATCGGTTATAGTGATAAATTGCATGTATTTTATCACATTAACTAAAGCTGTTAGATATTATGCATAATAACTGGTTATTATACATAATAACCAACTTATCACTTTAACCATAGCATATATAAGATATATTGATCCATAGACATAGTCGAATAACGGTCCATGAACGCGGATCTGTAATTCATCATGTTCTCAATTAAACATTCTGAATAATTCTTAACTGTGTGAGTATACCGGTCTTGTATAGAATATTCAACGTCATACCGCTCTTCTTAGACAGCGACCTTTTTTGTTTTCGGTCAGCGTTTCTTTCAAGTCTGTTTACTTTCGTTACGAGATCTAAATTTAAATGTCCATTCGTAAAAGAGTATTTTCGAGAGCACACAACTGTTGTCCTCGCTTCTTGTTGTCATTTTTTTTCGTCAGCTCTTTCAAGAGCTTCAAGTCCTATCCAGACTTTCAATGTCAATAAAGAAAAAAACTGTAACGAATATTCTCCACTCATCCCGACCAAACATTCTTTCTTTATCGCAGCTTATCAACCAGAAACGCTAAATTTTTGTTCCAGACGTTGCGGGAAGCAAATCTGGCGGACGCGGATGCCGCACCGGAGGATCCGGTTCGGGCAGAGCAGAGTCGGCCGGAAGGTAAAATTTACAAGTTTCCTACACATCTGTGTTCAACTCTTTAGAATCTTTGCTTTTGCAATTTGGTCCTCATCAGCTCTCTTGAAAGCTTCAAGATGCCGTTTCGGAGGATCCGATTCAGGCCAAGCAGAGTCGGCTTGAAGGTAAGTTTACAAGTTTACTATAGTCCTCTGTTTGACCCTTGGCGATCTAGAGCTGGGATATAATTTCCGGCTCGACTTGAATTACGATCGCAGAGGGTAAACTACTCTTTTACTCGCCCGCACTCGTTGGTCAAATCTGATGAGCAAATGTGAATTTTTTGCAACAGAGTTGAAGCGAAACGTGGCCGGCTCTGACTGCAAGTCGTTTCGGTGAGTCAAAGTAAAAAGAGAAACAAAAATCTGCATGACGGATATGGGACTAAAAAATATCGTTCGAGTCAATGCGAATTGCAAATAGATTCTTGCATGTGTGTGTTTATGACGTTGAATAAAATACATTGCTCGAAACAATCAGGGGATTACTTGATCGACAGCCTGCATTACATACGAGATTTAAGATACTGAATAATTATTCTCTTTTGATGTTTAGTCATCTGAATAAGAGATATTCATATGTACAAGCGCGATACCGTCATCAGCTGCTTTATTTTTATTTTTCAAGCGGGCTGCAGAATTATTTAACGATTTAATTATTTGACAATATTCAATTGTCCGTGTAAAATATATTCATACGCATAAATGCCGGTACCGTTCGCTACTTTTCTTTTATTTGCAAAACAGGCTGTAGAATTATTTGGCAATATTGTCCATTCATCATGATCCCTATTGTCTCGAGTAGCGTATAATGCGCGCAGAAATTGCGCCAGCGCACGCTGAGCTTGAGGTATCCTCGCTTGCGTGCCTTTGAATATAGCGACCGCGGTTATCAAAATACGCGTTTTTACCCGCGCTGCTAACAAAGAAAGCTTAAATTCTCATTTCGCCAAAGTATCGCGAACGAAGTAAACTTCGTCGTGACGGAGCTATGCGCGAATGCGGACGATGCGTGAAAACTTTGCCCTGCTCCTCTATCTTTGCGCTCCCTCGGGGCGACCCCGGGTTTCTGATTGTCTAATCTTTCCTCGCGTGCATTCGTGTCGCGAATATTTCACTCGTAGATATCGATACTCCCACATTTTTGCGACTTTCCAGACGCGATCGCGAAAAGCGCCTTAAAAATCCGTTGGATGAGTCGGTAAATTTTCACACGGTTCTTGCTCCTCGCTGATTGAGTTTATAGAGTCCGTTTCGCAGCGCGCAAAAAGTTTCCACCGGTAACAACGTAAAACGTTCGTTAATTGACATAAATATCGCCGCTCTGATACAAGTACCGACCGCGTCGCGAAAGTGTAGCAATCAACGTGGGACGCGCTGCAAGATGGATGCTGCGCGACATGGAGAGTGGCAGCGCGACATGGGCGGACATTGGTAGATCTGGTTGGATGCAACAGGGCATCATCAATATCATCATCGGTGAGCGTTTGTCTCAATGCTCGCAGAGAGCTCTTTTATTATTACATTGTGCATGCCGCAAATTTGCATTGACTTTTGTAACGAAAAATATATTCCATAAATTATTGCCATAATATTGTTGCCATATATTGTTGCTGTATATTATTGCCGTATATTATTGCCATATATTGCCATGTATTCTCGCCATATATTATGGCCACTTGAAATCGCACGAGCAATCGAGAAAACTAAATTTATCGGTAATCGCAAAGGCGCACGGCAGACGTCACGGACGGATGCCGGCTGCTCGATAACAATACTGTTGCTACAATTTAACTTTGAACCACAGCGGCCTCCGGTCGCAGGAAATGTAAAATGTTTCGATTTTCACAAATTCATATAAAATTTTTCATTTTTCACTGATTCACAGACGTCTTTCACTTTTTATTAGTTCACGCTAGGGAAAAAATTTATGATCGCTGCCCTGAGTAGCTGCAACGCTTTTCGAATCATCTATGTCGGCGCGCTTTTACTCCTCAGATTTCTGTCATTAATAACTCGATAATTATTGTGAATCTCGCAAAACGGTATGGGACTTTTATGTTTGTCTCAACCCAATCTACCCTCACACTTCGGGTTGGCAACTAATTACCGGACACTTCGTATGATCTTTATGATATTAATTATACACAATGTCAATTATTTTTTTTTGCACATGTTAACATGTTAATTCATGTTATAAACATGTTAACATGTCAATTCATGTTATAAACGCGTAACAATGTGCGAGACCATGCTTGTCAAGTACGCTATTATGGTTGTAGCACGGACATAAACCGCCTAAAAATGAATGTAGCATGGACTGCCACCACATACAGGTTTTACCACCGAAACCTGAAAGTGGATATAGCATCGTAGTTCCCCTCTCAAAATGGATGCAGATGGCGCTCTTTCCTAGTGCGGAAAATCGGTGTCGTCGAAAACGCCGTGTTGGCCGCTCTTCACCTTCCTCTCTGCTCACACCATAGTCATAGGAATATAAGGACAGAGCATAAGCCCGTAAGATAGGCGAGGGGAGTTGTACTGAAATGCGGGGGGCGACTGTGCCTAAAGCCCCTTGCACAATGCCAAGCAACAGGCAATAAGAATAAAAATAGACCAATCACAATAGATTATTCTTGTAATAGTCGATTGTGATTGGTCTATTTTTATTCTTATTGCCTGTTGCCTGGCATTGTGCAAGGGGCCTAAGCTTCATTGGCTACAATAGTGCGCGTATTCAGAGTGTGTGATGCAACGACTTGGCTGTCACTGGCAAATAGTAAATGTAACAAAATGATAAGAACCATTTGCACTGCCAGTATTTTGCAGAGGTTATGCATGTGTCTTTTTTTTCATAATTTCACTCACAACTTCATACACATCTATGTATATATCAAATACTTACACACGACACAACCACTAATTAGATTTAGGCACAGTCTACCTTGTCACACCGTCCCGCAATAGTTATCCCCCCCGCAACTCTATGCTCTGTCCCTATATTCCTATGTCTATGGATTCAATAGTGCGACTCCGAACGACATCTCTTAACGTTATCTAGGGAGAGAAGAGTGTCATGAGCGTGGAGCGTCAGGTAACTCAGTGGTTTAGAGCAGTCGCCTGGCAAGCGAAAGACCCGGGTTCGATTCCCGGTCTAGCGACTACCGCGCTCTCGATATTTTTCTCTCTTCGAAATGAAAATAAGATGCAGGTCCCGAACGCACGGCGTCCCGTCGCCACCTAGTACGCCCTCCTTCTTTCATGGTTATAATCAAAGTTATAATTTGCGTGATACAAATTATATATTTTCAGTACTGGCAGTGAATTTTGGAACACGGCCTAAAAAGAACAGACCACTAGTCTCTGCATTATCGGCATGACAGATTTCCTAACCTCGTGTCATTTTTCGGATTTTTATAATTTTTGATCCGTAAGAGCGACACTTGTTTCTTTCAAAATCGCGTTCTACGCACTAAAATACACAATTGTGCAAAGTTTCAGCGAAATCGGTGAGGAGGCTCGTACTTTTATATTCACCAGAATTTTAATTGTTAAATATTACAATATTACAATGTAACACATTGTCCAAATATGTTTTTACTATTTTAGAGTTTACATTTTAACTATAGATATATATTTTTATAACAAATAGCATCAGTTGAATATATATCATATGGGTAGACAAACCGTATAACATTATCTTAATTTATGAACCAGTTATCTGATAACATTATCAGGATTACAGAAAAAACTCCAAGAGATAATTACGATATATAGTGCTTTATAAAGAGCTTTTCTTCTGAATCTTTATCAAATCACAGTTCAGAATATTGTGCTCAGTTATGTGTATCTTATTTATTTATCGTAATCCGGATGCAGATGCTAGATCTTATCGATTAATAATTGCGTCAAATCGAGATGAAATGTATAAACGTCCTGCATTGTTAGCTCACTACTGGGACAAACATCCCGAATGTTTGGGAGGTATGATAAATATATTTATAGCAATTATCTGAAATAATAATGTTCTTTAATTATTTGTTATACGAATTATAAAATATACAATGTAATATTTAATTTAAACAAAAAATATGTTAGGTATTGACATGGAACCTGGTAAAGAAGGTGGAACTTGGTTAGCCCTATCAACAAAAGGAAAAGCTGCAATTATTTTAAATTTTGTTAACAAAGAAGGTGTACCTAATATGTCAAGAAAGAGCCGTGGTTCTTTGATAAAAAATTTTATTACTTCCAATGATTCTATAGAATTATACTTGAACAAATTACACAAAGAAAATATTAATATACAACCATACAATCCTTATTGTTTGGTCCTATTAGATTTAAAGTATGTAAATAATTAATATAATCGTAATATATTTATAAGTTATTATGAAATATACTTTTAAGTAAATATTACATTAAACAGAACAATAAGATAAAAATTTAATAATAGAATTTGATCTTAAATATAAATTTGATTCAAGATTATGAAAATATTAGATAATTTTGCAGAATAGAGATGACTTTACTTTAATATCAGTGGGCTTAAAAAATATTAAAGTTATAATTCTGAATAATCTTAATGAAATTTTAGCTGCTATTCTTTGTTTTAAAAAAGTTATTAACAAAAAAATTTTCAAAAACATCAGTTAACCTCAGTATGTTCAAGGACATATTTCTTGATCGATACTTAAATATTGTTCATTTTTATTTTTGTTATATCTAAATTCTAATATATACATTATAATAATATATAACTTCGTAACTTTTTCAATATTTAACTTATGATATTTCGCTAACTGTTTATCGGGATAAAAAATGGTATTAGACTTTTCTATTCTATTTGATCTCAAGAATATATTGGTACAATAATGCTCTATTTTTTGTTAATTTATCGATCTTTCGAAATTTCAAAATCATCAAATTAACAAAAGTCAGGGCGCTATTGTAACAATATATTCTTAAGACCAAGTAGAATAGAAAAGTCTAGTACCATTTTTTTATCCCGACAAACAGTTAGCGAGAAATTGTAAGTTAAATATTGGAAAAGTTGCCAAGTTATTTTTAAATATCTAAAAAAATATTAAGCGAATAAAGAAATGTTTCAGACAAAAGTTGTTCAAATTAATTGGTGAAAAAAGACGGTGTAATAAAAAATTAGAGTTTCCATTTCAGATTTTTATGTCGACCTTGGTAACGTTTCTCAAGGTCATTCCAAGGTCAAACAATTGTCAATATCTGATAGCTTTTTTTAAGCCCTACAACTTTTGTTTCAAATATTGTTTTGAACAATCATTATTTTTTGAAATTATTAGCCATTCCCAAACTTTTGACAGACCCTGTATATATTTGTTTATATACAAGGAAGCTGAAGTATAATATACTATTAATACATGAATTTATGATTTTTGTATGAATTCAATTTAGACTCAGACTTGCATTAAATAAAGGTTAGATGTTTACAGCATGTTAGACATTATTTAATTTTATTTTCTTCATCTATTTACATTTTACATGTTAGATGTTATTTAATTCATTTTTTTCATCTATTTATATTTTTCACAACCTGGTATATATAAACATTGTTTTATTTTGTATGTTTAATATTGAAGCATAGAAATGAAGCACAGGTTTTTAAGAATATGTGATAATTATACAAGGATCTTCTAAATTATTTGATAAGGATATCTAACACAGAATCTAGCTAACACAGAGCCTAACATAGCCACTTAACACAGAATATAATTATCATCTAATGGAAATAACACACATATACATATATATATATAATTGCTATTAAAGTTACTAATATGTGAAGTTACTTAATATTCTTTTAAAACAGTAATATAACTTTTTAAAACTATTATATCACTTTTTTACATCCTAGTTATAGCAATATAACAGTAGTATAAATTAAAGATAATATGTTATAAAGAGTATGTTGAAAAATAAGATCAATCAACTAGGAAATAAAAAGAGAAGCTACAGTGGAATATATAATGTGTATAAACTTTTCTCTTATTTTCTATGATTTAATAAATATAGCACTTTATATACTGGTATATAGAAAAAAAGTGTTGAAATCTCTTAATATCTCGAAAAATGATAACAAGAATTTAAAATTAAAAAATTTAAAGTAATTTTTATGTAACCTTGACAATTATTTAACACTACATATTACATAATATTACATATTATTACTACATATTACATAATAATAATACGTTATTTAAAAATCTATATCTTATATGTGGAACATTTTTTAAAAATGCATATTTTTTGAAATATTAACTTTAATATTTCCTGTATAACCGTATGAAGTGCTGTATTTACTAAACTCTAGCAAATACAAAAAAGTTTATATAAACTTTACATTCAAGTATTTCTTTCACCTTTTAGTCAGTTGACCATATTTTCTGACACATCCTTATAACAAATGTGTTTGTGTGTGTTATGTTTATATTATATAACATTTTTTATATACAAATGTTAGTTCGTCCTTTAGATAGCATTTGTTTCTATGTAACATAATACATTAACGTATAGAGGGTGTCTTAAAAATACCGGAATCCCCGGAAAACTTTGCAGAATCAAGTTTTCATGAAAAACTTTAAATACAAATGTTGTAGAAAATCGAGTAACAGACTTGATGGTGACCTTGAATTTGACTTTGGCCATGACCTTCAAGGTCATTTGGATGTCAACTTGCGTTTTTTAAATGGGAAGCCTTATTTTTTATTACATTGTTTTTTTCTATGAATTAATTTGAACAACTTTTGTTTAAAACATGTTTTTATTTGCCTAATATTTTTTTAGATATTTGAGGAAAACTGAATAACTTTTTCAATATTTAACTTACAATATCTCACCAACTATTTGTTGGAAGAAAGAGTGGTACTAGACTTTCTTGCTTAATTTAGTTTCAAGAATATATTGTTACAATAGTGCCCTGATTTTTATTAATTTGATGATTTTGAAATTTCCAAAAGTCAGTAAGTTAACAAAAGTCACGCAAAAGGACGCTATTGTAACAATTTATTCTTGAGATTAAATAAAGCAAGAAAGTCTAGTACCACTATTTCTTCTGACAAATAGCGAGATATCGTAAGTTAAATATTGAAAAAGTTATCAAGTTTTCCTCAAATATCTCAAAAAATATTAGGCAAATAAAAAATGTTTTAGACAAGTATTTAAGTTGTTCAAATTAATTGGTAGAAAAAAACAGTGTAATAAAAAATTCCCATTTAATAATAAATAAAATAAATAAAATAATAATAAAGTTCCCATTTAAAAAACGCAAGTTGACTTCTAAATGACCTTGAAGGTCATAACCAAAGTCAAATTCAAGGTCACCATCAAGTTCATTACTCGATTTTCTACAACTTTTGTATTTAAAGTTTTTCATGAAAACTTGATCTTGCAAAGTTATCCGGGTTCCGGTATTTTTAAGACACCCTGTATGTATATAATGTATGTAATTATATCAAGTTTTCCAAAAGTAACGGACGCCCCCACTATCTCAGAATCTATGCATTATACGGGAAAATGAACAATATTTTTGTTAATTTGATGATTTTGAAATTTTCAAAAGTCAGTAAGTTAACAAAAGTCAGGGCGCTATTATAACAATATATTCTTGAGATTGAATAGAGCAGAAAAGTCTAGTACCACTTTTTCTTCCGACAAATAGTTAGCGAGCTATCGTAAGTTAAATATTGAAAAAGTTATCAAGTTTTCCTCAAATATCTCAAAAAATATTAGGCAAATGAAAAAAATGTTTCAGACAAAAGTTGTTTAAATTAATTGGTAGAAAAAGACAGTGTAATAAAAAATAAAGGTTCCCATTTAAAAAACGCACGTTGACCTTCAAATGACCTTGAAAATAGAGGTCAAAGTCAAGGTCATCATAAGGTAGCTCACTTAAATCCCTACAACTTTTACTGATATCATTTTCCTTGAAACTCCAATACTGAAGAGTTATTTGGGGTGGGGACATTAAAATGGGACACCCTGTATAAACGTGCCAATAGACCAAGAAACAATTCTTAATAGATACTGGCTCTGATGTGAGCATTTACCCGCGCTCTGCAACCTATATCAGAAACACTATATGCAGCAAATGGAACGCTTATTCCAACGTACGGATGGATAACCCTAGAACCGCAGCTAGGATTAAGACGTGCATTACCATGGCGATTCATGATCGCCAATGTATCTCAGCCTATTATAGGAGTAAATTTCTTGGTCCATTATCACCTGCTGCCTGACCTAAGGTCCAAGACGTTTCTCGACGGAAAAACAGGTCTCAAAGTCAATGGAAGACTAGGTACTAGCGACATTCTCGCTATAAAAATGCTTAGCGCGGAAAACAAATACCACAGGCTCTTAAAAAAGTACCCCGCACTTACGTAGCCTACTATTTTCTCGAGGAAGGAAGCAACCAGCACTATATACGAGACACTATATATACAAACCACACCAGGACCATCTGAGGTATGTCGCTCCCGCAGACTAGCACTGGACAAATTAAGAGCGGCAAAAGCAATTCAACTTGCTGCTTTAGGAAGGAATCATCCGACTATTCAAGAGTCTGTGGGCATCTCCTCTTCACATGGTCATAAAGAAAGGCAATGCATGGAGACCCTGTGGAGACTATAGGCGACTGAATACGTGAACAGTACTAGATCGCTACCTGGTCCCACATGTAAAAGATTTCGCACAAATACTTCACAATAAGAAGGTGTTTTCAATGCTCAACCTCGTACGAGCATACAACCAAAAATCTGTTAACGAAGAAGATATTCCGAAGACTGCAATCACAACAATATTCGGACTCTTCGAATACTTGTACATGCTTTTCGGGTTGGAAAACGCAACTCAGACATTCCAGCGATTTATCAATAAAATGCTCGAAGGATTAGACTCCTGCTATGCCTACGTAGACGATATCCTGACTTCGATATCTGAAGAAGAATATAAGGAACATCTAGAATAATTCTTCAAACGATTACAAGACAGCGACGTACTAATAAATTCGGGCAAGTGCGTCTTTAGGGTTAGCCAGGTATGCTTCCTTGGATACTTGGTTTTGCAACATGGAACAAAACCTCCACCAGAAAGGATAACAACCATTAAAGAATTTCCCAGGCCAGTTACTGTCAAGCAGCTTCGACAGTTGCTGGGAACTTTCAATTTCTACCGGAGATTCATACCGGACGCTGCTCAAAATCAGGCAAAATTGAACACTCTTTTTAGGGAGCCGAAAACAAAAGAAAAATCGCCTATCAACTGGACAGAGAAGTATGACTTGGCATTTAAGGCATGTAAGGAAAGCCTAACACGGACTACATTCCTAGCGCATTCGGATCCTACAGCAGAGATCGCACTCACCATGAGTGCCTTAGACACAGCGATAGGAACAGTAATACAACAACGCGCTAAAAGAGAGTGGCAGCCACTCGCATTTTTAAGCAAAAAACTTAGTCCTGCTCAAACCAAATATAGCGCATACGACAGAGAACTCCTCACAATATACGCGTCAGTGAAATATTACAACCACATGCTGGAAGGAAGAGCTTTTACGATCTTCATCGATCACAAGCCAATTACATACGCCTTCCAACAAAACCTACTGAAAGATTCACTCTGGTAGGTACATCTCACGTATATCGGATAATTCTCTACAAATATTCAACATATCTCTGGGAAAGACAATGTAGTCGCTAATGCACTATCCCGAGTAGAGACTATCAAGCAGGCAATCGATTTAGAAGCTCTAGCAGAATCTCAAGAATTGGACAGAGAACTGCAGGACTTTCTCCAACAGCAGACATCACTTAAGCTGGAGAAGCTATCAATACCAGGGTCAAACCGCAAAATCTTTTGCGACACGGATAAATCTCTAGCTCGACCCTTCGTAACAGAGCCATTTTGTTAGCAAGTTTTTCAATCCTTGCACGGACTGGCATATGCAGGTAGTAAAACCAGGTAGTAAAACCACAGCAAAATTCATCTCGTATATAATCGTACAACGATTCGTATGCGTTGTGTCATATCCAAGCTGACTGTCGAAACTGGGCAGTTCTGCATTCCATGCCAGAAAGCAAAAGTGAACCGTCACGTACATTCGCCAACCGGTAATTTTGCATTACCAACAAGAAGATTTGAACACATACACGTCGACATACGATACTGCCTCATCATCGTAGACCGTTTTACACGCTGGCATTTCCAATCTCGGATATAGCGGCAGAAATGGTAGCAAAGCAGCTATTCAGCAATTGGATCGCAAGATTTGGAACTTCTGCAAGGATCACTATAAACTAAGGACGACAGTTCGAAGTTGATCTCTTCCGACAATTGAACCAATTGACAGGTACAACATACTGGCGCACTACGGCATACTACCCAGCAGCTAATGGTATGGTGGAACGACTACATCGCCAACTCAAAACCACTCACCTGCCACGAAACATAGACATATTACTTATAGTCCTCATGGGGATACGAGCTGTCATCAAGGAAGACATATAGTCTACGCCGAAATGCTATACGGCTATACTAGCAGAAATGGTGTACGGAGAACCAATTCGTCTACCTGGTGAATTCCTTCAGGAAACGCAATACAAAATTCTAGATAGCAATACCTTTATTCAAGATTTACGCAAAGCCATGCAAAATTTGAGGCTACAGCAGATAAAGCAGCATGGACAATCTGCAGTTTTTACGTATAAGAAATTAGAAAAGACATCGCACGCCTTCGTAAGGCATGCTCCAACACCAGTACTACAACGAACATACGATGGCCCGTACGAAATACTTAAGCGAACGCCTAAGATCTACAAGCTCAAGATTCAAGGTAAGCCGAGAAATATAACAGTAGACCGACTTAAACCTGCATATATCTTGACAGATCATACTTCCATGGCCAAAGAGCAACAAGCAGAAACTTCGTCACCAACTCCAGCAATAACACAACAGCCGGAACCAACTATAAAGACGGGAATAAAAACTAGAAGTGGCCGAATATCTTGTCCAAAGATCCATTTTAAACCAACTTTACCACAACGAAGGGGATGATGTGGCGGTCAACTGATAGAGACGTCACCATAAAGAACAGACACGTATATATATAGCGCGGATAGCAGCAGCGACCGGCGATAGTTCGCCGCGCCACCGCCAGGCGGCACATTGCCCCACTGGCTCACTCACAGTCAAGAATAAGCAGGGATATAAGGAACACCGTGGGCGGTCTGACCACTCATCCGACCGTACTCGAAAAGTGTCTCTAATGGAGATTAAATATTTCTTTACAAGTGCGATCTCTCTGTGGGAGAGAAAGAACACGCCTGCGGGGTTGTTGCTCCTACGTCCTGTGTGGGCAGATTCGAACACGCCTGCGAGCTGTTCCTCTTACGTCCTGTGTAGACGATGTTTGGTGAGCTATGAGCTCCTTTGCAAGCCATCATTTCGACTGCAAAAGACTCCTCCGGCAGGAAGAAAACAGGCCAGCAGCGCCTAATATCTGTATTCATAGTCAGGTCTTATATTTGAGGCCTCCTTATATCGATCTTTAGATGCTGCACAGATTATTTTATTGGCTACAGACCATCTGAAGATAAACTTAAGAAAGCCTTAAATATACGGCCTGACTATGAATACGGGTGTAAGCCTGCTTTTGGAGGACCTATTCGGCCCCGAGTGTACTTTTCGTCCTGGGACACCCCTAGCGGTGCCCAGGATAGCCTCGTCGTCTCAGCAATCATCACCCGCTCGACTACCTCGAGATCGAGTTCCTGAAGCTGAGCCGCTAGAGACTCCCTTGTCTCCAGGACGACGATGTTGTCACATGCTGGAAACATCACCAATCCGACTCGAGGCAAGAAGTCACCCTCTTACCGTAGCTACTACGCTCCATAGAGCTGAGTCCTCCTCGTAAGACTAGACCTCCGCTACGGAGCCTGAATATCTGAGGTCATCGTAGAAGACGACCACTATCCCCGAAGTTCGCAAAGGAACTAGATTCCTACTCGACCGGGAAGACCACACGGAACCAGTCGACGTAGACCAATTCCGGGAATTTCACAGGATCAAAGAAAAAACGATGCAGTGATAATAATAATAATAATAATTATAAGTGTCATGTATATAGGATTTAGATAAACTTTTATATATATACAAAAAAAGAATAAGTTTTCCGCCCATCGAACAGTGGGATAATTATTCACATAATCCCATAATGAATATCTCAAAAGTGGCGCCATCTGTAAACAAACTAATATAATTGTTTTATGTCCCCCTTGAAATTATAACTTTTGTCTGATACATTTTTCTCTAAAATATTTCGTTTCCGGGATATAAATCTGTAACTCTTTAACTGACTCACTCAGTATATTTGCAAATACTCTCTTCTACGCCCTTTCATTGATATTTCTCTCAATACAATTCATTGATATTCTCTCAATATAGCAATAACAGTGTTATAATAAATGATACTTTTCCAGCAATGCCAATGTACATTATTTAAACAGTTGTGTAGAATGTACTGGACCTATGATGTGTAACAGTGATATTATAGGTATTGGAAATAGTGGAATAGATTATCCTTATAAGAAAGTTGAAACAGGAAAAGAAGAATTTAAAGTTATTGTAAAGAATGCAGATATCTCAAACCAAAATAATCTGATTGAAAAACTCGTTAATTTCTTAAAATCAAAAGAAAGGTAAATCACAAATTCAAGTGTGTAATAAAACGTATATTGGTTATAAGACATATATTTGTTATTGATTTTACATAAGGCTTTTAGTATAAGTACTATTTGAAATAACATCTAAACCCAGACAGCACACGGATGTCCATTGGACGTCTGTTATATGTCCATTTTTTTTTACAAAAGACGTCCATAGGACATACGTTTGTCACAACTTCGGACATAGTACGTCCGATGGACGTATATCGGACGTCCTACATGTCCAATGTCCAATAAGAACATCCTTGTTACGTCCAATTTATGTCCACGGACGTAAATCGGACATACAGATATAAATTGGACGTGAAACGTACATCCATTGGATGTCCGATGCTGTCTGGGAATTAATGAAAATAGTGAATTATGAGTATAAAATGAAAATATTTTTTTATCTCTATTTCGGGAATTCAATAATAAAAAAAATGCTATTTTAAATATAATTTATGCTGCACTCTCTTCATGAAGCATAGATAACAGTATCTCAAATCATGTGTTATAGGCATCTACCAGATCCTGAGTTACAAAGCAGATGTCCAACAAGATATGAAGATCATAGTTCAATTTTTGTTTCTGTTGGAAAAGAATATGGTACAAGGACACATTCTATATTACTAGTTGATGGCTCGAACTGCATAACATTCTTGGAAGAAACACTTATGCCTGATTTTACATGGAAACGGCAGCAGTTTAAAAATAATTTGATGTGACAGTACATATTAATATTGCATTTAATATTATAATTTTCCGACAGTTTATGCTATAGTGTGATTTCTTATAATATAGTATGTGCTATCATGTGATCTTTTAATTATGTATGTGAATAAAAAAAGACATGAAAAAGAATCGTTGCGCAGAATTGATTTCTCTCATCTCACGCTGATTTCACAGCTTCCATTTCAGTGTTTTCATGTCCCCAGGATGTTCTTATATTATCTAATGTTTTAAGAATTCATTCTTGAAATCATTTCGTAAGACAAAGTTCGTATAAACATATAATATAAAACACAATATAATATAATATAATATCTTCATTCCAAAGATACAGAGTATTAAAAATTGTATAAAATTACCAGTTTTTCTTCTCTTAAGTGAAACTTACTTAAGTGAAACTCTTAAATGAAGAGGTTTAAGAATAATTAATTTTTATGACTATTTTTTTCAAAATATTAATATTAAATATTAATATAAAATATTAAATTAATACAAGTATATTTTCAAGTCAACCGTTCTGTATTATTTGTACTTCAATTTCTACAATAAACAACTAGGTAAAATTTAGTTACATATTTTACTTAAAATTATGTACAAATATATTTTTATTTTATCCTCTTGATGTTAATTTAATAATTTTTTTTTATTTTTTATCTTTTCAAATATATATTTTATTTAAAGTTATGAACATGTATACTTTGTTTATATACAAGCAGTATGTAAATAGAAATTTAGAAATAAATGTTTGAAATGTTCATGAAGGAATTGTATAACAAGAATGAATTGTATTACAAAACTTAAATTATTCTGTAAATTATCTACAATATTAATGATAGTTGCATAGTTTATTTAATCTAATAAACTAGTTTACTTAATCCTTTATCATACGATTTACGAGTTTGGTACCGCGCGGGCTACGTTGCCATTTTTGACACGAAAAGAAATGATGTTTAGGCTTCAAACGAATGTCTACTGCTGCGATTCAAAGCTCACAAATACACCTTCAAAACACAACTATCAAACACGAAATTAGCACCACTAGCGATATCTTTCTGAAAAGGGTGAAAACTTATTCTCATACCCAATACAAGTGATGTTGTAATATCGGTGTTTATATGATATTTAATATCGTAATTATAACATTGGAAGTTACTAAACCGGTTTTAGGCAGCCGTGTAAACTTAGGCCGATATTCATAGTCGGATCTTGTGTGGCATTTGGCTAGCCACGAGTCAGCAACAGGCCAGCCATATAAGCAGCTTCAATACGCCGGACACAGAGGATGCAACCGGGAGAAACTAGCTTTCAAGTAGATAGAGGAGACAGAGAGAATCAGACTTCCAGAGAGATAGGAACGGACTTTTCGCCATTGGCCTTTTTCATCTCCGAAGCTTGAACCTTCGTCGATCTCTTTCGTAATAATTAGAGACATTTTTCGTGTATAGTTTTCCAATGAATTCTATACTTTGTTGAATGTTAAACAACGTGTACGCGATATTTCCTTTCCTCGGACACGCAAGAAAAAAGATTTTGCGTCCTCGCGATTAGCGACCGCCATACTTGCAACAAGGCACGTCCGCTTTGTTACTACCGGCCCGACCGACCATCTGTCGGGCCGACGAACGGCGCTTAACGCTAACCTAATTGTTCAAAGCCGCCGCTATCACGCACCGCCGCTATCGCGCGCTTCCATTGGCGCGCCGCGTGATGGCCGCTGTATCAGTCGTACGGAATATGACTATAAAACGGCGGTGATCTCGCCTCTCAGCATCAGACCGATCCGTACGACTCGTTCGATCCGCCGTTCGATCTCGACGCTCTATGCTGAGAGAGAGAATATCCGGACCGTTTCGCTCTGCCTTCCGTATTCCGATTACCCGACCGACGACCAGGCAAAGGAGATTGTGTATATTCAATCCCGATCGAGCATGCTCGATATCTAGCCATTTCCAATCTTCTTGGGTTCGTGCGTGCGCGAATTCAGTCAAGCGTGCTCGGCAATCTCTAGCCTCCACTTGCCGCTCCGAGTCAGGGGTTTGTCTGTTGGCGAACTCTGCTGAGCGTACTCAGTCTCCGGGAGATCCGTCAAGCGACCAAGTCTAATACCCGTATTCATAGTCCTTCCTTAACCCTTGGAGAACACACCTCTTTTCTCGATCAAGAAGAACACTCTGGGTCAATTTGACCCTACGTACGTTTTGATTGTCTACCATTTCACATACATGCATCCGATCAGCTTGAAAAAATTCTCAGATACACTTCAAACATCGTAGAATCAATTGATGTAGAAAAAAAGTGTCGTTCGAATCATTTAATATTAAAAAAAATTAACAACAAAAAATTGTTTTCTGCAAAATTCAAAATTTAGTAAAAAAAATATCTTACAATTTTCAATATTTTTGGCTGAAAATTTATCTTCATATTCCCAAGATATACTTGTATTTAAAAAAAAATAGTCCTTTAGTGTACCTTTCAAAAAAGGTATTTATTTTGCTAGGTGACGAAGGTGGTTTTTAAGGTAAAAAAATCGAACATTTTTGTGAAAAAATTTTAGAAAAATTTATTTCTAATTCCTTAAATATCTTAAAATATATTAAGCAAATAAAGAAATGTTTCAGACAAAAGTTGTTCAAATTAATTGGTAGAAAAAGATGATATAATAAAAAATTGGGATTTCCTTTTAAGGAAATTGATAATCAGTGACTATCTCGAAAGTGGAGTCATCTATAAACAAAATGCTATCGCTGTCTTATGTCCCCCTTTAAGCCAAACAACTTTCGTCTCAAGCACTCTTCGATTTAACGCAATGTTTCTGAGATTTGAGTGGATCCTTTAAAATGAGACACCCTGTATGTATCTTGAAAAAAAATAATTTGAGTTTGTAATTTTTAAAAATAATATAATATATGTTACACTTGTACTTGGAGCCTTTCTTTACCTTTTGTTTAAAAAGGTAAGTTTTATATTTTTGATATTAATTCATATGTGCAAGCAAAATTTTTGTCTTTTTTTATGTGTTTCAATTATTAAATTATTATATTTCTTTTTCATATATATAATAATAAAATTGACAAGTTTCTTCTACAAAATGGCGTTTAATTCATTTCATTCAGCCTATTTGTTGCGAAGTAATTATCACCTATTTCCATCACGTTCCCATTGGTCACCCTATAGTAAAAAATAATGCTATGAGTCTTAAAATCTTTTTCGCTACAGGCATAATTTTTGTTTTTATTTTCATATTTTTATAATGCATTTTCCTGTCAAAAAAATATAACAAATTCTAAATATCAAGAAGAAAAATGTATTTTCTTAATCATATTACGTTTTGTGGTTAATTGGAATAATGTGTTAAAACTTGTACCCATGTTGTATAATTTTTAATCTTAACTTTTTATTACATTCCAAATAATTACAATATAATACAAAGGTAAGTTACAATTGTTTCAAAAAACAAACAAAATCCTAGAATTATTTTATCGTTGCTTTACAGTCTGAGCTACAAATTACAAATTCTTATAAATTTACAAGTTAAACTTTAATCTTTAAAGCTAATGTCATCTGTAAGAGACATTATTGCATGTTCTTGAGTAATTGCTGCAAGTTCTTTAAGCCATTCATCTAATATAACAGCGCACAGAACAACATTTTGTATTGGACTCACTTCGTTCGGCGATTCCCACGAGGTTTTGGTATATCTATTAAAGAAAAAAAAAAATTTAATTGTATAATAATATCTTAACGTTTTGCAGATAATGGCAGTAATTTAAATGATTCACCTGTATCCAGATTCAACATTTTGATGTTGATCTTCCGATATACTAGGTGGTTGACTAATAGAATTTGTTAAGCTACTTGGGCCTAAGATACCACTTGATCGTCTGAATATTTGTGTAAATGATGATGTCAAGCTTTTCCTTTTTAATTCTCCTATAAATATTACTATTATAGATATAGTTAGAAAATATATATAGAGTGGTCTATTTTAATCCAACTGAGTATTTTGAAAACTAAGACCGGCGGACAAAAATGTTTCAGACAAAAGTTTTAAGGGGAGCATAAGACAGTGGCAACGATTTAACCTTGAATAGCTGCTTGAAGATGACCTTCAGTTTCTTAAATGGAATTATCTATTTTTTTATTACATATTCTTATAGTTTACGTCAAGAGCTTTACAAAACACTGTAATAAAGTATTTTTTCACTAACAATTTTCTGAGATATTTTACATTTTGTCATGATATTTTTAACGTGAGTCCCCTTGCCTCTCATGATTCGGAGTACGTCATTAACGTGGATTGGACGATGTGGACGCGTCGCATGGCCCCCACAATTTCCTAATCTGACTTCATCCGACTTTTATTTATGGAGGTATATAAAAAATGTGATCTATGAACATGCACGTACAACTAAGGGAGATATGATGAAAAGAATACAAGTAATTTGCAGATATATACCGTGAGCTGTCTTACTCAAAATGGTTATTCATTTTGAAAATAGGTTGCAGTTGTATATTCGAGATAATTTCGAACAGTTCTTTCGATAGAAGGATGAACAGGAGACTGACAGAAGTTGAGACTTCCGCCGTCAATGAAGCATCCCGAATCGTGAGAGGCAAAGTGACTCACGTTAATCAAGTATTCTGAATAGTGAGAGACAAGGGACTTCACGTTAAAAATGTCATGATAAGATGTAAAATATCTCAGAAATTGTTAATAATAAAACTTGATTACAATGTTTTGAAAAACTCCCGATGTAAACTACAAAAATATGCAATAAAAATAGGGAGTTTCATTTAAGAAATTGAAAGTGACCTTCATGTTATCTTCAAGCAATTATTCACGGTCAAAGCATTGCCACCGTCTTATGTCCCTCTTAAAACTCTTTGCAACTTTTGTCTAAAACATTTTTGTGTGTTGATCTTAGTTTTCAAAATATTCAACTGGATGGATTAAAATGGGCCACTCTATTATATACAGAGGGTGTCCCATTTTAATGTTCCACCCTAAATAACTCTTCAGTATCGAAGTTTCAAGGAAAATGATCTGAATAAAAGTTGTAGGGATTTAAGTGAGCTACCTTATGATGGCCTTGACTTTGACCTTAACCTCTATTTTCAAGGTCATTTGAAGGTCAACTTGCGTTTTTCAAATGGGAACCCTTATTTTTTATTACACCGTCCTTTTCTACCAATTAATTTAAACAACTTTTGTCTGAAACATTTTTTTCATTTGCCTAATATTTTTTGAGATATTTGAGGAAAACTTGATAACTTTTTCAATATTTAACTTACGATATCTCGCTTACTATTTGTCGGAAGAAAAAGTGATACTAGACTTTCTTGCTTTATTTAGTCTCAAGAATATATTGTTATAATAGCGCCTTGACTTTTGTTAACTTACTGATTTTTGGAAATTTCAAAATCATCAAATTAACAAAAATCAGGGCGCTATTATAACAATATATTCTTCAGACTAAATAAAGCAAGAAAGTCTAGTACCACTTTTTCTTCCGACAACTAGTTAGCGAGATATCGCAAGTTAAATATTGAAAAAATTATCAAGTTTTCCTCAAATATCTCAAAAAATATTAGACAAATAAAAAAATGTTTTAGACAAAAGTTGTTCAAATTAACTAGCAGAAAGAAACTGTAATAAAAAATAAGGATTCCCATTTAAAAAACGTAAGTTGACTTTCGAATGACCTTGAAAATATAGGTCAAGGTCAAAGTCAAGATCATCATAAGGTAGCTCACTTAAATCCTTACAACTTTTATTCATATTATTTTCCTTGAAACTTCAATACTGAAGAGTTATTTGGGGTGGGACATTAAAATGGGACACCCTGTATAGGGTGTCCAGTTTTTAAGTTTAGTGCTATATTTCGCAAACCGATGATTTTATTGAAAAATGTTTCAAACAAAAGTTGTAGGGTTCAGAGGGGGACATCTGACGGTGACCTTGGCTTGACCTTGGATTGTCATTTGAAGGTCACGTAAAGGTCAACTTCAAAATCCTAAATAGAGCCCCCCATTTTTTATTGCATATTCTTGTGCCCCTTGTCGAGATGTTTTAAAAACACAATATATAAAATATTTATTATTTTAATATATACGTTTTTTGAATGTTTCTAACATATATAACGCAATTAAAAAAAATTTAATTAATACAACTCAACTAAATATAATATGTGTACATGTATTCTTAAATTATAACAGAAATAAGTAAGGAACTTTCTAAAATATATTTATAATAAATAAATTATACCTCGTATAAATAATTCACCGGTTAAAGAATGCCTTTTAATAGTTGAAGATTGAGCCGCAGCATCTAATACATTTTTCCTTGCATTTATTAATTTTTCTTCCCGGTTAATCAAAAATAATCTTGCTTGTTCAACCAATAAATCCACATTGTTATATTTCGAAAGAAAATTATCTATTTTATGCTTCAATGAAGCAAGCACCTGTAATAGAAAACATTTTGTCAAAATGCACTATTCTAGTTTATAATATAATCAACAAAATTATGAGAAAATAATGTCTTTTCAAAAAGAAATACTGATATTTCAATATACATTATATACGCACATAGACACGCACACACACATATACGCACACAAACGCGAGTGTACACACAGGGTGTTCCGTAACTGCTGGTGCGATCGGAAGTGATAATTTTAAATACAAAAATAACTGAAAATAGAATAAAATGTCTTAATTATAATCATGTAGAATATGGCTAAATATGTTGATTTCAATAGTTTTGAAGTATCTTAATAAATAATCTATTAGCAGTTTGCTGACAGATTAACAACAAATTCGATCAGGATCTGTCAGGATTGGTAGACCTATGTGTTTACATATGTATTTGGTTCGTATTCTGTCGATAAAGTTTGCTGACAGAATCTAATAAGTTGGCGACAGAAAAAAAGTGAGTAGGACCTCCAT
This sequence comes from Harpegnathos saltator, assembly GCF_003227715.2. Taxonomy (NCBI): domain Eukaryota; kingdom Metazoa; phylum Arthropoda; class Insecta; order Hymenoptera; family Formicidae; genus Harpegnathos; species Harpegnathos saltator. The sequence goes on from NW_020229940.1 coordinate 836,437, forward strand.
AATATGCTCCATTTAAATATATTCTAACGACAGATCTTGCTTGATTTCAGCCGTCAGTCTATCATTATATTTTATTATCAAATTTTGTATTCTTGCTAATAAACTTTTAACAGAATCTGCAGCAAACACTGTACAAATTCTATTTTTACAGGTTTAGTTATCTGGGTATGTTATAAAGTTGTGATCCTGGATAATTTTCAACAAGTTTTCGTTGTTGCACTTTAATAAAAAGTTATTAAGGAATGAAGTTTAAAAAAATTACCAAAAACGTTATTACTTAAGGGAGAATTCTGGTTTACCGGGTCTAAAAATCGATTTTTCAAAAATGGTCTTAATCAACAGTATTACATTCAAAAAATATCCTGTTAAAATTTTAAAGCGAAATTCAAAATACTTTTCGAATGACAGCTTGTACAAGTTTACGCGCCGAGCCGGTAGTCGAGCCTGAAGCGCTCGGCGTGGTTCGCTTTCTTAGCTTTTGGAAGGGAATTATCGGTTGCGTAAACGTTTTTAACATTGTGTCTATGAGTAACTATATATATATTTTTTTCTTTTTGATATTTGAAAGCAGGATTAAGTATATTGGAGCAGTCGAAACAGCAATTTCAAATTACAAACAAAATTTCAAAGCAGCGCTTTGTGTTGCTGTAGAAAGATAGTCGCTCTTTTATTTTCGATAAGTAAAGACCTTTATAAACTATAATATGGCTAGTTATCCGAAATCAAAACATAGTAAAAGTGTGCGTGTATCACGACCGCGAAAAAGATGATTTCATGGAAATCAATTTACGAAAGAAAATGAAAATCCGCAGCCGAACACTTCAGCAAAAAAATTAAGCACTGCAACTCGAGACGATATTGTATAAATAAATAGAAGGATAGTTTTTGTAATGAGACTGCTGGGTCTTGGTCGAGAAAGTATAAATATTTTTAGTGGTTTAATGGATATAGGTTAAGGCATAAGCATAAGTACATACGAACGTATTGTGCAACATAATCATACCGCGGCCAGTTCTGTTTTTGATAGAATGTGTAAAAAAGCCGTAAAAGAAGACAAAGAAAAATATTTAAAATGAAAGACAAAAGTTTTCGCAGCGAATCTTAGAAAGAAATGGCATTCGGTTCTTGATGGTGCAGAGGAAAATTTAAATTATGAGGAAATAAAATCGAAGTTAGAATTACGATTTGGCGAACAATTTTGTTTTCAAAATTTCTATTTCCAGTTAACAAATAGGAAAATAAAATTTGGGGAAGATTACGCGATATACACGTATGAATTGGAAAGATTAGCTCGTTTAGCTTATCCTGAATGTTCATTTGAGGTGCGAGATAAGATTGCGGGAATGCCTGAAGGGTTTATGAAGCGCACCTTACAATTGGAAGGAGTAGTATCTTTAAATCCAGCAATTGAGCGGACAAAAATAGTGCGAATAATTTCAGGAAGGGATTTTTCACAAAACTAGCGATATGATGGAGAAATGTGCCTGGAAATACAAAAATTTCGGTATGGAAGCACAAAGGAAGATAGGAATTTTCTGCGAAGGGAAAAAAAGATTTTCAGAAAGGAAAGGGGCTAGGTAGAGAATGTTGGCAATGTGAGAGCACAGGGCATTTTCGTGCGGATGCGCCCAAAATAGGAATTGCCGAATGGTTCGGAGGTGATTCGGCAAGTACAAGCAGGACTCCGATTAGAAATAAGTTTAGATTAAGTCGCGTGACAAACAGTTTTTGCTTCTCAGGGAAATTAGACGGTGAGCCTTGTAAATTTAAGATAGATATAGGTTCGGATGTATCCATCATTAGCAGGAGACTAGTGAAACCTTCAAGGAAAGTGATCAAAGTCACACACACACGCACACGCACATGCGCACACGCACACGCACACGCACACGCACACGCACACGCACACACACACACACACACACACACACACACACACACACACACACACACACACACACACACACATTTAGTCTTAAGAATATATTATTATAATAGCGCTCTGACTTTTGTTAATTTACTGACTTTTGGAAATTTCAAAATCATCAAATTAACAAAAGTCAGGGCGCTATTGTAACAATATATTCTTGAGACTAAATAAAGCAAAAAAGTCTAGTATCACTTTTTCTTTCGACAAATAATTAGCGAGATATCGTAAGTTAAATATTGAAAAAGTTATCAAGTTTTCCTCAAATATCTCAAAAAATATTAGAAAAATAAAAAAATGTTTTAGACAAAAGTTGTTCGAATTAACTAGCAGAAAGAAACTGTAATAAAAAATAAGGATTCCCATTTAAAAAACGTAAGTTGACTTTCAAATGACCTTGAAAATATAGGTCAAGGTCAATGTAAAGGTCATCATAAGGTAGATCACTTAAATCCTTACAACTTTTATTCATATCATTTTCCTTGAAACTTCAGTACTGAAGAGTTATTTGGGGTGGGACATTAAAATGGGACACCCTGTACATCTTTCAATGCTTCGTCGTACATGCTGAATGTTGTCCTACGACTTCCCTGAACGTGGCCTCCCAGCACGTCGAAAATCACTCATAGATCTCTATACTTCAAACCGCCGGAATAAGTTAAGTATCGCTTATTTAGGTGGTTTTTCTCTGACCCTAAAATGACGAGTGTAAGCTCTCTGCATTAGCACAAATTGATCGTTGATTTGGTAGATAAAATTCGATTATTTTCACACGTTGCACAGTCGTGAATTTCTCTGTAATTAATTTCCAAGAATTACACTTTAATAAACTGAAAGAAAAATTTTGAAATTAATTAACTGTAAAAACTTATTCGAATTTTAAAGTCTAGTGACTTTTGAGCCATTCTGTATTATTTATTTATTATTTTGTTGATTTATGTTTCACACATATTGCATATATGATGATTGTGAAAGAAATGTGGAATATCAAGTGACTCCTTACTCCAAGCGCAAATAATTATAGCAATATTTGCTGTCTATCGGCTACTTGCCGTAGGAATATTTTAGGCTTGATGCATCTCAACAAAATTTGCTTGTAATTTTTTCGTTTGTTCTACGAATTTTTTCATACCTCTTTAATGGCATATTTTTCAAACGTCCTACTTTCGATTTATGAAAAAAGAAAAAAATCTATTTTTTGAGCTCTTCACACATTATATTCCCTTCCTTTCTTTAAATTTACACTAACATCATATCTTTTTCCCCTTTTTCATCAGAATATATCATATACAGTGAAATTCATAATTCGTTAAATTTTCAACCTTACAACCTTAACTTAAGATTGCACAATATAATGCTTACATGAATAATGCACCTGAAAAATGATAAACAAATTAAAAAAAACAAACTTGGAGCTTCCTATTCGTTTTCTTAATGAATACTAGGTACTGATTCGTTCCTTTTCTATGAGCAGTCGAATTCGAGAAGATACGTTTTGTTTCAATATTAAATAACTCGATAGAAAAAATCACACAAGTATTAGCAAATATATAGATTAAGGCGAAAATTAATTTTTTTAAAAGCTATAAACTATCAGGCCTTTAACTAAATTCTGCGGGTAATATTGAAGTGGAGTTAAAACTTAATAAAAGAATATTTTGTGATCACGTTTGTTTTGTTTGTCAAAGGTTATTTATCATGATATAAAATAAATTATGGCAAGTTATTTCGTATTAACATGAATATATTTTTAGTTCGATTCAAAATGACTAAATAAATAACATATTCGTTGTTACATATCACTTTGATTAAAAAAAAATCCGCAAAAGCAAAACGACTGATTGAAGAAGCGTATGGTAGTGATGCAGTATCTTCAGATAATATGAGAAATGATTTTAACGTTTTGGAAGTGGTAATTTCGATCTTGAAAACAAAGAACAAATGAGAAGAGAGTATATTATGAGCTGTCAACGGTCAAAATCTGGTAACAGTAATAGACGAACACTGTCAATAATGATAATTGTCAATAATTAATCAAATTAAAGGAAAATTAGGAAAAAAACATCGGCCAGTAGCGTCAAAACGATCTAACGTCATTTCGTAGCGCGATAACGCTAAACCACCATACGCACCATACGCTGCTCAAACCACCGCAACATTATATCAAACCTAAGTTGGGAAGTACTACCTCATCGTGCCTATTTTCCAGACGCTGTGCCTTCAGACTATCACTTGTTTTGTTCCATGCAACACGGCTTTAAAGGACGGCGCTTCCGAAATGCCGATGAAGTGAGTGATGGAGCTGATAACTTCTTTTGAGCCATCATTCTACCGTCGTGGAATCCAACTCTTGCCTGAGAAATGGCAGAAGATCGTAGAAGCTGGCGGCAATTATTTGCATTAAAAAAAGAATAACTATTTCATTTTAATAAATATTTTTAAATATATAAATCGCAGAATTTAGTTCAAGGCCTAACACATTTATGTACGATTTTTTATTCGCGGTATAGAAATATACAAAATTTATAAATAATTTTTAATAAATTTTTAATAAATAAATTTTAAGATTTAATGGATTTCTATTTGTATCAACATAACTTCGTAAACAATCAGTACAATTATTGTCTAAAAATTTGAAAACGATTTGAAAATTAATGTTTCAAGCTGTCGAATGAATTTGAAACCATCTTATTCCGATCAATTTTACGGAAATTATATTCACTTAAAATTTGTCTATCTTCTTAAAGCAGATAAGATAATGCTTTAATTTCAACTGCTACTATACATATGTCCCATTTAATAATAGTGCACCTCGATTATCATTGCAGAAAATACTCGGATGGAAAAAAACAAAAGTTGTATGGTTTCGAAGGGAACATAAGATGGTGCCATTAGTGTGATCTTGAATAGTTGCTTGAAAGTCAGGTGAAGGTCACCTTCAATTTCTTAAATGGAACCATCTACTTTTCACGACATATTCTTCTAGCTTACATCGAGAGCTTTCCAAAAACCTATAATAAAGTACCTTTTTGTGAAATATTTTTTAACTTATAAGATCGGGGCACGATCCGATCGGTCAAGGTAAGATCGGTAAACGACCCAGCCAATCAAGGCAAGATCGGTAAACGACCCAGCCAGTCAAGCCAAGATCTGGGCTTGCATTTAATTACTTCAGGTGTTCGAAAACCTGGTCATTTACTTGTACGCATAACTCCAGTCTATGTCGAAAATCGACCCTAACTTTTTAAAGGACATCTGCATTATTATTTCTGCATGCTTTTCTGACATGGTCTTTCATATTTTCTACAGCCGTAGGTTGTTCCGAAAAAGCTTTGTTTTTAATGTATACACAGAAATAAAAATCTAAAACCGTCAAGTCGGGTGATCTTGGAGGCCATTCTTGAATTCGGCTGCCCATACCAATCCACCTATTCGGGAATCTTTCATTTAAGTATTCTATAACGGCTATGAGCCGATGCTCCGTCTTGTTAAAACCACATTCGGTTGAATGCGTCATTATTGACATGTCTCAACAGGTTGGGCAGGTCATTTTGAATAAATCTTAAATAGTTGCTTATTGACTTTTCCTTCAAAGAAGTATTGACTCACAATTACATCTCCCAGAATGTCTACCCAGACGTTAATAGACCACTGCCATTGGAACTCTCGGCTTCTTTGCCAATGTGGATTCACATTTGAATAATAATGACAGTTATGTAAATTAACGCCCCCTTTGTTGCAGATCGCGGCTTCATCAGAAAAGAGGATATCAGCTATGAATCGGGGGTTCGCTCCGATTTGATCTTGAGCTCAGTTACAAAAACGTATATGGTGTTAGAAGACCCTCTCTTCTAATTGTTGAGTTAGGTGGATGTCGTATGGATTGGACTTGTTGACCCTGAGCACACGATTGGTTGTTAATTTGGGTATACCTATTGCTTCTCAACTTGTCTCGTAGCATCTCTGATCGCATCTTCGCGCGGTATACTTTGGATAATGCAAATGCCGGCGGTACTGTAACTTTCAAGTGTCATAACTCGGAAAAAACTTAATAAAAAATGACTTCATTATAGTGTTTTGGAAAGCACTTGAGATAAGCTACAAGAATTTCCAATAAAAAATAGAGAGTTCCACCTATGGTCAAACTGATATGACTACTAAATACAGCTTTTTAAACCCTACAACTTTTATGTCAAACATTTTTTCGTATCTTTCATATTTTTCGAAATATCTTAGCGTTCCCGGACTTTTTGAAGACCCTGTATATTTATTTTGTGCAACAGATTTATTCTACTGCAAAAAAATTGTATTCTAAAAAAACCATTCATCAAGACTTGAACCTGGAACATCCATGCTATAAGTCACACAAGAATGTTGCCGCTATGTTGTATGTTCTTCGATCTTACGTCCTGCTCAACTGATTCATAAGGCACTCGGGATTTTTTAACTTGGATTTACTTAAAAAAGCTTGAGAAGCTGATTTCTCATCATTTTACTCAATATTAAGTAACATGAAGACCTATCGCTAGAACGAATTTTGAATTGAAATCATTTGATATCATATCGTAGAGTTTTCTTATTATATAATCTGATATCGAGTTAAATAGCAAAGCAAATGCACAATATAAATTTTGTACCATGAATACGTTAATTGTGATTGGTCTTTATCTTTGGGATGCATATTATATAGGTTGTCCCATTTTAATATTCTATCCCAAATAACTTTTTTATTTTTGATTGTAAAAAACAATGTTTCCGACAAAAGTTGTATGGCTTTGAGGAGGGCATAAGATGATGCCATTAGTTTGACACTGAATAGTTGCTTGAAGGTCATGTGAAGGTCATCTTCAATTTCTTAAATGGAACTACCTACATTTCATTACATATTCTTCTAGCCTACATCGAGAGCTTTCCAAAACCCTATAATTAAGTACCTTTTTGTGAAATATTTTTTAACTTATAAGATCGGGGCACGATCCGATCGGTCAAGGTAAGATCGAAAGCACGTGTCATTTTCAGCCTAAAATTCAAAAAATCAATTTCTTGGATTTTTGAACTTTCAGTCCAATTTTGACTATGACAACCACGTTTCGACCCGAAGTATATCTCATTACCCAAGTATACCCATTACTAAAATATACCCCATACGCACGTTAAAGAGCGTCGATATTTTCTTGGTGAATATAATATTTTGAGCATTGTTACGACATTTTTTAGTAGTTCTGTAATTGGTATGGCTGATTATAATTATCCGCTAAACGAAATAGTCGACATGATTCGTATTTTGGGTGAGGCTGGAAATAATTACAGTGCAGCGGAAAGGCTGTATGCTGAAAGATATCCTAACAGACATCATCCGTGTAGAAAGACAATAAGAAAACTCACCAAGAGGGCACAGCAGGGCAGTTTAAAAAGGATACGACAAAAATTTAGGTGAAGTGAGGCAGATTCATTGGTTGTCTTGAGTGCCGCTGTACTGAATCCCCAAATTTCCACCAGACATATCGAGAGATAACATGCCATATCGAAATCGACAGCAAATTGTATACTTAAAATAAATAGATTCCACCTCTACCATATCCATCTAACCCAGAAATTAGAACAGAGGGATTTCGAGCGGCGCTTGCAATTTTGTAACTGGGCCTTAAATCAAATTCGAAGAAACCCACATTTTATCGCAGAGATACTCTTTTCTAATGAAGTCACGTTCGGTAACAGAGGGGACGTTAATAGACATAATTATTCTCATCAAAATCCTCATTGGCAAAGGAGCCAAGAATTTCAAATGGTCAATGGTCTATTAACGTTTAAGCAGGTATTCTTGGAAATTACATCATAGGCCCATACTTTTTTGAACAGATCTAAACGTGCAATACTATTTAGCATTTCTTCAGAATGATCTGCCCAGATTGCTTCAGAATGATCTACCCTTTTGCGACATGTTAATAATAACTTGCTCAACCGAATGTGGTTTCAGCAGGATGGAGCACCAGCTCACAGGTCCCGAAATGTTACAAATTAATTAAAAAATAGATTTAATAATAGATGGATTGGAATAAGTAGTCGGACTCATGAATGGCCACCAAGATCACCTGACTTAACCCCTCTCGATTTTTACTTTTGGGGATACGTAAAAGAAAAAGTTTATGCGGAAGAGCCTACAACAGCGGAAAACATGAAGGAACGTACTCGAGAGACATGTACGAACATAAACGCAAATGTCTTTCAAAAAGTGAGAGATGATTTTCGCAGTAGGTTGGACATTTGTCCAAGTAAATGGCGGTCTTTTCGAACACCTACAATAACTGTACATGCCCCGATCTTGCCTTAACCGGCCGGATCGTGCTTTCAATCTTGCCTTATAACTTAAAAAGTACTTAATGAAAAGGTACTTAATTATAGGGTTTTGGAAAACTCTCGATATAAGCTAGAAGAATATGTAAATGGAAGTTAGTAATGAAAGGTAGTTCCATTTAAGAAATTAAAGATGACCTTCATGTGACCTTCAAGAAACTATTCAATGTCAAACTAATAGCATCATCTTATGCCCTCCTCAAAACCATACAACTTTTGTCTGAAACATTGTCTTTTACAATCAAAAATAAAAAAGTTATTTAGGGTGGGGCATTAAAATGGGACACCCTGTATATAGGGTATCTATAAAGTCCGATCTCACCCTTGGATCTCGGAAACGGCATTAAATGGAAAAATGTTTCAAACAAAAGTTGTAAGATATTGAGGGGGACACATGATAAAAATATGGACTTGACCTTGAGTGACTTTATCAAGGCCAGGTCAATGTAATCGATGTTTTCTTAAATGGAACCTCCTATTTTTTATTACATATTCTTGTAGCCCTTGTCAAGACGTTTTCAAAACACTACCTATTTTTGTTTTTTGCGCAAGCCATTTCAAAGATATGAACACACACACATGCACACACAAGAGGCGTAAGTAAATTCGACCGTGCAACTTCCATGTAGTACACCTTGGGTAATGCGAATGCCGGCGATATGTCAACTTTGAAGCTTCATATCTTGGGAATGGCTTGCGCAAAAAACAAAAATAGGTAGTATTTTGAAAACGTCTTGACAAGGGCTACAAGAATATGTAATAAAAAATAGGAGGTTCCATTTAAGAAAACATCGATTACATTGACCTGGCCTTGATAAAGTCACTCAAGGTCAAGTCTGTATTTTTATCATGTTTTCCCCTCAATATCCTACAACTTTTGTCTGAAACATTTTTCCATATTTAAAGCCGTTTCCGAAATCCAAGGGTGGGGTCGGACTTTATAGATACCCTGTATAAGCAACTTTGAGAAAATTTCCTATTGCTCGCTTGAACAATGCAACTTTTTCTTTATACATGTTTTTGTATCATCAAACACAGTAGAAATATTTCAAATGGACAAGATATACGAAACACCCTGTATACGTATATGTATGCGCGCGCGCACACACATACGCGCGCGCGCACACGCACACATACGTGCGTACGCACACATATACACACTTTTATTTATTTATTTACCTTTACTTACATACCTTCATTTATTTATATATTAAATATATACTTCACACATATATACGTGCATACGTGCGCACACACATACACACACATATACACACGCACGCACGGATACACACGTTTGGGATAAACATGTTCCTTTTTCAAATGAAAAATGTTAATAACCGAAATTACGCATTATTGAAAAAAATGTTTCAAGAAAGAATTATTAGAGATATTAGGATTTTGAATGGAACATATTAGGATGCTATTTATTTAACTTTTGATTGTTTCGTCTGTCATGAAGATTAACTTTGATTTTTTTTAAGAACTATGTGATTTTCTTTTTAATATAAATCAATCCTTATTCACTTATTTATTCATTTTTTTTCCTCCTTTATTTTTCATATAAAATTACCAGAGTAAAATAATTGGGAAGTAAATAATCTTCGATTATTTATATTCATATGTTCTATTTTATTCGGATACCTTTCAGTCAAAATGTGAAATATCTTATGAAGTATTCATTTTTCAAATAGTTAGGTTTTATACTTTCTTACACGTAAGATGGTGAAAGAAATCAATCGGTGATGCTAATCTTTGCATATCGGTATACCAATAAGATTGTAAAATATAATGAACTTACATTTAAAGTTCCTTTATGTCAATTTTATAACAATCAATATAATTCGTCATTGCCAAAAAGTATATACTTTAAGAGATATTTCACATTTTGTAGTGACAGATATTAAATCAAATGTAAAAAATATAACTTGTAAAATATGCACTTTCAATGATCCTATTCCAGCTTTTATACCAGAATTGTACATATTTTTGTATCATCAGTCAGGATAAAACATAATATATTTTGAAATGTATTCACTTTTCGACTCTTTTGCTTCAATACTTTTATACGTAGGATCAATAAAACTTAATTTATATTAAAAAACAATCATGTAGCTCCTTCAAAAAATCAAATTATGACTATAGAAACTGATTCATGTTACAAAAATCATATTGTTATATTAATAAAAATAAAGATGTTTTACATAACTTTAGTTAGCTTGCTAACTGAAAGTTAATAAACAGTATTATCATATATTCCTCTTGAAACTTAAAAACTAAAATTTTTTTCTGGAATATTTTTTTCAATAACAGTTTTGGAGTCCCCAGCGTGTTTTATTTAAAATCAGATACCTTGTGTGCGCGACACGCAACACACATGTAGGGTGTTTCGTAGCATGTGGAATCCATCTTAGCGGTGGACACGGGACATGAAAACAATGAAAAAAAGTTTGTATTTCAATGTTCCATAAATTGAACTAATGTAACTAATTCTACTAAACTGTTTGTATGTACAGAGTGTCCCATTTTAAATCTCCCAGGCAAATATCTTGAAAAATATGGAAGATACGAAAAAATATTTCAAACAAAAGTTGCATGGTTTTAAGGGGAACATAAAACAACTATATCAGTTTGAATACAGATAACGCTATTTTCGAGATATTCACTGATCGTTACTTTTCTTAAATGGAAATCCCAATATTTTATTATATCATCTTTTCCTACCAATTAATTTGAACAATTTTCGTCTGAAACATTTTTTTGTATTACCTAATATTTTTTTAGATATTTAAGGAAAACTTAGTAATTTTTTCAATATTTAACTTATGATATCTCGCTAATTATTTCTCGGAAGAAAAAGTGATACTAGACTTTCTTGCTTTATTTAATCTCAAAAATATATTGTTATAATAGCATCCTGATTTTTGTTAATCTGATGATTTTGAAATTTCCAAAAGTCGATAAGTTAACAAAAGTTAGGGCACTATTGTAACAACATATTCTTAAGATTAAATAGAGTAAAAGTCTAGTATTATTTTTTCTTCCGACAAATAGTTAGCGAGATATCATAAGTTAAATATTGAAAAAGTTACCAAGTTTTCCTTAAACATCTAAAAAAATATTAAGTAAATAAAAAAAATGTTTCAGACAAAAATTATTCAAATTAATTGGTAGAAAAAGATGGTGTAATAAGAAATTGGGGTTTCTATTTAAGAAAAGTAATCAGTGAATATCTCGAAAATGGCGCCATCTGTAAACAAATTAATATAGTTCCCTCTTGAAACCATACGTCTTTTGTCTGAAACATTTTTCCGTATTTTCCATATTTGCCGAGATATTTACCTGGTGGATTTTAAATGGGACACCTTATATATTACTCGGAATCTCCTTGATGTCGTTAAACTTGTTAAGTATTCTGTAAATCATAATCTATTTTTTTTTAAATATATAATTTACTTTTTGTGTCAGAAATTAAAGCAGATATACAAATCAGTAAATTGCGGGCATACATTTTATGGTTTTATTTCTAGAGTTAGCTGAAAATTATTGTTTATCTAACATCTATTGCTAATGCTGAAATACTTTGCCAACAGATAAGATAAGGTTGTCAACAAATTTAACAAGTCTGAAACAAATTTTGAAAGATTAAGAAACTTTATGCCACAATGGCAAGTTTGCATTCAGGTCAAAGACTGAATATTTTGAACACACTCTATATAGGGTGTCCCATTTTAATATCCCACCCCAAATAACTCTTCAGTATTGAAGGTTCAAAGAAAATGATCTGAATAAAAGTTGTAGGGATTTAAGTGAGTTACCTTATGATGACCTTGACTTTGCCCTTGACCTCTATTTTCAAGGTCATTTGAAGGTCAATTTGCGTTTTTTAAATGGGAACCCTTATTTTTTATTACACTGTTTTTTTCTACTAGATAATTTGAACAACTTTTATCTAAAACATTTTTTTATTTGTCTAATATTTTTTTAGACATTTGAGGAAAACTTGATAACCTTTTCAATATTTAACTTACGATATCTCGCTAACTATTTGTCGGAAGAAAAAGTGGTACTAGATTTTCTTGCTTTATTTAGTCTCAAGAATATATTGTTACAATAGCGCCTTGACTTTTGTTAACTTACTGATTTTTGGAAATTTCAAAATCATCAAATTAACAAAAATCAGGGCGCTATTATAACAATATATTCTTGAGAATAAATAAAACAAGAAAGTCTAGTATCACTTTTTCTTCCGACAAATAGTAAGCGAGATATCGTAAGTTAAATATTGAAAAAGTTATCAAGTTCTCCACAGATATCTAAAAAAATATTAGACAAATAAAAAAAGTTTTAGACAAAAGTTGTTCAAATTAACTAGCAGAAAGAAACTGTAATAAAAAATAAGGATTCCTATTTAAAAAACGTAAGTTGACTTTCAAATGACCTTGAAAATAGAAGTCAAGGTCAAAGTCAAGGTCACCATAAGGTAGCTCATTTAAATCCCTACAATTTTTATTTGGATCATTTTCCTTGAAACCTCAATACTGAAGAGTTATTTGGGGTGGGACATTAAAATGGGACACCCTGTATAGGTAAGCAGCTCTACATTATTGAAATATTAAAATGTTTGTAACTTAGAAACAAAATTAAATAGGATACATATTTAAATAAACTTTTCATTATTTTCATGCTTACACTATCCACTGCTAAAATAAATGTTATATGTGTGGGACATTCTTTTTTTTGCTTGCACGTGTGTGAATGCGTGCGTGTGTAATTCAATGTTTGAAAATAGAACTTGATCTTCCAATAAATATATACCTGAAACAAGGATCTGATGCTAGGCTGGAATATAAGAGAATGGTTCAACAGAAAAGACTGTAATAATGGTTGCGAGTATATTGCTAGTCTGCTGATAAGACCCGTGAGATGTAAATTAACATACAAATTATTGCTTGTCATGCATTCGAGCTTCCGTAAAATCACATCTAAAAATATGCCAACATTTGGTTGCCCATTAAAAACATCCTGTCGATACGTAACATCCTTGTTTGATTTATTATTTGGTAATATTTCTGTTGTCGAAGTTGTTTCTACGGCATCATAAAAAACACCAATATTAGGTTCCGTTTTGCTTGATATATTTATTTGTTCGTGTTTATTCATACGATCTTCATTTGGTTCATTGTCTGGCGTTGACTCCGCTGATCCTTTTAACGCAAAACTCTCATAACCACTACTTTCACCTAACGACATAAGCGAATTCATAGTTGTAGTCGATTCATCTATACAGATATCTGATTTTTTATTTAAACAAATTTCCTTTGTATATTCTGTCATCCCAATATCTTCGTTGAACAACTCAGTGGTACCAGCATCTAATTGTGCTCGCTCATCCAGAGATAATATAATATTCGCGTTTATTTCATTTTTAATATTATGTTTGTTGCTATTAAAATCTTTGTCTTCTGACAATAAAGATTGAATATTATGTAATATATTATCCATTTGTAAACTGTTTTCATTCTCACACAAACTTATTGCATTTCTCATTGTTTCCAGTAGTAACGTTTTTGATTCTGCTGTTTTCTTTTGTGACTGATCATGTGTAGTATTTTCATCTATCAATGGAATTACGCTGTTAGCATTATTATTTTGTGGTAAGTTACCGTCGTATTGGCAAGACCAATTGGAACATGCAATTCGGCAAGTTTTTATTTTTTGTCTCGCATCACAAAGGTATGCGTGATAATTTCCGTATAAACTATCCGATAATTTAGTACCGTAATTTATCGATGCTGGTAATGATTTTACTGAATCGGATACGGGATTTCCATATTTGTCATATGTACATGATATAGTGACAGGTAAAGAACTTGTATATGAGTCCGAAGATATAAACATGGAACAACAACGTGGTGTCAAAGATAAAAACTTTTCTGCTGCTCGTCCAAAGGGATCAACATCTCTCAATCGACTACGTTGGGAGAGCATTACATGTGAACATGGATTTAATGCACCCAAGCATAATTCCAGCATAACGTCTTCACAGTTTAAATTAACCAGAGTCTCAAACAATGCCAGAGTTACTATACATAACTAAATTAGAGAAATGGAATATTAAAAACAAGTTTATTCTCTAAATATATTCTCTCAAAAACAATTATAAGAAAGACACTTTGTAATTTACCCTTGATCGAGAAGAAATCCTCTGTATTAGACTGTCCAGTATTCTATTGTCATCATAATTATCTTCAAGTAGGAATCTAATAAGTGACCCTAATAAGCCAGGATCAGTAACAGATCGAAGAAACAAATCGAAATAAGCTGTTGCTGCAACCAATTCTTCCACAGTAGTCTGCAAATATTTCCAAATAATTAAAAACAAAATTACAAATATGTAAAATCGAATCCCATTGACAAATTAATTTTTAGTATCTAATAAGAAATATATTTATTACTATTTAGCAGTTTATATACAAATTTCTTTAATGCTACATAAAATAAAATTTCACTTAATCATTAATTCAATTAAAATTACATTGATATCATATAAAATTACATACTTATTTTCAACATAAACATGCAAGACAATAAAGAAAAACAATAAATAGTTAACAGAAATATACGTTAAATCTTATACAAGGTGACATAAGCAAACTATACAAATATTCATACACATACGTATATATTAGGTGTACAAATAATAATCCAAATTTTTCAGCTAAATTTTAGATTTATTTTAAAAGAAAGTAAAACAAATTTCTTAATCAAAATATTCGTCGTTATTTTCTATAATTTTAATCTGCTATCTTTCAAGCAGTTGATGAATTCAGTATCTCGGAAAAATGCTGTGATTTGGATACGATAAAGTCGTTAAGTTATTTTCAGATCTTATCTGATTAGAAATATATATCGGACAAGGCATCGTGCATCAACTGGAACATGTGGTAATTAGATGGAACCATATCTGATGAATACTCCGGGTGCTGCAAGACATCCTAGCTAATAAAAGAACTGCATGAGATGTAAATCATAGATTTGTCTGAATTTTTGTACGTAGGTTAAAAATAGAGAAATATTTGATCCGTGTTTTGTCATTTGCTCACATACTCGCTACTTTTGCAGTTATTCAATAATAAAATTTAGGCAGATAGACATAGCGGGTGAAGTAGAATATTCAAAGAAATATTTGTCAAGAGCCGCGATCATCTCTAGATCATGTCCTAGACCCCTGACTAGTAAGCTAATGAGTATAATCTGAGTCCGATTATAGCTGAAAAATGCTGCGGTTTTTTTCTTTTTTTCTCTTTTTCTTTATATTACTTTAAATTTAATATTAATACCAATATACAGGGTGTCCCATTTTAATGTCCCACCCCAAATAACTCTTCAGTATTGAAGTTTCAAGGAAAATAATCTGAATAAAAGTTGTAGGGATTTACATAAGCTACCTTATGATGACCTTGATTTTGAACTCGACTTCTATTTTCAAGGCCATTTGATAGTTAACTTGCGTTTCTTAAATGGGAACCCTTATTTTTTATTACAATGTTTTTTTTCTATTAGATAATTTGAGCAACTTTTGTCTAAAACATTTTTTTATTTGTCTAATATTTTTTGAGACATTTGAGGAAAACTTGATATCTTTTTCAATATTTAACTTACGATATCTCGTTAACTATTTGTCGGAAGAAAAAGTGGTACTAGACTTTCTTGCTTTATTTAGTCTCAGAATATATTATTACAAGAATAGAATATATTGTTACAATAGCGCCTTGACTTTTGTTAACTTACTGAGTTTTTGAAATTTCAAAATCATCAAATTAACAAAAATCAGGACGCTATTGTAACAATATATTCTTGAGACTAAATAAAACAAGAGAATCTAGTACCACTTTTTCTTCCAAGAAATAATTAGCGAGATATCGTAAGTTAAATATTGAAAAAGTTACCAAGTTTTCCTCAAATATCTAAAAAAATATTAGACAAATAAAAAAATGTTTTAGACAAAGTTGTCCAAATTAACTAGTAGAAGAAAACAGTGTAATAAAAAATAGAGGTTCCCATTTAAAAAACGTAAGTTGATCTTCAAATGACCTTGAAAACAGAGGTCATGGTCAAAATCAAGGTCATCATATGGTAGCTCACTTAAATCCCTACAACTTTTATTCAGATCATTTTCCTTGAAACTTCAATACTGAAGAGTTATTTGAGGTGGGACATTAAAATGGGACACCCTCTATAGGGTGAGTATTTTTAACAGGCAAATATTTCGAAAATATGCAATTTTACAAAAAAACCTTCTAAATAAAAGTTGTATGATATTGGAGGGGACATATAATAATACCTTGATTTGACCTTGGGATATCCATTTAAGGTCAGAGGATAGTCAACCTAATTTTCTCTAATGGAACCTCCTATTTTTCATATCTTCATCCTTATAGTTGACTTCAAGACCTTTTCAAAATGCTATGATAAAGTATTTTTTTATTGAGTACTTTCCGAGTTATGAGACTCAAAAGTTAACAGGTGAAGGTTAAGTCAATCCACTATTTTAAAACGATTAGGTTTGAGACAAAGAAAAAATGGCCCGAACGAAGTTAGCCCCCATTTTTAAGATAACTCAAATTTGGCAGTTGTACTTAATTGTGCTAGGTTTGTGCTACATTGTGCCAGAATTACAAAACTGAAGTATGAAAAATGCGTCCAAAAATTAAAAAAAGCAATTTTTGAACTTGCCCCCCACTTTGCGATTTTTGAAATTTTAACAGTTGTACTAGGTTGTGTTAAATTGTGATGCTAAAACAATAATTCTTAAAAATAATAACAACAGAAGTTATAATAAAAAAATGACTTCAGAGAAAAATACGGAAAAAGAACCTTCAATTTCCATGATACCTATGATCCGAGAAATAGTAAATTATAAATTTGAGTTGTGCTGGCTTAGCATAACTCAGCACAACCGTCGGTTTTGCCAGCACAAGCATAAAAAAGGCATTTTATTCTTGAGAGCATAGGGCCGCTCTCAAGAGTAAAGTGCCCTTTGTATGCTTGTGCTGGCAAAACCGACGGTTGTGCTGAGTTGTACTAAGCCAGCACAACTCAAATTTATAATTTAGTGCTTCTCGGATCATACGTATCATGGAAATTGAAGGTTTTTTAGCAATTTTTCCGAAATAATTTTTTTATTATAACTTTTATTATTTTTAATAATTATTGTTTTAGTACAATGCTAGCACAACTTAGCACAACCTAGCATAACTGTTAAAATTTCAAAAATCGCAAAGTGGGAGGCTAGTTAAAAAAATTGCTTTTTAATTGTTTTTAATTTTTGGACGCATTTTTCATATTTCAGTTTTGTAATTCTGGTACAATGTAGTACAAACCTAACACAATTCAGCACAACTGCCAAATTTGGGTTATCTTAAAAGTGGGGGGCTAACTTCATTCAGGCGAAAGAATGATGACTTTGGTTGACTTCGACATACTGCTGTACTCAAGCTCAGGTCGAGGTCACCTTGAATTTTTTAAATACACTTTTATTCTAATTCTACTTTTAGCGCTACCCAGCAACAACGGCGTGGACATAGTAATTTTCTGTTCCTTTTGGGGTGCTTGATTTCCATGAGTCCCCTTGCCTCTCACTATTCGGGGTGCTTGATTTCTGTGAGTCCCCTTGTCTCTCACGATTTACGTGAATTTATAACATTTGTTCAAATGTATCACCATTCACTTCAATACATATTTGGAACTTATCACGCAATAATAATCCTTTGAAGGACTTCTTTGGGAATAGTTGCCAGAGCGATTTTTCATATCGATCGGACTTATTGGCTCCGTAGCAAAAACAATCCGTTTAATGAACCCCCATAGAAAAAAATCACATAGTGTTAAAGCAAGGGAATTTGGAGGCCATTGGATATATCCGTTAAATCCTATCCAATGTTCAGGATATCTTTGGTGTAAATAGTCTCGCACAATGTTAGTTCTATGCAGAGACGCACCATCGTGTTGAAACCACATGAGTCCTTTAGTTTCTAAATTAATATCCTCTAAAAAGGAAGACCTTTACTCTTCAAGTAGATTATTTTGCAAGAATTGTAAATACATTTCTCGATTAAGATTACCTTCAAAAAAATAGAGTCCAATAATTTGGCCATACAATATGCCACACCAAACATTTACTTTCCACTGATGCTGATGATCTGCATTATGAACCCAAAATGGATTTACATCTGAATAATAATGGCAATTACGATTTAAATCACCGGTATTCTAAAAACTAGATTCATCGGTAAATAAAACCTTGTCAAAAAAAGTCGGATCTTCCTGTAATTTTCTCAAACCCCAATGACGAAATTCAACGCGTTTTCGTTTTTGATTTTCAATAAGTGTCTGACATCGTTGAATATGATAAGCGTGAAAATGATTCGCTTTTCAAATTTGTTGAACAGATTTTTGACAAATATTAAGTTCTCGACTGATTGTACGTTGACTAATTTGAGGATTTATGGCTGTCATCCCTAAAACAGCTATAGTCAAATTATTATCATCAATTAAATATTTTCTTTTACATTTGCAATGTAAGTTATCTTCCCTATTTATAAGACTGATTACACTGGTCTGCATGATTTTGCGTTTTGAATTTCAATTGTCATTTCCTACGTAATTTTGTCCGCTGAATACGAATCCGGCCTTAGCATTTCTCTATCACGTCAGGCTTTCGAGATAATTAGGTTAAAATAGCCAAAAAATGCTGTTTTTCACAATATTCAACCGATTACACAGGATTACACAGGATTACAAAGGATGAGTGAAAAAATAGAACATGAAAACAGTCACGTAGAGGAAAACATTTCCAGTTTCGAGAACATAGTATTATGCTCACTTGTGCTCGCATACGATCAGAAAATAAATACACATTTATAAAAAGACTCAACGTTTAATAAGTTTACAACGTGATAAAAATAATTGTAATCTCATAGTCTCGAATTTGCTACACGTCCGTCCAGCTCAGAGATTCGTGTGCGATTCACTCATCAACTGTTGTTTCACAGCATGGACTTGCCACAGAGAACACACTATTTTGTCTCGATGCCTCGATCGCATCAAGATCATAGGACATGATATATCTAGATTGCGTGTTTAAGAAATAGGAATAAGTTTATGTAAAAAAGGATGTACTCTGGTTTGTGTTTGTGCATTCTCTCTCGCACACATGACAGAAAACATATAGATACAAAATTGAGGGCATCTTTTTCTAAATGAGCTCTATCTCTACTCCTGAAATTTGAAAAAACACGCAGTCTAGACATATTATGTCTATGGCCGGTATTCATAGTCAGATCTTATATTTAAGACCATCTTAAGTTCATCTTCAGATACACAGTAGCCAATGAAATAATTTGTACAACATCTGAAGATGAACTTGAGACGGTCTTAAATATAAGATCCGACTATAAATACCGGCCTATGATCAATGACAACATTGATGATTCTCGAAACAATCCTTATCCTCGAAAGCGCGAGCGCAACAACAGAACAGATGAACGATAAGTAAAAGAGTGAGCATACAAACGTCCTAATAAAACGCTTTAATCTCTTAATAAGAATATGCAGAGAGCGATAAATAACGTAACTGCGACAGAATTATAATTTTATATACATAAAGTATGTTTTACAATTTACAAACAATTTCTTTTTCCTACAATTTCTTTTAAAATATGCGAACAATTTTATTAATTCGGAAATGATATAGTTGTCTAATATATTAATAATTCATTTGATTGTATATTTTTAAAAAAGAAAAAATGTTATGAAAAGCAGAAATAGAATATATGACGTCCACCATTATATATTATATAACCCTTTTTCTTCTTTTTGATAAAAAAATTAACGTCAGTATTTTTAGTTTAGATATCTAGTTGATAAATAGATAAATTTGAAAATTCTCATTTGATGTTAAAAATTTAGAGAGGATGGTTCAAATTACTATTTAGTATCAATTGAAAATAATATTTTTGAAAATTCATCTATTTATTCAACTTATATTTATACCAAGTTTTAAGTACTCAACTTATATTTATACCAAGTTTTAAAATCAGAATTTTCGCGTTTGCACACGTTGCTCCCTAGGTAGATAAAATATCCTAATCCTAATAAATTCTAATAAATATCTTAAGAAGGAAATGTACAATCCTTAAGATATTGCTACTTTATATTTGTTGGTGAATATATGTGTATCAGAATCTTTAGCAGATATAGAAATTATTGAAATAGACATGCTTGAAGCACATATACTACTACATATATATGTTATATATGAAACATAAGAAGCTTTCACTAGACTTAAATTATACCATGGAAAATTATATCATGCTACAGTTGTGCAAAATTTTGCATATAATACTGCTTATGATAGCTATTATCAATTTATATAAAAATAATAACCAAATAAAAAAAATAATGGTTAATAATAAATGAGAGAGAGAAAGAGAGAGAGAGAGAGAAAGAGAGGACAGAAAGAACATAAATTATAACTGCAATAAATAAAACAATAATGTGCATTTTAATATATGTTATAAACTACAAGCCACATAATCTTAAACCACATGCAGTCACATAATCTTAAGCCACAGCTTTTATATTTATCAATAGATATTCCTTATGATATCAGACAATAACATCATGTGACATGATACGATTAATGAATATGATTAATCATACGATACAATAACATTATATGACATGATATGATTAATGAACATATTTGTGATTTATAATTCATAACACAAAACTTTGCTACTATATTACATATAAATTAATATATCAGTAAGTATTAGTATTTCAGTAGATATAATTTGTATAAATTTTAATTATTTTATAATATATATTACACAAAACACAATTGCAATATTGTAATAAAAAAATTTTAATAATTAACTAAACATTAAAAATAGCATTTTATATTCCTTTGATGTAACAGAACATTTCTGAAGAAAAAAAAGAAAGATATAAAGTATTATGTGTTAAAAAACGTATTTTATAGAAAATTATAAGCATATGTTATTTCTTAAATGAATGATGAAAAATGCACATATAATTTCATTTGATATATAACCCAGATAACACTATACATCCCAGAACTATCCTAAAAATATTCAGAATGTCTTGTAGAATATCCCAAGATATTCTGAGTATGTTAAAGATGATGTGCTATCTAGATATGCATCAACTGAGATACCATATTATGGAGTGAATTTGTACTAACCCAGTGTTGTTGTGCATCTAGCTGTTCTAGGGTCAAGCCAAGAGAATCCTATGAGCATTACAGAAATATCACTAAACAGATACCAACAACCATATAAGCCACAACATCAATGAATTAATATCATTAAGCATGATAATGCTAGTATTCAATACCATCACTATAATCATTATATATGAATAAATTCATATATTTGATAACATATGCTATTAAAGCGCTATATTGTATACGCAAAATAAAGTGCATAAGATGCATTATATATGCAAAATTATAGAAATATCTAAGAGTAGTAAACAATTGCACTTGTATATAAAAATTAATTAAATATGAATTATACAATGGTTATAAAACTTAAGTCATGTTAACATTTTCCGAAAATAATATATATTTTAAATAGTTAACACTATATAACACATAGAAATGTATTTATTAGAATAAAGAAATATTTCAAATATTAAGATTTTTTATATTATTTAGATTTTTTTATTCAACATATATAAAAGAGAAATATTATAGTATTAAAACTTTAATGAACTTATATCTTTTATTGCATAAATACAACTTAAAATGTCTTCATAAAGCAATGATCTTTACTTAATTTATGATTTAATACTTCACAATTTCTCATATTTCTCACATTTACTTTATAAGGCAATATGCAAAACAATATTACAATATTACAATACCCAACATATATTTGTATGCTACGAAAGTAAATATTTTCTTTCACCACATGCAATCAAATATAATATGAATAATAGTATACATATTATATTTTAGTATAAATATTAGATGTTACTATGATATATATATACTTATATTATAATTAAATTGTATAATATATAGTTATATTATACAATTATATAGTTATACTATTATATAAATTTGATATATAAATATTAAGTCAATATGTTATATTATTCATCATAGATAAATCAATATTGTTACATAAATTTATAATTTAAGAAGCACATAAAATTAAAGTTCTACTGGAAATTATTAGTTTATAAAAAATTAATATTGAGGAATCTTTTTGTATAGCTGTGTTTCTTTATTAAATAAATACTTACTTGTAATAATGCAGGACCCATCACCGGTACCAAGAAACCTTGATATAAAAATTCAAGTAACTGCTTTTGTATCATCGGATGTGCCACTTGCGCGACTGCGTTGCAAAATTCCAAAGAATTCATAAGTTGCATAAGTGCAGGTAAATCATTTACATCATCTGGTGTCAATTGGTGCCAATCATCTGTTTCAATATCAAGTTTTCGTGGAAGTAAAGAATAAAGTCCGCTCAAGCCTGTAGCTAATACCTAAATGAATACAAATAAGATAATTTATATTTTTACTATATCACACCTTTACTATAAACACCTAGCATTTTTGTCAAATATATGTCAATTCAGAACGCAGAACAATGTAGTAATTATATTACTTACAGGACATATATTGGAATGATTGGCTATATATATTCCAACTTCGTCATTCTTTTTTGAGAGTGACATGCACAATAACATAGCGTCGCGCGCTTGTTGACCGACACCACCCTCTCGATGAACATGAGGTATCAGTAGATTGAATATGATGAATCTAAAAATAATTTAAATATAGTATATAACACTTAGTAACTTATCGATATTATATATACAATTATATATTTTATTTATACATTTATATAGAATTACATATTTATATAAAATTATTTGTTTTATTATAATAAATAACTTTTTACTTGTTTTTTCCAGTTGAAGTAGGATGAAAAAATAAATCAAGTAAAGCCATATTTTGCATTAAGGCTACACACAACTGATTCAATAATATTACTAATTTTTTTTCTACTTCTAATGGCATAATGTCATTCGCACATTCTTCTAATAAGCGTAAAAGTGGCCTTGTAACTGACTCGTGTGCGAGAAGAGTACCACTGTACGAAACTAGTAATTCGTAAAGCTTTATTTGCTCTAATCGTACAGCATTATTGAACCTGTAACAGAAATTATTCGTAGCTTTATAATGAAATTGCTTTTAGGATATATTGATAGAATTATTCATACGATTATTCTAAAAGTTTAATTTTCGGTCCAAGATCACGTCCTTGAGCATTGAGATTATTTATGTTCTTCAAGTTTTTTTCGTTAATTAATAAATAAATATTAATAAATATTATTATATATATTAATAAATAAAATAAAAATTAATAAATTTTTAATAGATAATGAACGATGGCTAAAGCTATTAAAGATTATTATACAGGATTATGACTTCAATTCATAAATAACATTTCAAAGCTGTTGAAATCGGTGTGATGCTCTATTTCGCATAATTATTAATATTCAGAGTTGGGAAAGTTACTTTGTAAAAATATCTAATTACAGTTATAGTTTTTTTCATTGAAAAAGTAACTAATTACAGTTACAAGTTGCTGACCTTTAAAAATAACATGTTACAGTTATAGTTATTTAGAAAGTAACGAGTCGTTACTTTTCAGTTACTCTTTTACAATCATTATGCTATTATTTTAAATTTCGTAATTGTGTAAATTCCTTCAATTTTATATAAAAGTGGTTTGTTTATTATATTCCTCATATTGTATATAATTTTTATAAATTAAATTCATTAATTTAAATAAATAATTTATATTTATTATTTAAGACTATTAATAACAACTGGGCAGAAAAATGTCTAGTTGTTCTCGTTTTTAAGTTTTTGCTATAACTCGAATATTTCTACATATGCAGGCAATGGCATTTTACAATCCTTCTCGAAAGATTGAGATGTTTTATCTATTACTTTAATTTTTTATATAACTGAAATCACGCAGCGCACTTCATGCTGAACGCAGATTATGTTAACAAATAAGAACTAGCGACGCGCAACGGAAATGTCCAATAGGCATACAATTTTTTTGAAAGAAATACAGACTGCGTTCGGAGAGGAGACTATCAGCGCTATTGCATTATTTTATCCTTGCTTTACATCTAATGAACGACAATGATAGATGACGCAATAGCGCGTTTTCCAAATGCTGCCAGAAACTATCCTTATTGGATATCAAGCATCGCAAATCACGTTATCGTATTAATCTGCCAGAAACTTAAGTTTGAAATATATAAAGTAACTATTAAATTAGTTACTAGTTATCAAACAAATTTAATTAAATTAAGTTACAGATGGAAGTTATAGATGGAAAAAATGGAACGAAGTTAAGTTACCAAAGAAAATAACTGTAACTATAACTGTAATTATAACTTCGTAACTATAACTATAATTACCAAAGAAAATAACTGTAACTATAATTTCATTACAAATAACGAGTTACTTCCCAACCTTGCTAATATTTATGATACAAATAAATATTGTAAAAATAAAAAATGTACCTTCCTGTATGCAAACTCCAATCATAAAGTTTAACAAGTAAATTTTCACTTAATAAATATTCCAAACATGGAGAATGCGTTGCGGTGCTACCTTGTCGATAGCGACTGTGCAAGCTCAAATCCCGTAGTTCTAGCATTAACAATGTCACCATTTGATCAATATGATTAACAACTCCAAGTACATCATCTTGACTAGGTATCCCTTTAGGAGGCTGGAAAACGTATAAATTTATAATTTCCTAAACATAATTTGTTTGTTCTATTAAATTATATATATAGTTTGTTTTATTTTACACAGAGTGTCCGGTAATTAACTGCCAACCCGAAGTGTGAAGGTAGATTGGGTTAAGCTGAAAAGAAAAGTAAAATACAATTTTGCAAGAATCGCAATAATTATCAAATTATTAATGACAGGAATCTGACAAATAAGCACGCGCCGAGATGGATGATTAGAGGAGCATCGCAGCCTCTCCGGCCATAGCGTGGCCCAGTCGATCCAGCAACTGTTGGCGGCGTGTAGCGAGTCGTAAGTGCAGCGAGATAAAACACGAATAGCGACGCGTTGTCCTTCCCCTGCTATGTATCGGCAATAGTTTCTGGATCGACTAGACCGCGCTATGGCCGGAGAGGCTGCGATGCTCCTCCAATCATCTATATCGGCGCACTCCCACTCCTTAAATTTCTGTCATTAATAACTCGATAATTATTGCGATTCTTGCAAAACTATATTTTATTTTTCTTTTCAGCTTAACTCAATCTACCTTCACACTTCAGGTTGGCAGCTAATTACCAGACACCCTATATAATTACAATCAACATTTAATGACAAGGAGTGTGACACTTTGTCACATGTATGGTTTAAAATAAGTGCGATATATATAGCTTACATTAACTTTATAAGGATGTGTCTAACGCAAGCCATAGCAACATTCATGTACCTCTAGAACACATATTAAATAGTAGGACCACTGCCATTTTACAAACAGCCACATAAATTTTCTATTATCAATGAAAAAAGATCAATGAAGAAAGACGAATCAGTGCGCGCGATGAGACGAATTTTGTCAATGCGATCGTATGATAAAATTGACCATACGATTGTTCCTTACTAGTAATTAATATTGAATGTCAGCGAAAAGCAGAGAAACCATGTAAGCAGTGCGTGGACAATTATTTATCAATTATTTGTCACAGTCATCCGATGCTAATCGCTGCTTAGAAACAATCGCGCGGTCAATTATATTCTATGCTATGCAATCACGTCGAAGAAGCTCACCCCATTGCAATGCATTGTTGATTCGTCAATCTTCTTTCATTAATAACTTAAATTTCATTAATAACTTAAAATTTTACATGGTTGTTTGCAAAATAATAATGATTCTATTCGCCAAAATAACGCCATATAGCGTTATAATTAATATGCATAATAAAATTGTTTAAATGTTGAATTTACATATAAGCATGGTGTCTGTATGTGTAATAAAAGTGTGTACACATACACACACACGCGCGCTATCACACACGCACACACACACGTGGAATCAGATCTCCGGATGCAAAATTCCATAGTCGTTCTCTTTTTGACAAAATTGAATTGAAAAAAAAGAAACGAGACTACCAATAATGAAAAGAAAATTATTATCGGATAATCAATGTCCTGCAAATGTCTTGCGGAAATTTTGAATATTATTAGTCGGAATCACTCAATAATTCAATCTATTATAGACCGATTTTAAGTCAGGAAAATGGTAAAAATTCACCTAAAAGTAGTCGACCACACATTCTTCCGAAAACTAATGAAAGATTTATTGCATGTCTTATCAGAAAAAGGTAAATATGCACATAAGGTCAATCTCCTCAAAAGTCCATGACCTTGACATATGTTGTTAAGAACATGTCCCTGAGTGTTATACAAAAAGTTTCAGCGGTCGCTCATTGTTCATTAAAAAGTTATTAACAAAAGAAGTTGAATAGAATATGATTTTGTGATTTTCGAACAACGTGTACATATTTTACTATTATAAAATAATCCGTGGTCGGATAATATATCTTGAATATACATTAAATCTCCAGTATACATTAAAAATGTTAAATAGTACAAGCGAGGGACGAGCTCCGCCCCCTCCCCAAGAAAATCCTAATCTAATCGAACTTACATCCTTATATATTGTTAGGTGTTGAAAAGATTAAAACCTTTAAAACCCATATTGAACAATATATGAAGATGTAATAAGTTAGGTTAAGTTAGGATTTTCTTGGAAAGGGGATGTGGGGGAGGGGCATAGCCCCTTCCTTGCTTATATATACTACGTTTCAATATAACCTACAAATTTTAGGTGTTAAATGTACACTGTCGAAAAATGTCGAAAAATTACGCTCGATTAATGAAGCTTCTTTTGTTAATAACTTTTTAATAAACAATAATCGCCGACTGAAATTTTTTAATTATTTAATTATTTTTAAATTAATTTTGTAAGTTACCCAGAACTATGTCTTTGATAATATATATGAAGTTGAAGATCATCGGCGAGGTATCCCTTAATATGCATAATTACCGAAATTTCTTTTGTTAACTTTTTTGTTAACTTTTTAATGAACAATGAGCATGGCTGCAACTTTTTGTATAACACTCAGGAACATGTCCTTAACAGCATATGTCAAGCTCATGAACTTTTGAGATTGACCTTATATGCATATTTACCCACACATCTTTCAAAAATAATATAATTTTATCAAGAGAATATATTATAAGACGTGCAAGTATAATTTTATATATTTTAATTGCACATAAAAAAAAGTAAATTTAAATGTGCCAAATGTTTTCATGTATCAATTTGAATCATTTGTTTTTCTAGCAATGTTAAACAAATTGCAATATATATTTCATACAATGTTCTAATACCATGTCTTCCTAATTGAACATACATACATATATACACACACATACACACACACACACACATACACACACATACACATATACATACACACACATACAGATATACACATACACACACGTATAAATACATATACACATACATGTATATGTACATATATATTATTAATAATAAATTATCTTCTTATATATTAATCTCATGATTTAATTATAATGATATTTATATTCACATATGAAAATATATTATCTTTATGAAAGATTTAGTAATAATTAACATATTAACTAATATAAAACATTACTGTTCTAATATTTAAATATGTAAATATTCTATTAAATGTTTCTTTTTTGTACTTCATTGTCACAATATTTGTCTATAACTGTAAATCGAAATACCAAAATAATCAAAAGATTATAATTTATGATTGAATATCATTTTATTCAAATAATATGCAGTGCAATATGTGCTAAGAGACAATTTATTCACAGTTTTCAATTATTATTATATGAAAAACTTGAAAAAACAGTGAATGTTTGTTTAAATATAAACTATACTTACATAGCAACCTAAAACTAAATTATTAATATCACAATCTATTCATATTCATATATAACCAATATAAAATTAATTTGATATTCTCAATAATGTTGCTATCATTATTATTAGTATTACACATTGTATAACATAACTCGTTACATGTTGTATATTATATTACACATAACAGAATTATTTATACATGTAAGACTAATAGTCACAACATTAGAAATTGTTAAATTGGCTTATGCTATTTATGTAAATATATTTATATACATATACATATATATGTATGTACATATGTATATAGATCATATGGTTATTAAAATATTTTTAACTTTCTATGTATATTTAACTTTTATTAAGATATTAATAAAATAAAGTAAAAATATTAAACTATCGAGAAAATTGATTTAT
This sequence comes from Harpegnathos saltator, assembly GCF_003227715.2. Lineage (NCBI taxonomy): Eukaryota > Metazoa > Arthropoda > Insecta > Hymenoptera > Formicidae > Harpegnathos > Harpegnathos saltator. The sequence continues at coordinate 865,210 of NW_020229940.1, forward strand.
GAGAAAAATGTTCTTACAAAAGAATATCGGATGATTTCATAAGTTTGTTGCCAGTGTTTGCAGAAACTATCATAACATGCGGATGGATCAGCATCTTTTGGAGGTGAATCTCTGGATCGCTGCTTGCTAAAACTCGTTCGCAGCGGACTGTTCCGCAACCAACTCATTTTCTTGCACTATGTACGTCCTTTATAACGAAGCAGTCACTATAAAAAATTATTATGTTCTAAATCTTGCTGTTTTACATTGTTTTGCACAAGAAATGATCTTTCTTATAAATCTGCTAGTATAATTTTGTCTATTTGTTATTAAAACCATCTAATTTAACCTATTGATAATTTGCCTAAAACGATAAAAATAATAAAATAATACAATTTGTAAATTTGTTAGACAACTCACTGAGCTTATGTACAGAATAACAAGTATCATGAACGTAAGATATGTTATCATTCACACAACAAACAGATAATTCCTTTTTATAGTCGCGTCATGATTATACATCACTATTTTCTACACTCTTAGCACCTTTTTATGTGCTAATATATTTTTTTATATATCAAATCGCATAAAAAGAAGAGTTTTAACACATACATATATGATTACATCATTCTTGAGACTCTATTCTTAAAGCGCTCTCTACAAAGGTAGATTCAAAACACATCGACGACTTCCAATCCTCAACACTATCGATTGAGGTCGGTTGCACATAGAACGCGGAATGTTTGCCGTATGACGAAAGTTAGCTAGGGAATATTGCGCTAGCATCTTGCTTGCCTGAAAATAGTATTTACGAAACATGCTGCCAGGGGCTCAATTTCTGACGGCGTGCGAGTAAAGCCAGCGACACACGGTGCTTATTTTCGTGCTAGATTGTTTGCTGGATGAAAATACTGCATTCTGATTGGTACATTTCCAAAGATGGATGGAAATGCACCAATCAGAACCAATATTTTCACCAGCAAGCAATCCAGCACAAAAACAAGCACCGTGTGCCGCTGGCTTTAGATGCGTATGCGAAAATGTACAGTTCACATTACATATAATATATAGTGAATTGGCCGCTTGCACTGGTGTACACTGAATGCGAGTAAGGCTTGTTCATAGTCCATTTTTTCATTTAAGAACATCTTAAATACATCTTTAAATACTTCTTGGCTAGTAGAATGCTTTATATAACATCCGTACGGATTGTTTGTTGACTAAGAAGTTTATGAAAATGTATTTGAAACAATTTTAAATATAAGAACGGACTATGAACAAACCTTAATCGCACTCAGTGTGCGCCAGGGCAAGCGACCGAATTCGCTATTAGGTTCATTCGCTCCTGTGCATATTAGACAGGACCATAGACATAGTATGGGCAAGAGCATAGGCTATTGCATAACACATAATACATAACGCATAAGAGAATAAACCAATTAGTTTTCTTCATTTCCCTCCTCAGGGTACCTATTATGGAACTCGTTGGAATCGATTGCGATTGAATTTATTCCGTTATTTCCTAGATTTCTATTGGCCGCGTTCAGTAGAACAAAGTGATCAGAGAGCGTTTAATGATTATTGTCTGTGATTGGAGCATTCTTTTAGATTCTTCATAGACCCAGAAGTATTTACCAATCAGGAGCGAGATTCAATAGAAAATCTAGTAATGTTGTCCAACTGTTGAGTCTGCTGAATGGCTGCAGGAAAAATGTATCCAACATCTTCAATAGTTTTCGAGATTTAAACCCAGCCCCATCGACATAAAGACCGGAAAATTTAAACGTATCTTAAGATGTATCTATCATAATAAAAGACATTTTATAGTCTATATATCATAAATACAATATAAATAATGATTTTAGTTAATTTGGTCGATTTAATTTGCGTCAATAATTTGTACAAATATTCGCATTAAGCCCGTTCTACATTAGTCGCAGGACACAGAACGCAAGTCGCTAGTCGTAGAAATCCACCAATAATAGTCGAATGTTGAGAGAATATTCGATTGTAATTGGTGAATTCCTACGATTTGCGACTTGCATTTTGTGCCTTGCGACTAATGTAGAACGGGCTTTACGCCTTTTTAGAAATTGCGCAGGCGCAAGAAGACAGAGAGAGTGCGCGTACACTTCTTGCTTTATCTCACTTCCATTATTCGCAGGCGTCAGCCGAAAGACTATATGCTCCATCTATTCATACTATGTCTATGGACCCAGCTTAAGTATCTCTCTCTCTCTCTGACCGCTCGGTATCGTGAAGAGAGTAGGGCAATGCTTCTTCCAGTATGGTTATATTTCAATGGCCAGTACTGAAAATACATAGTTTCTGTTAAGGCTCGTCTACATTAGCTGTAAGAGTAAAGGCCATTGCACGTACAAAAGTTTTAGTCGTAACCGTAAGTCCGTAAGCAAATTGACCAATAACAATCCAGCATCTCGAAATATATGAATTGTGATTGGTCAATTTGCTTACGGACTTACGGTTACGACTAAAACTTTTGTACGTGCAATGGCCCTTAAGGCTCGTCTACATTAGCTGTAAGAGTAAGGCTGTAAGGTTGCAAGGCACGAAATGAAATATTTTCATTCGCTGACAGCTTACGTTACAGCCTTACAGCCTTACTCTTACAGCTATTGTAGACGAGTCTATAGGCTATAAGGTTGCAAGACACGAAATGAAATATTTTCATTCGCTGACAGCTTACGTTACAGCCTTAAGCCAGTGGCACACGGTTCCGAAGATGGATGGAAATATACCAATCAGAACGCAGTATTTTCATCCAGCAAGCAATCCAGCACGAAAACAAGCACCGTGTGCCGCTGGCTTTACTCTTACAGCTATTGTAGACGAGCCTTTACATATATAAAGCGTCGTCTACAATGGCAGTAAGCAGTAAGAAGTAAGAGTAAGCGGTAAGAAATAAACCAATCACAGTCGATTATGACAAAAATAATCAACTGTGGTTGGTCCATTTCTTACTGTTCACGCTTTTTTCTTACTGCTTACGGCCATTGTAGACCACGCTTTATAGATTTTCAGTGCTGGCAGTGAATATTGGAACACAGCCGTTGGATATCGGTTGCAGTGTGAATCCAGCATTACTTCACAAGCTACATCAGCGACCTCGTGACAATTTCTGGAAAGGAATTAGTTCTATGTATGTATGGTTGCATATGTATAACAGCGACTGATTTCAGAATGGCGACTGACTCTAGTTAGGAGAATACTTGTTCTTGCTAGTTGAAATTCGTGTGATTAACGCGTGCATATAAAACTGTCTATGTGCTCTCAACGTGGAACTTGTTAAAAATGATAATCGACAATCCAGATCAATTTAAGGCGTGGCTTACCGCTGTCTTGGAACCGCTGTAAGTAGGCCAGCTTGTCCGAGTGTGCTTTTATGTACGTGTTATACTCGCTTGATGTTGTAAATGGCCGTACATGTGGTGCGTCTGCTTTCTGTGTAGAATGTTATTTACGCAAGATGTGTTACCGATTAACCTTTGTCTGATTTGATAAATTCTTTTATTTTTATTAGTAATGACGTATGAATAGTCATACGATTATTCAGTGACCATTCAAACAATAACAATAACAAATCTTCTACAGCATGAACTCTACATTCTCATCACGTCTTCTATTATATTTTTTAAATTAATTATAAATTAAAACAAGCGATTAATATATCAACTATTGTACTGATTTGCATTGAATATTCTAATATTTAACTGAAGATTGAGTAACGAAACTAGTAAATACATATGTTTTATGATTTATATATTTGTTAACCAGTTTATTAACTCTTTATTGATCAGAAGATTAATTTGTTAGGTGCTGTTAACTACTTTATGTTTCAATCAATGAGGTTCATTAAACTTATAGCATTGATCTTTGTAGTAGTTAATATATTAATTATATTTTGTATGTTAATTTTTCTTTGTGTATGCTCTATAATTATTGGGAGGTTCGTGTATATATATATATATATACTTTTATAAATTAAAATATATATAATATTTAACATGTTGACTGCCATGGAATTTTTCACGATTCTGGTCTAAAGAGCCAATTTGATTTAATCATGTTATATTATTAAAAACTTTAATAATAGTACATAGTAATAATCAAAAAGCTTAAAAAATGTTTTTTTTTAAACATTTTTTTTTTTCTTTCCTGAGGCCATCTATTCATATTTACACTGTTATGCTACGAGTTTCCTCGTAGCTGTACAAATATGGCAAGTAATGAAGGGACGAGATAACTCGTAGTTAGGCGTCCTGGGCAAGTAAACAACCTACGAGATATCTCATAGTTGGCAGTCAACGTGTTAAATAATTTTAAATGTTATTTTATAAAATAGTCAACTCCATGGTATTTATCAGACAATATCATTTCTGTATAAGTTCCGTTAACTTTTATAATACTGCATGTATAATATTCTTATAATTAATATATTGCTATATATAAATATATAAATTGCTTCAGCAACATAATATTTCCCTAAATTGTCAGTTGTTTATTAATTGTTGTTAGATTATTTGCTTGTAATATATAGAAGTTATATATGTGTATGTATGGACATGTACATACGACATACACACAAGCAAATGTAGAAGTTATATTGTTTTATTGATATAAGAACAATTATTTTAATATTTCTATTTCTATTGATTGTATCCATTGTTATATCACAAATTTTAATATAGTATATTTATAAATACTTATATTTTTATATATTACTTTTTTGTATAAACTTTGATATAGACAATATGAATTATACAGATTATAAATTATAGAACAAAGTGTGTAAGAATTATTAAATTATAAGATAGTTAATTTATTCAATACAAAACTAATTATGAAGATATTTAATATCATAGTTTATGCAAATATTAACCTGTTTCTAATATTCATATTTATTATGATATTAATATAAAGAGAAGAGGCAGAAGAAAATTATATATTTTATGATTTTACATAGCATATATACTTAATACACTATTATTTATTTTTCTTTTCATAAATTTCAAGTAAAATTTATGTTAAGATTGTTGTTAATTTTTTAATGCAATTGCAAAATATTAAAGTTTGTCCTGTAAATTAAATAATTGTAAAAATAATACTTAAATATATATAATAAAATATAGATATTAAAAATGTAGATAATAAAATTAAATATAGAAAGCAATTTTTATAAAGAGATGTTCCATAAATTATCTACATAAATGACATAATTTAACTATATATGTTGACATGATACTATATATATTTACACAATTATATATTTTAATAAACAATTTTTCTTATCAAGTTAATATACATTTAACATAGTTAACACATATTTATTAAAGTACTCTTATTTCAAATTTATTTTATATTCATAGTTTTCTTAATCATATAATTCTTTTTGTCAATCTTTATAACTTATATTTAGTATATTGTGTATCTTTTCTCTTGCATGTATCTAATCTATGTTATATCAAATAATATTGTGTTGATATTTTTATTGAGATTATAAATTTTTTAGATATATGTAATATTTATATTTCAAAAATTATGTAACTAAAAAAGAAAAGGGATAATATTTGATTCAATGAATAAATATATATATGTATAATATTATAGTATGTTAGCATATAGTATACAATATCAATGATTGTAAATATATTATTTACATATAATGAAGAATAATTATCATAATATTTTTGTAAAATATTTTATGTAAAATTCCATTTCAATTAATTGCTCATAAAATTATGATTTGTAATCTTTTTATTTGATATTTTACAAATATGTTCTTAATTTTAATATTATATAATATTGATAATTTTAACTCTTTAGTAAATTTAATACCAGTTTAATCACAGTTTTAATAAGACCTTTATTGGATCGTTTGATGAATAGTAAATAGATAAATTGTTTCAATATTAAATATTTTAATTATAAAATTTTTGTTTTTTGAAATGGAAATGTATTATTTTAACTATTGTCTTTGAATATAGTAATTGCTCATTATTCTAAGAGAAAGAGAGAGAGCGAAAATAACAATATTTATTCAAAATTGATTTTCTTTATATGATATATAATACATAATATTAATTTGCATCCAACTTGCATGCAGATTGTAATATAAATATTAATTTAATATCAACAAAAATAAAATTCGTAGATATATTTTTCTAATTTTTCTCATGATAAAAGAATAAGTAATAAATAAAATTAGATTGCATATGTGTGTGTATATTTAAGTAGATACAATAATATTTGTTTTTTATATATTGTTATCTTAAAACTGATTATAAATTTTAAATATCTATTAATAAAATAATTTCGTTTTTTATTAGATGTGACGCAGATCCTGCTGCTTTGGCTAAATATGTCTATGCATTAGCTAAGAAGGATAAAACTTTGGAAGAGTTACGTGGTGACATGCTTGAGCAATTGGATGTTTTTCTACAACAAGGTGGGTTTATACAAATACAATTAGATATTAACTTTTTTGGTGTTTATCAATTAGGTGACATTATAAATAATTTTTTTTGTTAATGTAAAGCAAATATAAAATGGAATTTCTAGTAATTAACTGTTTCAATGTTAAGAGAATTCTTCACAATATGTAATATAAATATTAGATAAGATAATATATGTATATATGTGTGTTTAAATGTGAACATTCAAAGAGTAAATGAATAAATTAAACTGCACAATTGCACAATTGCAATTGTATTGCAAAATATATTTTCGAATTAACAATTGTATAACAATCTTAAAATAATCAGATAAAAGAAAGGAGTATGATAATATTCATTGATATATTTTTTGTACCTAAAGTATTCAATACAAATGTGCATTTTGGCACTTAAATGTAATTGAGAAAAAATTGTGCAAGACTGCGAAGAGTTTAAATATTTATTCATTTTTAGATCTAAAACTTGGCCGAAAAATAATAAAAAGCTTTAATTATAGAATGTGAAAATCACAATGTTAATAGAAATTGTAGAATAAATAAACAACATATTTATATTTTCTTTCCTTTTTGTATAATTATTTTATATGAAAGAAAAGAGAATATTCTAATATAAAATATTAATATAAAATGGTATAGAATTATATCATAAGAAGATAGAAGAATATATAAATATCTTTCTTATTATATATTATATATCATACTCTTTTTATATTTTTTTAAGGAATTCGTTTGTATTAAAAAGAAATTTATATTTATAATTTATACATATATTTATAATATTAAATGATATAATTGTTGTTCTTTTAGAAACCAAAAATTTCGTTGAATTACTTTTTAAAACATTGGAAACTCAAGAGTACATACTTCCACTCTCCAAAAGTGAGCCTGATAGTGGTGGGACACCACCTGGCATAAATCCACCAGCACCAGTTTTATCAACAGAAAAAATGATTGATACAGCAATTCAGCTGGTACCTATGATCACGAATCCTTCTGCTCCACTTCAAATTAATGGATCTGCACCTACTGTAGGTAATAAGCGCGAAGCTAGAAAATCCGATTCAGATAAGGTCGACAAAGAAAAGGAAAAACGTTCTCGAAGCAGGTATATAATATTATATTTCTTAAAAAAACTGAAAAAGATATTTTATATTATAACAGAGGATTTATAATATATAACTGAGAGATATTTTTTGTAAAATAATTAAACCAGTTTTAATTAAATATTTAAGCGATAAATAATATTTTTTGATAACAGAAATAGATAAAAGATAATTGACCTAAAGTTTTAATTAATTCTTGTGCTACCACGTCATTTTAGTGACTTCTCGTTAAGTAATCATTAGGAAGAAACGCTACTATAGTAGCTTTCTTCTGACTTGGATTGAAAGCTGACGAATAGTTTATTATTAAGTAACAGTTTTTTTATTTGCTTAAAAATTATAAATATAAATATCAAAATACAGATAACATCGTAAATGTAAGTTTTATTAATTTATTAAACATTTATATTAACATAGATATATTGAATTATATAGTGTGAAGCAGCAGGTGCTAATCGCATTATTATTAATTATTATGTGTGTTTAATAGCAGAATTATGTATATAGCAATAGACTGCACCCAATTCAGTCGTAATGAAAAGATTAATGTGATTAATGTGATTATTGCACATTTATTATCAGTAGCATCGCAATTTAAAATTCCTATTTACTCGCGACAGCTATTTTGAATGGTGATGTCAGAAGCGAGAAAATTCATGCCAAAAATTTCTACGGATTACATCAAAATAAAAAAAAAGATATATAAAATGTATCTTATACCCATAAAATGTATCATATTCATAAAATGATATTTGTAGTTGATTGAATATATTTCTATAATTTTTCGAAAATTTCCTTTTTGTCGAAGCAATCAGTAAATAAGCAAAGAATTTGACAAGCAAAGAAGAACGTGACAAAATCATAAGAAAAGTTTTATCTGACTTTCAGTTTAGTACCGTGTTCATCGTGGATTTGTTTCTATTTAGTGAACATTCCAATCCACTTCTTTAAAGAAAAGAGCAACCTGAAATTAAAATTAGCAATCAGTATTGGATGAAGAAAAATGCAAGCGATATGTAAACAATTATTTATTTATCGTAGTCATCCAATATTGACCGCTGCTAAGAGACAATCGCGTAGTCAGTTATTTTTCATATGATTCCCACTTTTCATGCAATAGGGTTTGTTCCATCATATCGTAAACGCTGTTGCGTAAATCTTTCGTTAATGACAAAATTTTACGTGATTGTTTGCAAAATAGGATCTTTTTGCTCAGTTTAATATATTCTACATGCGTATGAGCATTGGTTTACATCGGATACCTCATATATGTATGTTTTTAATTAAAATTTCAGAAAAATTATTTAATATATTATATATTTAGTTCATATTGTAGAAAAACGTAAGAAAGAAATGAGTAATATGATCCGAACTAATGATACGCAGGTAAAGTTAATAAGTATGCGTTTTGTTACTACGCCATAGCAATCATATGATGTGAAAAAACACTAGAAGAATTTTGGGATTTTGACTTTGAATAACTTTATTAAGTTAATATTTGATACTTTAAGTTAATATTTGATATTTAAAAATAAGGAGCTATATATTATATTAATGTTTTACATGATTAATAAGGACCTGTCAAGTTAATTATGAAAATTTTTAACGGAGAACTAATTTTCTACTTTTTTTGTCAGGTACTTATAAACTCAAAACTGTAACATAATTTATAACAAAAAATGTTTTCTGCGCTGCCAAATAAAATCGTAGAAACGTTTAATATTTTAGAATCATGACATTTTTTTAATAGTGTGATAATCGTGTTTTGCTAAAATTTACATACAAGAAAGGATATCGATTGTAGATTGAGCTTTAGGTCAAATATAATTGGTCTAACAAGTCTTTAGCATTTGCCTTTAAGGTAAAATTGTTATGGAATTTTTGTAACTGTTACATAATTATTGGCAAAATCCTTTTTTTGCCCTACTAGATCTCGCTATTTTACTATTAGATCTTGATTTTTTAAATTATAAATGTTATGCTTTTTAGGGACGCAGAAACTATTTTTTGCGAAAAATTGTTACAGTTTTGGGTTTCGTGCTCTTTAAAGATTTTCTATACTCAGTAAATCGGACCTTGTCCGAACTTAACTTAAGATTGTGCCTTCGCGACCACTTAGATACGAGAATATATAAATCGCAAAAGATTATTGTGTATAATTGTCGATATCTTCAATATTAGACTATTTTTTAAATACGCAAATTAATTTGGTATCTTTCCAAAATTCTAAATTTATTTACAGAAAATCAAATGCAAGTATGTTGTTAATCTCCATTATTTTCTATGACTTTGCACCTATCAGATGATCCCGAATATTCTTATAAAAGAAACTTAGTTCTAAATCGATAAATTTTTTAAATCCTCTTCCATTGTCTTGAACTGTATATCAGTCAGGCAATGTTGAAGCCATCAAAATAGTTAGTACTTCGATGGAATTAAGTCTGCTGAATAAACCTGCATGAAAGAGAATTCCTCATTTATATATATACTTAAATACTATATTTAAATACAGTATTTAAGTACTATATCTAAATACTATATTTAAAACATTACAAAAGGGTGGAAAAATATTCAATTCTAAAATGGAATTATGAGATATCGAATTATACACATCTAATATTTATAGAAAATGGTTATTTTAATATATTGAACATAACTAGTAATTGATCACATAATTTTCAAAGATACATTAAGGTAAGAAGAAAAGATATGCAAAAAGAAAAAAGAAAAATAATAAAAATTATAAAAAGAGAGGAAAAGCTAAATGGTAGTATAAAAAAATTAAATAAAATATTTTATTCTCTATGTCAAAAAAAGGGGGCTCTTTTAAGTATTGCAGAACAAAAATTATTTTATGTTAAGAGTGCACAATTAATCGAAATTTTATATATATGCTAAATCAAATGCAATTTGATCAAATGCTATTTTGCTAAATACCTTGTTATTAGTACAGTTATTAGTTGGGCATTTTATTTATGTATATATTCATTGAAAATTTGTGTGTGTATGTGTGTGTGTGTGTGCGTGTGTGTGTAATTTTTGGTTTTACTTTTGAAAACATGTAAGTAATATATTGTATCATGTTAACATTAATTTTATATCGGAAGTTAGCTAAGTATACATATGATATTTATTTAAAGTTATTTGCGTATAATTTGACACTGAAAGATAGATCACGCGAGCACCGAAAATTAAACTTCATGATTTCAATTCATATTTTTTATGTATTATTTATATTTTTATGTATCAAAGAATATATTAGGTTATATAATAAGTAATTTCATATTTTTCAATGGATATAGTTACTATTCGTTTGCAGTATGCGCATTCCTAGAAGGAGCTCGATATGCAAGTATATGCAGGTTGATAACTACCACTTTAATTACGTATTATATATTCCATTATTGAAATAGATTGAGTTCTGTGAATTTAATTTTAATATTAAAATGGAGTAAAATAAGGTATATTTTCGGTATCTGATGCCTTTTTATCTTCGGCAAAGAAAAAATACGACGTAAACATGAAAAAAAGATTTGTGCCGTGTACGGAAGAGATGCCGTAAGTGATCGTGTGTGTTAAATATGGTTTACAAAATTTTGTGCTGGTGACATAACACTTAAAAATTGGGAGCGCTCTGAGAGACCTATAACGACAGATGTCGATCAAATCAAAACATTAATGTAAAATAATCAATGGGCAGCAATTTGAGAGATAACAGAGACACTAAAAATATCTAATAAAACCGTTGCATTATATTTGAAAAAACTATATGAACCGGTGATATTTGATTGCCGTATGATTTATCGAAGAAAAACTAAGATAATAACAACATGCTACTTAAGCATAATAAAAAAAACCCGTTTTGAAACGTATGGTAACGATAAAAAATGGATCGTCTATAATAATGTCGAGTATAAAAAATCCTGAAGCAAATGAGATGAAATACTGAATACGATTGCAGGGGCGAGCCTTTATTCAAAGAAGTCGAATGATGGCAGAAGATCGTAGATCAAAATAACATATACATTGTTTCATAAAATTACAACGACAAATATAATCGTTTCATTTTCGGAAATCTAAAATTACTTATATAAAAATTATTAAACGTAAAATGTTTGTAATTTTTTATTATATATAATGATATTATATACAGATGTCCTAATATATATGTATATATCAATATATTATGTACAAAGTGTTTGACGCAAGGCACGATAACGTCTAGGTGCAGATAAAATATATGCGAACTGAACAAAAGATTTTCTGCTATTTTTCAATCACGTAAAATTTCGAAATATTAATGAAAGAATATTGGCGAATTAGTGTACGCGATGCGATGAGATTAGCTCTGTAAGCACAATTTCATAAAGATGATCGAGATTTACAACTGCTTCTTAATGTGCATTCAGAGAGATGTTATTAGCGCTATAAACGCAAACGTTACAAGCACTGTTTGTAGAGCTAATAGATAGTGATAGCAAGTTCTATAAACGGCACTGGTATAACATTAACATTACTACGTTATAGCGTCGTTTCTGCAGTTTAAATTCTTCAGTTTTAATATTCCGAAGATTTATTTGTGTATTATGTACATGAATTGTAACAAATAATAGTAAAATCATAAAGTCTCGGTCATTTTCGATGAAATTGTACTTACCAGAACTTGTCTCATTGCGTCACGCGCAATGGTTTGTCAATTTTCTTACATTAATATCGTAAAATGTTATGTAGTTTGAAAAATAGTAGTAAACTTTCAGTTTATTATATTCTATTCATACATGAATGTTGTTGTCTTGAGATCGACTCTATAAAAAATTAAGAATTATGACCTGAATATATTTTCATTTTAGTCCTTTTTATACATCTTTTTAAATTTATATTGTATTACATAAATTTTTATTATATGTAATACAGAAGTGGCAGAATGAGATCAAGGACACGATCACGATCACGATCTTGGGAAAGGGATAGACGTAGATCCAGAAGTAGAGAACATATTCGACGTGACAGAGAAAGAGACAGAAGTCGACCATGGAGAAATGAATCTCCACCAATTAGTACCAGACGACATGATCGCAGGTATATGTGTGCATATATTGCACGCGTGTGTACAGAAAGTAGAAATTAGAATTACGGGTTTTAGACTTGTAACTCTAATTGTATTTAATTGAAGTTTTCTTAACATATTTAAAGTTAAGATTTGTTTATTGAAAAAACATTGAGGTGCCGATAGTTTCTGATTGTGAGATACAAGCGGCTAAGGAAGTAAGATTTTTCACAAATTAAATTTAGGTAAACAACTGAATGACAAAATTTTCTTCAATCAATTTGAAGTAAATATAAATGTTATAAATAATGACTTCCCTTAGCAATTTGATGAAGAAAAGAATTATATCAAAATTTTACCGAAAACTCGGTAAAATTAATTTTATGAGTTCTGAAGTTTCCTGTTTATGTATATATGTGTGCGTGCACGCATGTAACGTGTCTGAATTGAAATATGACAAAGCAGTTATTTGCAGTTATTAATAAAAGGATGCCAAAATAGACGGTGCACTTCGATGTAAAAATGTCGTTATTTAAATGGAATGAAAAATATCGATAACAGGGATCACGTCATCATCTATTACAACTATTATACATATACAGGGTATTTAAAAAAAAATGGATTAACTATATGTATTTATATTTTTCGAATTGAAATAAATAAAATTTCTGGAAATATAATGTGAAATAAAACACTATAAAACACAAGGAGATGATAAGACATGTAAAATCGATAATTGAATGAGTCAAATTTCATTCGAATGGGGAGGTTGAGTACATAAAGACCCTAAAAGGGTTTGCGTGCATGGGCCTTCGTTTGCAAGAAATTTGCAATTAAGAAAATAGTTAAGTGTAGTAACTTGGAATCAATAAGCATGAAGCGCGGTAGCTGCGGAAGCTAAGGTGCGTACTAGTATTCTGTCGTTCGAGGAGTGTTAGAGTCCTCGCAGTGCCAACTTTCTTTTTTTATAATATGTATTACTATATTTTGTAATATTTCTATATTTTTAATATTTTTATTATTTTTCATAGGACAAAAATATAATACACACATATAGAATAATATATATTTTATTATATAAAAAATAGCAAGAATAAAGCGTTTTAATTATTTATTATAAAATTGAATTTTAGAATAAATAATTAAAATATTTATTCTAAAATATTTTAAAATATAAAATAAAATATTAAAATATTAAATATTGTAAAATATTATAAAATTGAATTTTATAACAAATAATTAAATCGTTCTTGTTATTTTTTTATATAATAAGATAAATATTATTGTATATGTGTGCATTATAGATAGATATTTTATTGACTCCCCTTGGGGTACAATCCTTAACCTGTCCTTTACATGCTAACTCTCGATTTCCTGCCTCTTACACACTACTTGCGAGAGAGAGAGAGAGAGAGCGCTCTGCACACATCATACTCCTTCACTCCTCCATTCTCTCCCTCTCTCTCATTCTCCATTCATTTCCTCTCATACCGTGACCTCCGTTTCCGCCGCTCCTTTTATCTCCTTTTCCCTCCCCTTCCCCCTCACCCTCTCCTCCCCACCATTTTTCCACTTCTTTCATCCACCCCTCCCCCCTTATCTCCTCTCCCAGCACCTCGCCCTCCATCTCCTGCCATCCTCTTTCCTCCCCAGATCTTGTGCACTTTTCCCATATATGCTTCCATGTTTTCTCTCTCCTCCCACGCATCCTGTACCTCCTCTTCCTCCTCCTCCCAGTACCTTCCTTCTCAATTTACACCCCAGCCTAAATCTCGCTATCTTCCTCCATCTTTTCTCTCCCCATTTTCAGATATTCTAGTACCTCCCTCCCTTTCGTCCTTCCGTATCTCTCATTATATCTTGATTCTCTTATCTTTTTTCTCTTATCTTTTCCCCTCCTGCCTTTTTTTTCTACTTCTCTACTTTATTTTCTCTCCCTTTATTTCCCCTCCCTTTCCCTTATCTCCTCTATCTTGTCTATTTTCCACCCCCTATCCTCAAAGAACTTTCTCCTCTCTTCCTCCTATTTCCCCACTTCTTTTCCTCTCTTCGTCCTATCCCTCATTACCATCCAGCACCTTCTTGCTATCTCTCTCTCTTCCCCTCTTCCAATCTCTTCTCATATCTTCACTCTCTCATCCCCGCTCTACTCCTCAATAACTCCCTCTGCACCTCCTCTCTTACCATATACCATGGCGTCCACCTCTCTACCCCCAATATCCATTTCATGTACCTTTCTTGCAGCTCTATTTTTCTCCTCTTTCTCCATCCCCACAGCTCTATTTCGTAACTTATCACTGGCCACACCAGTTTATCAAACAACCATACCTTCCTTCCCCAATCCTTTCCAAACCTCCTTTTTCCTATCCCCCATACTTGCCCATCACCTTCGCTCCCTTCCTTACCCTATCTTTCACCTGCCCCCGTTCCTCATCACCACATATCCTAAGTATTTATATTCCTTCACTTCCTCTAGTCTCTTCCACTTCCATCTCCAGTCCACCTTCCTCTATCTCTCTCCATTCCTCCTGCACCTCATTACTTTCGTTTTTTTATGTTCACCTCCAAACCCTTCCTTTCTAAGTATCCCTCCAACCTCCCTATCATTCCCTTCATCCCCTCCTCGTCTTCTGCCAATACTGCCAGGTCGTCTGTATATGCCAGCGTGTACACCCTCTCCTTCCCCAACCTTACCCCCCTCATCTCCCCTTCTTCAGCTTCTCATCTATATCCGCTATCAATATTGTAAATAACAGCGGACTCAACAGACACTCCTGCCTCACCCCTCTACTTGTCCAAAAATTTTCTCCCTCTCTCCCCCCTACTCTCATTCTACTCCTTGTCTCCCCCAGCACTTCCTTACATTTTCTTACCAATCCTTCTCTTACTCCCCTCTCCCTCATGATTTTTCCTAATACCGCCCTATTTACCGCATTAAACGCTGCCTTGAAGTCCACGAATAATATCACCAGTCTCTTATCTCTCCTCTCCACGTGCCTGTTTATTAAATAGTTTAATGCGTATATATTGTCTATTGTCCCCATTCCCCTTCTAAATCCTGTCTGTCTCTCCGGCAAAATCCTCTTCCTCTTTACCTCCTCCCTTAGTCTTTTCATTAGCGTTGCCGTATACACCTTTTACGCTGTTTGCGTTAATGTTACCCCTCTGTATTCCTCCACCCGTTCTTCCTCCCCTTTCTTCACAATTGGTAGTACCATTTCCTCACTCCATTCCTCTGGCCACCCCTCCCCCTCCACACCCTCTCACATATCTCCCCTAACCATCCCTGTACCTCCTGCCCCCCATATTTCCATACCTCACTTGGAATTCCGTCTCCTACCGCTTTGCCATCTTTCAGTCCCTTCACCACCTTCCTTATCTCCTCTTACCCCAGTCCTTCCCCATCATCCTCCCCTCCCCTATTTATTTCCCTCCTTACCCTTCCCTCCACTCCTGAAATATTAATAATAATCTCCTGAAATATTCCTCTCATTCATTCATTTCTATCTCCTTATTCACTCCCCTCCTCCTCCTTCTTTTCCTATTTATCATCTTCCATATCTGCTGTTCTGTCCTCACTTCCTCGAACTCCTTCTCCTACCTCTCTCTTTCTTCCCTCTTCTTCTCCTCTTTACATACCCTCTTGTACCTTAACCTCTCTTCCTTATCTCTCTCCCTCTCCCCCCTTTTTCTCCATTCCCTCAGCTCCCCCCTCAATCTCTTTTTCGCCTCCATACATTCTTCATCCCACCACTCGCTCCCCTTGTTCTTCTCCTTTTTCCCACCCAACCCTCTTAACGTTTCCCTTATCCCTCCCTCTAGATCCTTCCATTCCTCCTGCACTCTCCCTTCCCCCTTTCTCTTGAATTTTTCTCCAAACCCTTCTATTTCCTTTATCCACCTACTTTTTCCTTCCCCTCCCCTCCCGTTCCTCCTTCTCTTCCCTCCTCCCTTCCTTCCCTTCTTCCCCTTATCCATACCACTACTGGCTGCTGGTCCGATTCTCCTCTCTCTCCCACTTCCATCCTCTCCACTCCTTCCACCGTCTCTATGTTCCCGATCACATAGTCGATCACTGACATCCCCTTCCCCTTGCATGTCCATTCCCCTTTCTCATCCTCCTTCATCTTCCCATTTAGGATCCACCATCCCCTCTCCCCCAAAAATTCGCATAGCTTTCTTCCCTTCTTACATACTTTCCTACTCTCTCCCTGTTTTCGCGTTCCAGTCTCCTCCTTTTACCGTCCATCCTTCCCCCTCTCTTCCATCCACTTCTTCATTCTCTCCAACTTTTTTTCCACATCCCCATTCACATATATCCCTATTACTCCACCACTCTCTCCCTGATCTCACCTTCCTAACCATTATCCCTTCCTCCTCCTCCTTCTCCCTCACCTCTTCCCCCCTCTCTCACTTCTACCACCATTCTCCCTATCGCCCTTTCCTTCTTGTTCCTTCTTCTCGCTTCCTGACATTCCCACCTGAACCCCTTCGGCAACTTCTTTTTCAGTCTTCCCCACCCCTTCCCATCTATCCATGTCTCAAACAACACCATTACATCCCATCCTGCGAGGTCCTCCCAGAATTCCCTATCTTTATTCCCTAACCCCGCAACATTCCAAAAAGCTACCTTGTACACCTTTCCCCCTTTCCCTCCACCCTCCCCTTCTCTCCCTCTTCTTCCTCCCTTCTCTCTCCCCCTCTCTGTCTCCCCTCTCCCTTCACCTCGCCTCACCTTAGTTTCCCTTCATCTCCCACCACTTCTCTCTTATTTCATCCCATCTCTATATCCTCCCATTCACCCACATCTTCACGTACCCTACCTGCACATTCTTACCCTTCCTTCTCTCTACTTCTGCTTCTCTCTCTCTCTCTGTCCTCCATTTTGTCTTCCTTTTTTCTAATGTTAGATCATCTTCTATCCTCTCCCTCCTTCCTCTCAACTTCTTCGCCTCCATCACTTTCCTTTTCTCCTCCACACTGCCTAATTTTACCAGTATCATCCCCTCCCCCTCTTTCTCCCCCTTTTTTTATCCTTTTCACTTCTCTCATTTCCACTTTCAGTTCCAATTTCTGCCATATCTCCTTCATTCCCTCCTCCATTCCTTTCCCTCCAATCTCCACTCCCCTCACCACTACATTTCTTCTCTCCTCCCTTTCCTTTTTATCTATTTTTATCTCCAACTCCCTTATCTTTTCTCTCTTCTCCCCTAATCCTCCTTCCTTACCCCCTTCCCTCTCCCGTTCCTCCCATCTCCTTATCCTTTCCTGTATTTCCTTTATCTTTTCCTCCCCCTTCCCCTTCTCCCTTTTCCATTCCTCCCACTCCTTCCTCCTCTCTTCTTTCTCCTTTCCCAACTCCTCTCTTAGTTCCCTGATCTCTCTTTCTCTCCTCTCTCCCTCCCTCTTCACTTCCTCTTTACAACCTCTTACTTCCTCCATTAATTTCCACACCATTATCTTCACCTCTCCTTCCTTTATCCACCCTTCCTTCCTCCTCCTCTGCCTCAGTTTCCCTTCTTCCCCCTCTTCCTCCCCCTCCTGTCGGCTTCTTATCTTCATATTCTTTTTCAAAACTCTTTTCTCTTCCTTCTTTTTTCCCTCCCCTTCTCTTATCTTCTTTTTCCCCTCCCACATCAGCTCTATGTAGGTCCCCATACTTCAGGTGAGGTCATTAAAATGCAAAGGAACTAAAGGACTTATCAATGAAATATGAGTAGTCATTATTTTAAATGTTACAATATAAATACTCATGTTTTAACCCGTACAAGAACGAGCATGAGTGTCTGAATGAGATCCTACTTTCACTTTTTAACAGTTAATTGCCTTACTGAATAACATTTTGTGTAAGTTCAATTTTCCCGTGAATTCTGCAAAACAGATTATACCAGTTCCAGTAGAATTGATTATATTTAATTGTCATCGCATGTTGTCTCTACCAGAAGCTATCTGCTTCGTAGTACAAAAAGGAAATATGAAAATACTTCGCAATATCTTATTATTCAGATCATCAAGTTTTGACGGAACAATCTCAAATCTTGAAAAAAATCGGTATAAGATTTCAGCATTATAATGATTGTACATAGGCAGCAAATTAATTTTAATCATAACTATAACATATCAACATTGAGTTGATGAGCAGTAATAAAAGTCTCCTTTGCCCTTACATTATTATTGACTATTTTTACAAGCTCCTTAGGACAATGTTTGGAGAACCTACGATGTGTTTCGATCATTGAAGAGACCGCATATCGGCCATTTGAGTCGTAAAAAATAAAGGAAGAAATATATGAAATCAAGTTGTTTGCATCGAGACCACGATTCGAACTCGCGACCCTGTAGGCTGTGTAGGCTATATTAACTGATGGTTGGCTATGATTAGCGATTACCTTAGTTAACTTGGCGTTTTAACTGTCATAATTACCGAATTGACTCGATGTATTATCATACATCTCATATCGTTATTCATACGATATCAACATATCGTTATTCGTACGAAGGAGAATCGAATAAAAACATTAATTCCCGGCTAGCTATATTTCATTCTGTTTTTTTCTTAAATATATTTGTGTTCAGTTTCTAACATAGTCCTTTCTTAAATTTACCAGTTTTACTTTTATTTATAAATGCAAATTACATAGAAAACTAAAAACTAAACATATAAAAAATATTAAAAAATGAATATATAAAAAGTTAATTTGTGTTACTTTTTTCTGTAGACGTACAAGAAGTCGCAGTACATCACCTATACGGTCCAGAATACGAGATGGTCCAGATAATCGTGATCATCGAGCAAGGTTTAGGAATAGGTCTCCTACTCCACTTCGATCTCATTCACGTTCAAGATCAATAGAGCGGAAAAAAATAATGGACCATTTTGAGAGGATGGAAATAGATAGAACGGATCGAATTGAAGGAAGCCCCGGTGGCGGTACTCCAACCCAAGATAGTAATCACGGGGATGTAGATATGAGGTTGTCTACGACTAGTCAATCAATACAAAGTGTTGTGGCTGTTGCAAGTAATATTCCAAATAACCAGACAGGATCTTTTCAAACGAAGAGACGTTGCAGAGATTTTGATGGTATGTATTCTTGCAAATTAGAAAACGAAGAATTTTGTTATTTAAAGGAATGTCATTATTTTAAATGTTCTTAAACTATCGAAATCATATATCACTTATAAGATTCATTATAAATAATGACCAGAATTTAAACTTTTGCATTTATTGCTAGACTACTAGCATTCCAAACTCTTGCAATCGAGCGCCGCAAGATGCAAGAGTTTGGAGTATCATCTTATTTGACGTGAAATGTACTTTTTCACGCCGTTTTATTAGTAATTGCCAAATTTACAAATAATTAATATAAATTCTATACGAATGATATAAATAATATATCCGGATTATACTTCACATCTTATGTACAGAATGTACTATTTTAACTTTTATATTAAATTATACACGAAGCAAGACATTCTGGGAAAGAATATTTTAAATAAAAGTTGTTTTAAATCAATGTTTCGGATTACTTTCACTTCTCAGACGATCTTCAGGAGTTTTTTTCTACTTGTTTCTCCTTACCATCCCTTTACTGCACGTCCGTTAGCCATAAATCTGATAATCGCATTCCTCGTCTCAGGTCCATTGATATTATAAGCGCTTATCAATAACTCTACTTACAGTTAATTTTTACAGTTGTTGGTAAGCGTTGTTTAGATATTATAATGTCAACGGCCCTGAGGCGGAGAGCGCGACTGTCAAATATATGGCTAGTGGGCGTGCAGGTATAGTAAAAGAAAGGATAAAATAAAAGTAAGCAAGTATAGTAAAAGTAAGGATAAGTAAGTGGGAATAAGTGGGAAAATTCCCGAAAATCACCTGAAAAGTGAAAATAATTCGAGCGCTGTTTTAAATAGAAGTGTGTAAGATTCATAGAAAACTACCTATTGTTACCACTTTTAATTTTCGTTTTGAGAAAATTTATAGTCTGGATCGAAATTGACTTCTCTTAAAGAGAAAATGGTAGTTTATCGCAGATTCTGATTTTGCGTAAAAGAAAAATATAAAACTTTATATTAGTAATGAAATATTACTTACTAATCTATATTGATAGTTTCTAGAACGGAAGTTAAAGTGGGACCACACTGTTGTGCACACATGCACATGTATATATGAGATTGTACTGTATGTATATATATTGTTTTCTACTTTTTTTTAGAAAAAGGCTATTGTATGAGAGGAGATCTTTGTCCTTATGATCATGGTACTGACCCAGTGGTCTTGGAAGATGTGGCGCTAAGTCGGGTTTTAACTTTTGGGCCACATAATGCTCAAACCCCAGGGACAGTTCCAGTGACTACGGTACCAGAACCATCACAGGGTCCAAATGGTAATGCGCCACCGCCACATCTTCCTCTTAGCAATCTACCACCACCTCACTTAAGAAATCATCATTCTAATATGGGTATAGTATCCACATAACAATATCTGTAGTTTTTATTTATTATCAATCTAGTGTTTTTATCGATCTTGCTTTCTCATAGAAATAGTCATAGTAGAATAATGAATTATTAATTATTCATTTATTGCATTATATTATTGAAATAAGGTATTGATAAAAATTCGTTTTTATTTTTAATCAATTTAAAAATGTAAAAAATGTTGATTTCGTGAGATGTTATATTAAACATTGTATATATACAGATTATCTGTAAAGTTCGACCCCACCTCTGGATCTCGGAAACGGCTTTAAATATGGAAAAATGTTTCAGACAAAAGTTGTAGGATATTGAGGGGGATATATGATAAAAATATGGACTTGACCTTGAGTAACTTTATCAACGCCAGGTCAATGTGATCGATGTTTTCTTAAATGGAACCTCCTATTTTTTATTGCATATTCTTGTAGCCCTTGTCGAGACGTTTTCAAAAACCTATTTTTGTTTTTTGCGCAAGCCATTCCCAAGATATAAAGCTTCAAAGTTGACATACCGCCGGCATTCGCATTACCCAAGGTGTACCGCGTGGAGGTTGCACGGTCGGATTTACACCTCTTGTGTGTGCGTGCGTGTGTGTGTGTGTGTGTGTAACGGCAAGAAAATAACTAATGTAAGGGAAAGGCGAAGAAGAATGATGAAGAGAGAGAGAGAGAGGGGAGGGCGAGAATTTTGACTGAAGAAACATACACATAAATTGCTCCTTTTTAGGACCACAACACACGCACACACAGTGGAGAGGGTTTGGAGTCAAAAAATACTACGGGAGTGACGAACCGTGGGGTTCTTATTTTTACTGTGACACACACAGATAGACAGACAGATCGATCACATTGACCTGGCCTTAATAAAGTCGCTCAAGGTCAAGTCCATATTTTTATCATATGTTTCCCTCAATATCCTACAACTTTTGTTTGAAATATTTTTCCATATTTAAAGCCGTTTTCGAGATCCAGGGGTGAGGTCGGACTTTACAGATATTCTGTATAACGATAATTACCATGCATACGATATGCAATATTAATAATAGAAAATAGAGAAGGCCTTAACTGTTCTAAACCGCAGTTCTCATTAATAATCCCGTTAAGATAATAGTACCTGAATTTCCAATAAGATGTTTAATATTACTCTAAAACTGTTTAATATTTACTCTTGGATTTAGAATATCTAAACAAAAACAACATAAAATATTTTAGTATTTTTAAAAGACATGATATCGATTAAAATCGTCAAATAATTGATTATTTCTTTTTTCAAATAAAAGAAATCTGCAAAAATATTTTTCATGTTAAATATTTTAATAATTAATTTTTGCCATTAGTTGCGATTATGTGTTATTTTTTAATTAATTGAATTTTCTAATATAATTGAATAATATAGAACACCATGTTATATTAGGTTGACCAATAAGTTTCTTTGTTTTTTTAATAGCATTAATGTTATATTTAATCTAAAAATTAACAGCACATTATTAAAAGAAGAAGTGCAGATTGTATTTATTACATTCGCCATAACTTTGAAGATAGAGGAAAATAAAATGCATTTTCGGCACATTATGTTTTATTATTATTGTAAGGGGAAAAATGCGGTGTAAACCAGAAAAAAGATATGTGCGACATCCAGTCAGAAGAGACTATAAATTGTTTTATCGATTGTGCTAATTTTGGTTTACGAAGTTTTGTATAAGAAATTTTTTTGTCAGAAACATTCTATGTTTGGGAAAATCGACTAACAAGAAGTCACGACGTGGTACTAATCAATTTTAACGAAACTTGTTGTAGCGATAGATATTCATGTTAAATAATATTAAATAATGAGATAAGGCGCGCAAAACTTACCTTTAACATTAAAAATTAACATTAAAAAATATGTCTCTCATTTATCATTAATTACATTAATTTATTTTTACCATACAGCTATTTCATAAACGTTTCTAGGCAGTGGACATAAAAGGGGAAAATGCACTTTTGTAATATACATTAACAAAATGTATTCATCCATCCATTTATTTTGTGTAAAAATTGCATTCTACTGTAAAAACAAAAATTCTAAAGAAATAGTTCGTCGGGATTCGAACCAGCAACGTCAACGTTACCATGTTAGGCGTGCTGCTGCTGTTGTGCTGTATGTTCTTTAATTAAATATTCGAATTGTTTGTACGTTTCTCGACATTCTTCGATTTTCTTATAAACATTTGAGAAGCGCACCCTTTACTCGATATTACTGGACATGAATAGGTTATGAATCGTTAACAAGTTTCGTTGAAGTCGACTAGTATGACTGATTGTGATCTCTCTTTGTAAGATTGATGAGGATCAAATAAAATAGGCACCAGTGAGAAATAAATCACGTCAAATAATTCGAGAGATCGGAGAGATGCTTAATACATCGAAATCCATCTGCAGGGTTGAATATGTGACTTGTTAGAATATTTGTATACCACAATTTAACGAAAAAGAATTTAATTGATCGCTTTTTCATTTATGATTTATTGCTCAAACGCAAAGAAATCGATCCATTTCTTAAACAAACGATGCGATGAGAAATGAATTATTTATAATAACTTTCACTGCAAGACAACTTGGACTAAGCAAAATGAACTATCACTGACCACTTCAGAAAATAGCTAGTTTTTATATAAAAATAATAATATCTTGCTCTTGATAAAATTAGAAAGGCGTTGTATACTGCGAGCTATTATCAAGCAATTAAACTCTTAATCTGCATAAGTACTGTCTATAATTGGATACATTGAAAACTGAAATCGATGAGAAGCATCCAGAATTGATCAATGGGGAAGGCGCTGTGTTGTGTTAAGACAATGCTCGACCTCATATTTCTTCGACTATTTCTCCATAATTGTTGGAATTTAGCTGGGATGTTTAGTCTCATTCAGCGTACTTTCCATATTTTGCAATATTAGATTATTACTTATTCCGCATTTTGTAGAACCCCCTTAATGGAAAAAAATTTAACAATTTGGAAGCTTATAAAATATTCCATATTGGTTCTAATGTTAATTTTAACAATTCTATATATTATATATTTCACTATTTGTGATGTTTATGGGTTATTTATTGGGTTTACAATGATGATTACAGGATCGGTCAAATAATATAACTTTTATAATACAAGTTATATAGCCTTATATAGCCTATATAGTTTTATATAACTTATATAGCCAATGGAGATGTAGAACTAAAAACAAATATAAAAGTTTCATATCATTTTGACGATTTCGCAATAATAGATTATCGTGTTATTAACTCCACTTGGATGTCCCCTCTGAAAAAACATCGTAAGTCTAGCAAATTACTCGGATGTCCCCTTTCAGGGGACATAAAGACTCTATTAGTGATTATACAGGATAAACTTATGCGAACGCAAATTTTTCAAAGATAGATGTTTTTTCGGTGATATACTACATGATATGGTGCCATTTGAGAAGATAAACAAGCAAGCCTTAGACTGTAGCCTAAGAAAAAAAGACTTTCAAAGCTGAAAGCAGATCGTATTGAAGTATCGAGCGGCACAGATCGTTACCTGCACTAACAAGGAACATCCGCGGAGTATGTGTCCCCGATTTCGACGAAATTTGGCATATTTGTAGAATAGCCAAAAATAAAAGATCCGTATTTTTTTATTAGCAATGGCGCAGGTTTAAAGGATGCAACTACCCCTTAAAGTTCCATTCTCTTTGTGCTATCTCGATAACTATTGCAGATAGAGAAAAACTCTTAAAACAAAAACAAAAATTGTCATCAACAAGGTCATTAAAATTGGTAACGTCATCATTGATATTAATATTTACTGAATTTTAAACTCTTGTTGGTTCTTTTTGGGTCATCACAAGAACTTTAACTAGTTAGTTTGCAACTTTATTTTCTTTAACACTGTGTATTAGAATCCATGCTAATATTATTGTTTTCTTTCCTATATGTTTTTATCTTGTATTTCACAAGTTTTTAAAATATTCTATTATGTATTTGTTTAGGTGTAACGTCGTTACATACATTATACAGGGTATCCGGTAATTAGCAACCCGAAGTGTGAAGATAGATTGGGTTAAGCTGAAAAGTACAATTTTGCAAGAATCGCAATAGTTATAGAGTTATTAATGACAGAAATCTGACAAATGAGCGCGCGCTGAGATGGGTGATTAGAGGGGCGTTGCAGCCTCTCAGGCCATAATGCGGCTCAGTCCACCTAGCAACTGTTGGCGTGCGGCGAGATGTAGGTGCGACGTGATAAAACACAAATAGTGGCGCGTTGCCACAATTTCT
Source organism: Harpegnathos saltator (assembly GCF_003227715.2). NCBI lineage: Eukaryota > Metazoa > Arthropoda > Insecta > Hymenoptera > Formicidae > Harpegnathos > Harpegnathos saltator. Next base: position 890,590 of record NW_020229940.1, read on the forward strand.
GAATCGACTGGGTTGCGCTGTGGCCCGAGCAGCTGTAACGTTTCTCCAATCATCTATGTCAGCACGCTCCCACTGCTCAGATTTCTGTTATTAATAACTCGATAATTATTGCGATTCTTGCAAAATTATATTTTACTTTTCTTTTCAGCTTAACCCAATCCTTCACCATTTCGGATTGGCAGTTAATTATCAGACACCCTGTATACATATACATTATAATGTTGTTATGATGCTGTTTAGTATGTTTTATATATATATTTTCATTTACTATAGGAAACAACAGAGATTAAACGACTTATCTTTTATATAATAAAAACTGTGATTTAAAATCTAATAAGACCTTTGTCTCTATTAATAGTAGATTATCAAATGTGTTTGTAGTTAACAAAAATATTATGTTGTCTTACAATCATTTGGTTACTTCGTAAGTTATAATATAAATGCAACAAGTTGGATATATTTAAAATATAACGAATAAAACATCTCAGATGCTTTTGCAGAATATAATCCGGATGCGCCCAGCATGGAACCACGTATACAGTGGGGTAGACATCCACAATCTGGACCTGGGATTTATGGCAGAGGACAAAGGGAACTGATCAGTGTGCCAGTTATTCCACACACAAATTCTTCAGAAATAACTCATACTCAAAGCAATCCTTTAAAGCGCAAACAAGCATTTGATTTTAATCGCCTAGGGCCAAAGCAAAGAGTAGTACATAACCCGGCCAACTGTTCTCTTGAGCTAAAAAAAGTTCCACGAAGTTTAAACAATATAACCCAATTGAATAATCATTTTTCTAAATTTGGTAAAATTGTAAATATTCAAGTTAATTTTGGTGGAGATCCTGAGGCGGCATTGGTTACCTTCCAACTGCCAGCAGAAGCAAAAGCTGCTTATAGAAGTACAGAGGCTGTGTTGAACAATAGATTTATTAAAGTATTTTGGCATAACAGTATCAATAATAATACGGCTGCTGGAGCTATCGAAAATGTACCACCAGGTAAGACAATTATACTTTGTACATTACATATATATATAGATTTTTTTTATTATAAGGTTTCACGTTTTACATTCTATAAGTTTTACTCTCAATCACATAAAATAAGAATTTTAATTAATTGACTTTATTTCGATAGCCAAAGCTATAAAGCAAACTTATTTCATTAACTGTAAAAACTTTGAAAACATTTTTATATTAAATATAAGTATTGCAATTTTGATAGTAAAGTATTATTTAAGTTAACCTAATCTAACAAAAATACTCTTTAAAGTCATGAAAAAATTAAGATACAGTGCTTCAACTATTGCTTTTTGGATGTTATCATGTTTATTATTTCCTTATAAAGTTATGTTGTTTGTTTTTTCATGGCATGATAATGTTTTGAAAACAGAAATCTATACTTGCAAACCACAAAAGGGCAGAAAATATTTAATTTTAAAATGAAGTTAAATTAAAAACAAAGTACAATTAATTTGTATATCTAATATAACAAAATATTTTTTATATAAACGTATTTTCTGTGTGCGTGCGTGCGTGCGTGCGTGCGTGCGTGCGTGCGTGCGTGCGTGCGTGCGTGCGTGCGTGCGTGCGTGCGTGCGTGCGTGCGTGCGTGCGTGCGCGCGCGCGCGTGTGTGTATGTGTGCACGCGCGTGTGTGTGTGTGCGTGTGCGTGTGTGTGGGGGGGCGCGCAACACTCTACGTGGTACACCTTTATTAGCATTACACGGTAATGCTAATACCGGTGGTATTTTAACTTTCAAGTCCCATAACTAGAAAAGTTCTTATGGGAAGAAGATTTGTAACCAATGTGTCGGAAACGTCTCAACGTCAGCTATAAGAATATGTAACAAAAAATAGGGGTTCCGTTTAAGATTTTTATGTCGACCTTGATAACGTTTCTCAAGGTCATCCCAAGGTCAAACAATTATCAATATCTGATAGCTTTTTTTAAGCCCTACAACTTTTATTTCAAACATTGTTTTAAACAATCATTATTTTTAAAATAATTAGCCGTTCCGGAACTTTTGACAGACCCTGTATAACTATTCCAATATATACGTTCCTAATTTATTTTTTTTTCCAAACTTTTTTAATAACTTTATAAATAGTAAACGATGGCTAAGAACTTTTAAATATTATTCAAAAGTATAATCTTGATAAAATAAGTCAAGATCATTAATTACACTTTATTTATCAATACTTTAAAGGGATTGATCTTATGTGAATATTTGCCTAATATTTAAATTTTCTTACTTTTAGGATGTCGTCCTTCAGTGAAAGAAAGGCTAGGTGCTGCTGTGACATTACCACCAACTAAAACTGAAGATAACGAATATGTTCCCACACGCCGTTCTAGTGAGGAACAAGTTACGCAAACTTTAATTCCAACTTCACCTAAAACCATCGTTGTTTCTACTAGAGAAGATAAAGTTCTTGCAATAAAGAAAACACAAGAGATATTAGCAGCTAAAGAGACATTAAAGAAAAAACAAGAAGAGAAGCGTAAAGAAGCGTTGAAACTTACCGCCGATTTACGCAAAAGGAAACAAGAATTGTTAGATAAACATCTCATTGAGTTACGTGCCTTGATCGACAAGGCCGAAAAGAACCCAGAGCAAAAAGAATCGATCATGCCAACGATAAAAGCTATGCAGCAATCTGTCGATAATTTGCGCAAGGATTTAGCCGCAAACGGCCAAATCAACAGTAGTAAGCCACAAGTGAAATCTAGAGAGCAAACTCAGAAAGAAATATTAGATGCTGAATTAGATTTAATGACAGCGCAACAAGAAGGTCAAGATGCTGGAGAATTACAGAAGAGACTAAATGAATTGCGAGCTCAAGCGGCTGTATTAGGTTTGAATACAAATTCTGGCGTTAATAGAGGCATGAGAGCTAATAGAGTGACACGTGGTGCACATATGCTGTACAGAGGTCGCGGTAGAGGAAGTTTCACTCATGTCTCAGTTGATCATCGACCAACAAGTCTTCTAGTCTCCGGATACGAAACTGAGGAAAAAACAGAAGTCTTAGCACATTTTCAAGTAAGATATGATTATAATATATTAATTCTTGATTATAATATATTAATTGTTATAGTGTCTTTAGTACAACAAATATGTTCCTGACATATGCTGTTTGTTTAAAGAATAAGTCATATAAATTTTAATTACAAATTTACTTAAAACTAATCATTAAATCAGAACTTGATACGAATTTATATTACTTATTCAGATAAAGTAAACTGGATCATACATAGAAATATGGGATTAAGATAGAAACGAAAAAAAATATTTTTTTTAATCAATCCTATTTATAATTTCTGTATATACCTAATCAACATTTTCAAATTCCTATGTTATATATTATTTTATTAATTTATATAAAAATGAATACTTATGTTCCTTTATGTTTTTTACATCTTTAACATATCCAGTTATAATATAATGCAATAAAATATAACATAATATAATGTAATAACATTATATTATATAGTTTCATTTCTTGTATAATGGAAACTAAGGAAAAATAATCTAAAAATGATTGTCTAAATATTGTGTCAGGTAAGCACTAACATATACCTATCTTTCGGATCTATTCTTTTCGTATTTATTATATACCTCACATAAATATATGCTTTGTTTTATTATATTTAATAATAAACATAATTACACGTGCATAAAAATTCTCTCGTATATTTTTTGTTCTTTTGAATTTAGTTGTAAAGCAATATTCTTTGAAATTTTTCTGAATGGAGCGAATGATATGTTTTTGGTATTCGCACGTTAAAAAATTTTTGTATTAAGCAAATATTTATGTTGGAAACTCAAATTGTCAATTTTGTAATTTTTTTATTAAATTTTTATTGTTTTCGTCATTTATTGAATAATGTTCGAACTCAATTTTATATACAGGGCGATTTAGAACTTGCTGTTCTTAAAATATATTCTTGAACAAATTCTAATACGATTCTGCCTCTTGCATGTTAAGATGTTATCCGAGACTTAGTTTTTGAGTTGTAAAGATAAATAGTTTGCTTATTATAGATCGGGTATAGGAGATAGGCAGAGACGGCACAACTCACCGTCAAACGCAGGTGCTTACATTGAGCCTAATGCAATGAGCTTATCATTGCACGTAATAACATTGCATACATCATTTTTATAACTTTCGTTAATGATTGTATCGAATGCCACGAAGGGATTTGAAGAGAAGCCTATACTCTCTCTTTTACAAACGCGTGATTGCACAGCAAAATGCAATAGTTCACGGCAATGTTCTTCGACATAAATGGATTAATGTGACTGTCAAACAGCGAGGATTAATGCGAAGATTAATAACGAACGACGTTTTAAATTAATTATTATATTACATTAATTATGTAAAATATATATTAAATTGATTATATGAAATTATACAAAATTTTATAAAATCAGATTAATTATAATCAAATTAAGTTGATGTGTTTTAATGTTTGAGGATAAAATATTTGATTACGCGAGCGTTCCCAAGCTGGAAAATAAGCTTTGAAAATATAAATGAGAAAAACGGAAAATATAAACGAGAAAGAATATTAATCTTGGTCTGAAAAGCATAAGGTATTCTTACTTTTAATAAAAACCGACGAATTTATATTCTCTTGTAAAGATTACTTGTTTTGAAAATGACAGCACTTGTTAGCGCATGTTCATTCCCGTAATATTAAAAAGTTTTATTTTCAATTTTACATTCAGTTCGATCGTGAGTTATGGATCCTTTCTTCTTGTGACGGGCAAAATTCAAGAGAACAGAGGTTCAAATTCCGTCGATCGCAGTTCAACGGAAGTTGTAGAAATAATGTGTGCAATATTATTACGTACAACGATAAGCTTATTAGGCCAACATAAGCGCCTGTTAGGTAACTTGTGATGAGGACTGCCTCGTTTATCTTCTATATTCGAGTTGTAAGCAAACTACTTTATAACTCTAAAACTAAGCTTTAGATAACATTTTGCAAGAGGGAAAACTGTGCCAGAATTCGTTAAAAAATGTCATTTTAAGGATAGCTAATTATTCTGAATCATCTTGTATATTCTTTTATCGTGTAAAAACATTCGTGATTTTGTGCAACTAATACACGTAAAGTTTATAGAAAAAATACTATATCACTAAAATTTACAACATCTCCCTGTACTTTATAAACTTAGAAATTTATTAGAAAATCAATAATAATGAACCTATAATAAAGAAATACATGTCCCTTACTTTGGTCTAAATTACCATGTTACAACTGATCAAAATTAAAGAAGGACATTATTGTAGATTTCGTTGTTATTCTTTTAAAAGAGTATTCTCATTTGAAACTTGTTTTTGTAGGTGATTTCCAGGATTTTTTTCCTTCTCCCTCTCTCTCTCTCTCTCTCTTGTCCTCGTTCTCGCTCTCTCTCTCCCTCTCTCCCTCTCCTTCTCTCTCTTTTACAAAAAGATTATGAAGTAGGTTGTTTCTATTGAACTAATTTTTAATTTCTTTTTTTTATAATTTGCAAATATTTAATAAAATAAGATAAGGACTAATTGGAAGTTATTCTTTATTTGTTTGTAATATTCTCTAACTTTCTGAGATCTTTTGTACAATGTCTTCTGCAGATACGTCTTGTTTAAAACCTCTGCAAGTGGTGCAATTTTGGAAGATAGTTTAGAAACAACTATTAAACAAAAATCTAATTTTAATTAAAGTAAAAAATAAATATAAGTAACACACAAGAGAGAAATAAACTGTTTTCTATAAGCTTAAAGAACAATTGTCATGTATGTAATTTTCCTTGGAAATTTTTGAATTGTACCGGTACAATATAGGCAATCAATAGATGATACGATTTAAGAAACCAGTCATGTTTTTTAAATTATGGCAGTAAAATATATGATAATGATAATAATAATGATAGAGGTGCCCGCAAGTGAGTCAGGAGGGCAGTATAGCAGCCCCTAGTCACTGCGACCTAAAAAGTCTATTGTAACCCTTCCCACTGCTTTAAGCGTGAGACAGATTGAGTTCCTTGAAGAATCCTATAACCTGCCTAGGTTTTATTTCCCTTATTTCTGCTGGGGTCATGATTAAGTGACCCAGAGCAATTTGTCTTTGAGGGACAGCAGCAGAGCATAGACACAGTATGTGTTCCGCCATTTCTGCTCGCCGCACAGTCGACATATATCATTCTCCGCCTTACCTACCTTATATAGATGGTACTTTAGGCTGCAGTAGCCTAAAGTAGTATAAAGGCCAATGAGGATGCCCAAGTCCCTTTTATCCAAGATGAGAAGTTCTTTAGCCTTTTGTGGCGAAACGCTAATAAACTTTTTCGCCTGGTGTAAGCCAGTTGTGCGCAGCCAGTGTGAGGCCTTTTGGTCCTCCTCTCACTTACGGATGTGCATTTTGTGGTGACTTTTAGTTGCTCCGCAACAAGGTTTCAAGTTCATAGAGGGGCCGGCTCGCTCCCTACTTGGCGAGTCTGTCTGCCTCCTTTGATACCTTCGTGACCTGAAACCTACTAGAGTGTCACATGGTTATCTTTCGATAATTCCACCAGGTTTAGACATTCCCAATCCAGCTTTGATTCGCATGTATAGGCAGTCAAGGCTTTTAACGCAGCTTCACTATCCGTGAGAATGTCCGTGAATGGTCTATGGTTGCGCCCTTCATATCCTTTTTCCGGATGATTAGGGTACAGAAATTTATAGCGTAAATCTCCGTCTGTGGAGATTTGGCCCATCGAGGCTGATATGCGGCAGTTGGGTCCGCTGATATCAGCTCTGAGAGAGCCGTCTCCTCTCCTAGAGCCGTCCATGAACCATTGAAGTGATCCCCTTTTGAACGGGACTCCCCAGACCTCTATGCGTTTCGGTCCATGTGGCTCACTTTGAACTTAGGCTTAAAGTTGTATCTGATAGACATTATTCGATGGATATTGGGCCATCCATCCTAGGCTGCTTGACCTAAGAATGCCCATGTGGCCAGTGAGCTTTGTTTTCGGACGAAGATGAGGAGCGCACTGCTGACCGCCTCTCTCTGCATTTGTAAGTGGAGGGGCGTTAGGTCCAGCATAGTTTCCATAGCTATTGTAGGACAGATGCATATAGCCCTTATGATATTTAGGCAGGCAAGTCATTGCAGATGCCGCAGCTGAGCCTGTGCTGAGTATTGTGTGGTCTTTGGCCACTGTACCAGCGCTGCGTAGGTGATTATGGGTCTTATTATGGCTTTGTATGACCAGTGTATTATACTTGACCTAAATCCCCAGTTTCCGCCGATTAACCTTCGGCATGTGTGCATAGCAAAAGTAGTTTTGCATGCTTTGCCGAGGTGGGAGTTCCATGTCAGTTTCTGATAAATGATAACCTCTAGATATTTAACCTTGTTCTGAAGATCATTTTTTGTGCCGTCCAGTGTGGGACCTGTTAGATTTAGCTTTCTTCTCTTACTGAACGGCACCAAGACCGTTTTATTAGGATTGATACAGGCCCTGCTTTTGACCCCACTCAACTGTGATGTTCAGTGCTCTTTGCATATTATGTGAGGCAATAGCTTCAATCTGACTGCGAACAACGATGACTAGATCATCCGCGTACCCTTGTACTGTGTATCCGTTGTCAATCAGTTTGTATAAGAGATCATCGACCACAATCGACCAGAGGAGAGGCGATAAGATCCCTCTTGAGGGCAACCTCTGCTCGCTCCGACGACCATCGACTCTCCTGCCATGGTTGCTTTGATTTTCCTATAACTAAGCATGACCTTGATGAGGTGATAGTGGGATGAAAGCCCTTTCTATTGGCTGTTACTTCAATAGAGTCAAAGAAGGTGTTATCAAAAGCCCCTTCAATGTCTATGAAAGCCATAGGGCTATCTCTTTTGCGACTAAGGTCTTCTCGATTTTGCTTACTAGAGTGTGCAAGGCTGTGATAGTAAACCTTTTGATAGTGGACTTCGCATGTTGACTTCTGCGGAGAGGTCTGTGGAGAGGTGTATCAGTACCTCGTTTCTTAAGTATTGATCTATCAAGTATTTTTCTATGCTTTTTAACATAAAGAAGTTGAGACTTATAGGCCTGTGTGATTTGGATTGGGTTGCAGAGCGTCCTCCACCCTTTGGTATAAAGACCACATTGGCCTCTCCATATTATTGGAATGTAGCTTAGGGCGAAACTACTTTTGTATAGAAGGCAGATTTTTGAGAGTCAATTGAAATGTCAATGCTTCTTTGTAGTAGGGCCGGAAAAATTCCATCTTCCCCAGGTGATTTATAGGGTGTGTTAAAGGCCCATTTCACTCTGTCAGGGGTGAAAATTTTATTTTATTTTATTTGCTAAACGTATGGCATTAGAGGCGGGGGGCAGACAGGTCCGTCCTTCCTCCACCCCACAACTACAGGTATTGATTGTTGTTTTGAGGGTACTAGGGAAGTGAGTACCAATGAGCAGCTCTGACACCTCACCTGTGTCCTTCGTATATGTTCCATCTGCTTTTTGCAAATGTTTTATTTGATTTGAATGTTCTATAGCGAGCATTTTTTGTATGCGGGCTGCTGCAGGCAATTCAATGATGCCTTCGCAGAAGCTCCTCCAATGTTTCCTCTTTGCTCTTCTTAGCTCTTTGTTGTATTCAATTAAGGCTTCTCTATACAGGTCCCAGAGCTTCTGTTTACGTGCCCCTTTGGCTTTATTGAAGAGCTTTCTCGCAGAGATGCATAATATCTCCAAGTCTTTATCCACCAGGTCTTTCCACCAAGTTGTTGTGGACTTTTTGACCTTTGTAGGGCAGCTTAGTTCATATACCTTATGAATGACATTGTGAAATTTGGTTGAAGTCATATCAAACTCCTCTATTTTTCACAATATCATTCACTTCCATCATCCCGTTCATCAGGTTTCCACGATATAGCGCCCAATCAATGAACCTGGGGATCCTGACTTGCTCTGGTTGTAGCTTCTCAGGCCTTAGAGTAAAGACAATATGTGGTCCGAGAGTGAGAGCTTCTTGCGAAACATATCAGTAGGCGATTTTTATACTGAGTAGTGGAGTCGCTAGAGTTATATCTAGAACCTCCTGTCTAACTCTAGTAACAAAGGTAGATTTTGACTCCCTGTTGATAATATCTAAATTGGTTTTGTAGATGAATTCTAAGAGAGACATCATCCCTGCTGTTGACACCTGAGCTTCCCCATACCGGGTGATGCGCATTTGCGTCGCAGCCGAGGATAAGTCCTCTGTTTCCCAATCTGCAGTATTCAGTGAAACTATCGGCCTCTATTGGTGGCACCTCTCCTTTACCAGGGAGGTAGGCCGAAGCAATTATTATCTTTTGCCTCTTTCCGTTACTACTGACGCTTGTGCCGCAATTAGGTTCCTGCAAGTAAATTGTGACAGCGGTAGAAATGAGATACGCTTTTAGCAGTATTGCTGCTTTAGGCCTTTCTATTCCCTTACCATATACCCTTATCAATACCATATATCCCTTACCAATTTATCTGTAGGAGTTGTTAGTCTGTGGACTAGGCCTCCATAGACATATGGCTCTTGAATGAGCACAATATCCGTCTGTGTCGTTAAATTTCCTGCACATCGGAGGCCACCTTGTTATACTGGAGGTTGATTTGGAGGAACTTGCAGTTCCCTTGGACCATTAGTTTTCCTTGGTCTGTACGAGAGAAGGGTTAGGGTCCTCGGAAAGCGCCTTGGTTCCTTTACTATCGTTCCCTCTCCTCTTTTTTTGTCCTTCGATGGACTTTCCCATCGAGGGCTGGGAGGTAGAGGCTTCAGCGTTTGGCCTCTTTACTTTACTTTAGGTCTGGGCTTGGCGCAAGGAGCATTAGGAACTTTTTTACTGCCTTTGCCTGGGGGCACTTTGGCTGGTTGCCCACCAGTCGGAGACCGTGTGTCTTGGTACTCTTCGGTCTGATGGCAATCTGACCAAACTTGTAATTGACTTTAGTCATTTGTTTTGAGGGTCTCAGCAGAGGGCCCGTCCACCAACATCGTTAGATGTGTAATGGCATCCTCCTGAGTGCTCTTTAGCATTCTCCATTCCGCTATGTTTAGGCCTTCGTTTTGTCCTTTAATCAGCTTCAGGATTTTTTCCACGCTATTGGGGAAATAGGCGATGATCGCCTTTGGCAGTTCCCCTTCCACTGCTTTTAGGTTAGCCCCTTTCCAGAGTATCAAGGTTTCGACACTTACCTTGAACCAATTCGCGGTGGCATCATCCGCGCAGGTGAGTGCAATCCCAGTCCTGAAAGTGGAACTCAGAAATTTGGGCTTTACTGAGCCCTCCTCCAGTTAAATTATTTTTTACAAGATGGCCTCTTGAACAGCTTTCATTTGTTCGTTAGTGAGGCTGGTTTCAGGGTATCCCTTGTGAAGGATGTCAACTCTTATACCCTATATAGCTGCTTGAAACTAGAGGCTGTAGGTGTCTTCATCTGAAGCGTTTCCACGACCTCTGAGGTCTATGGCCTCTTTACGAAGCACTCCATGCTTTATCAGCCACTTGAGTCTTTTCTTGGCAGCCTCGCTGAGATTCTTTTCTCGCAGCTGGAGCTTCCTGACGGACTTTTGGAGCTACATAGTGAAGTCCGTGACTTCGGAGCCATCAGTAGAGTTGGAGGGAGAGGCAGTGACCGCTTCCGTACCCTCTTCCCCTTGTAGAAGAAGTACTTCCGTCCTCGAGTGGGTCTCAGGATAGATCACTCTTTTAAAATATCTGCTTTAGGATCCATTTTTGTTCCCACGAACACTAGGGAGAGACAAGTCCGCTATAGCAGAGCCCTGCATGCCACAGTAAGGGAGTAATAAAACAGGAAGCCCCCAGGTCTCCAGAGTTCGCTTATTAAAGACCAAGCTCTCTCCTGACTACGCAGCTATTGGCATAAACTGTTCCACCACTGGCTTAGGGTTTTTTATAGAAGTTGTCTCCCCTCGGCAGTTAAGCCAGGACCTCCATTTTCCGCCCGCGAGACATGACAACGACAGCAGGGAGTGGTGTTGCAGTTGCCGTTGTACGTAGACAACTGGCGCCATTTTCCCTGGTAATATTTATTAATCACGACACACAGCTTGGAGCAGGGAATCTTTTATTGATCTTGACTTGTCTAGATCCGTGGTGTTCTGCTTGATAGAGGCACTTCTAGTAGAGTGAGGCTCTTTACCTTGCACGATCTTCAGTAGGGAGAAGCTAGGGTTCTGTTGATTTTATTACTTCGCTACATCTGCTGCTAGTTAGCTTTATCCAACTTTACCCCCCAGTAAAATATATTCATAGTACATTATTAAGATTATTATACCAAATTATACCATGTATGTTAATTTTAATATAAAAATGATAAGCGATTAAATTAACATATCTTCGGAAACTTTCTAAATGCCTTATGTACAAGTAAAACTTATTTCTAAAATTAAAATTTCTAAAAGTAAAATTTATTTCTAAAATTAAAATTTCTAAAAGTAAAATTTATTTATAAAATTAAAAAGGACCTTTACTTACTTCTTTTAATGAGACGTTTTCCTACATAAATACTCACCTCCCTTTGTTAACTTTATAGCAATGAATAAACTTCGCATAATATACAAATAACGTTAAATCTTTGGATTCTATGAAACAAAAAGGTAGTGCGATTTAAGAGCCAATATCGGCGATTTTCTCCTATATAATTCTGAAATTTTGCACAAATATTCGTGTATGCTTTATTTAACTATATACAATAATTTCTACATCTTTGAAATGAATAAAGTTATAAATAATTTCTATTACTCTGAACGAAAGTTTTATTTACATGAACCAGTTTACAGTTAACAGATGTTATGCAGTTAACATGCTTGTGAAATTAAAATGTTAGGAAAATTATTAAACTTGTGGCTAACATTTCTACCACCATTGGTAATAAATATTGATTACTTTACAAATAGCATAAATTAAATGAAAAAGTTTCGTTTGTGGCCAATTTTGTTAGCTTGAGAGAGAGAGGGGGGGGAGAGGAAGGAAGAGAAAGAGGGAGAGGGGGATGGAGAGGGAGGGGGAAGAGATAATGACACGCATAGTTGATTTGTGTGTACGTCCTCTTTCTAAATTTTTCCCTTCTCTCATTTTACGATGATTTTACTCACACAATGATGATACCTAAACAGTTTGCCGAGTACGACGATCGAACCTAGCTTGCTTAGGATCTCGTTGTACAATGAACTGACAAACTGTGTAGAGTCATAGTTATTCTGAGTGTGAAAAAAAACTTTTTTGGCGAGGGAATGTGATGTCGATCCTCCAGCTCCCCTACTCCGGCCCGGCTGGTAGATATCCCGCGGAGTTTTAACCGGTAAGAGTCCGGAATAAAATTCGTCTCCTTCAAGGAATATCCATGAGGATTTCTTCCCCTGAATAAAAAAAATTTTGTCAGCTTGAAGTTTCTAAGAAATTGGAATATTAAAGATATGGATTGTATTGTTTTAGGGATAATAACTATAAATTTATCACTCAATAATTTTTTGCTGTTCTGATTTTAGAAATTTACGCCCGAAAACGTAGTAACCGTGCAAGTAAAACTTTTTGCACAAAATTATTTGTAATTTTATTAATATTGAAAATTACAGTATTTAACGATCAGTATATTTAAAATACTGATGTTTTATATTTGTTTTTTCTGAAAACATATTTTATATCAGATGTGTCAAGTGGAAATAATTGGGAATAACGGAACCTTTTTAAATAACATTCTAAATAGTTTATATAGTTGTAATAGTTTATACAATTAAATAGTTATACAGTTAAATAACTAATAGTTTATATAATACATATAGTTAAAGAAGCTTATCTTTTGTTTCAGCAATTTGGTGAAATAGTAAATCAAATAGTAGACGATGCAACTCCTTCGATTGTGATCAATTTCAAATCAAGGAAAGAAGCAGAAGTTGCTCTAATAAAAGGACGCACATTTCAAGATAGACTGTTGTCAATAACTTGGGTATCCGGACATCATTTACATCGTGGAGGAGCTGGTAGTAACTCAAATGCACCTATACAACTTTCATCGCATTCTGAACAAGCTGCACCTACAATAGACGATGATATCGATTTAGAAGTAAGTTTTACCTTAAAAGCATTCATTTTCATGTAAAATAATTTTTATTAGTAGTAATTTACAAGGAACATCCGGGAAATATCTATATCCGATTTTAGTTTAATAAATATGTACAGAATCTGACAGTAAGTATAATTAATATCCGTCATGAGATTGTAGATTAGATCAAAATGATTCTTTACTATTTCGTAATCAATCATGTAAAATTTAGAGTTATTTATTAAAGAAGATTAGCAAAGAATCGTATGCGTTATGGTAAACAAGCTTTGTAGAGATAATGCTTTATCACTATATATGGAGTGCCCTTTTTTAAAAAACGTACCTCGATAATTCTTCAACGAAGCATTTTTAGCAAAAATGTTTCGAACAAAAGTTTTATGATTTCAAGGAGGACATAAAATAAATATGCTATTTTGTTTACAAATGGCACCACTTTTGAGATATTCGCTGATAATTATTTTTCTTAAATAGAAACCCCAATTTTTTATTACATCGTCTTTTTCTACCAATTAATTTAAACAACTTTTGTCTGAAACATTTTTTATACGCCTAATATTTTTTTAGATATTTAAGGAAAACCTGGTAACCTTTTCAATATTTAACTTACAATATCTCGCTAACTATTCGTCGGAAGAAAAAGTTAATTTGATGATTTTGAAGTTTCCAAAAGTTCAGGGCGCTATTATAACAATATATTCTTGAGACTAAAGTAAGAAAGTCTAGTATCACTTTTTCTTCCGACAAATAGTTAGCGATATATCGTAAGTTAAATATTGAAAAAGTTATCAAGTTTTCCTCAAATATCTCAAAAAATATTATACAAATAAAAAAATGTTTTAGACAACAGTTCAAATTAATTAGTAGAAAAAAACAGTGTAATAAAAAATAAGGGTTTTCATTTAAAAAACGCAAGTTGACCAAATGACATGATAGCCTCATCAATTTTTATTAAAACAAAAGATTTAAATTACACACACATGAAAAACATATAATTTACATAGTGTTAAAAAAATAAATTCTATTCGTTACATTTTCTTATTAATAACTTTTTAATAAACAATGATTGTTGGCTTCTAAATTTTTTAAAGGTTATTCAAAACATTGACTGTGACAACATATGTCAAGTTATTATTCTACTGAATATATTTTAAGATATAACTGATATAACCTTCAAACTTTTTTGTTACTGACTATTTAAAGAGCAATGAATAGCGGCTAAAACTTGATAAAAAATATTCAGGACTATGACCTTTATAGTATAATGTCAAGATCAAAGTTATTTATATGGGGAGTAAGGATAAAAATATTTTTAAATTATTCAATTTTATAATATTGTCTTTTATACTATTCAAGGTCCGTATTTGGGATCTTGAGAATTAATTTTAATGTGATCCCTTGAATTCAACTAATAAGTTTCATTTTAGAAGAGTGGTCCATGCAGAAGGATACTCTCTTTGTTATCGATGTAAAAAGTTTCAAAGAAATGTAGATAATTATAAATTATCTCTTATATTTTTTTTATCAATTTTCCACTATCACAAGTTTTCATTGATCATAAAATTGCCATTGATATTTATTCTCTATTTCTTTTTATATCTTAGTGATATCTTCGACTAATTGTCAAATTTTTAAATATTGATTCAATTTCCAGGGCGTTACAGCAGAGGCGTTACTTCTAGAGGAAAATGAGGAAGAAGAGGATGAAGATGGAGAACCGCGCAGCTGGCGACGATAGCAGCGTCAGCAACAGTGTCATCGCCGTTCGTGACAGGGATTTGAGAGTATCTACAAACGTTACGACAGCGTGATCATCCGGGCCGACCGTACTTTGTTCGGCATTTACGCCTACATTGCTGCACTGCAGTTTGATGCATTCAATACCGTGATTTTCACAAAGAAGTCGGATTATGTGCTCATCAGCATTATTTTGAGTGTTACACTGTATTTGTTAATATTATCAAACACACACACACACTTGTACGCATACGCGCGCGCGTGCGCGTGTTGCGTTTGTGTGTGTATGTACGCGCGCGCGTGTGTATGCACCGTGTATGATATGAACTCGGTGTATTGTATTGAAGAAAGATACAGTAACGAATAGAAAAAAGAAAACCGACGATAAGCAAGATTCCAAAAAATAACTAACCAGAATTTATCCCATTATTTGTAGAATAAAATCGCTATGTTTTGTATGAGAAAGAAACACCTTATTCTGATTTTCAAATCCTCTTCTTTCGTATGTAACTAGAATTGTTTCCTAACTCTTATTACTTGGAAACTTATTAATTGGCAAACAAACTTAAGAATAATAAGTAATGAGTGAAAGTTTATGGTTGTAGAGATATTTTTCAATTATCATTTGGAAATATTCAGGAATTATCACTCGAAAGTAAAAAAGATATATTTGTAACTTATATGATGTACAAATAGTTTATTTATATAATTCAGTAATAAGTCACAACATTTCATTTGATTGGCTGTTTTGACATTTATCTATTGTATCTAGTGAGAAAAATTCTTGTAATAATGAATAGTACAATGTATTGTTTCTACTATTTCCTTATGTCAACATATGTCATTGAATTAGATATTGCTAAAACTTAATGATATATTCTTCGCGCTTTATTTATAAAAATATCATAGAATGATTATTTGATGATAGAGTACTTATCATTTATATGACTTGTGTTTACAACCGTTTTATTGGCTACGTAATCTTGAGGTAATATATAGCCAATGAAATAGCCGTGTTAATACGAATTATACAAATGAAAACATTTACTAAAAAGTAGTAACATAATTTTTAAATATGAAATATTCCATCCAGTTTTAAGGTAAGTATTCGATTATATAATAGTTAATTATAAATAATATAAAAATTATGTATATACAAACCAAACACACACACACACACACACACATATATACATAGCAGAAAGGGTTTGGATCATTAAATGTGTGGGAATGAGAAACTCTGTGGAATTCTTATTTCTGCTGCGACATAAACATACATACACATAGGCGCGTAGACGCATATATAAGATTTGTAAATACAATCGAGCAATTTCCATGTGGTACACTTAAGATAATGCTAATATTGGTGATACTTGACATTTGTCAACTAATAATTCGAAAAACATTTGATGAAAGTGAATTTTATTAACTCAACGTTAACTACAAGAATATATAATGAAAAATAAATGTTTCTATATAAGAATTGTTCACTTTGACTTTAGCAACACCACCTAAGGTCAAACGTTCAGTAAGTAAAATTCTAGCAGTTTTCTAGTAAATTAGCAGCAGATTCGATCACAAACTCACTACAAACTTACAACCATCTATGTCCGCAAGTTCAAGATTTATCGACAGAAACCATGCTGTTAACACATTCTAATAATTAATCTGATAACGACAAAAGGTGAGCAGACTCTGTCGATAGTTATTTAAATAATCTCGATATGCATTAGTTTTCAAATAATCGGCTTTGAAATTAATAAAAACGAATAATGGAATCTACTTTTTATTTATATAAAGTTCCGTAAACTTACAAGATAGATAGTACTCATAGTACTAACAAAGGGAAGTTGCGATTGAATCTTTATTGATTTTGATCTTCCTTCATATGGTGAATCTACATCAAAAAGAAGTTGAGTTATATCCGTGCATTTCGTCGAATGTGTCTTGTAAATAGTATTTTTATTTTATAAAGATAGAAACAGTTGATACAGTATGATATGAGACATAAAGATCAATACGTTCCCAGACAGCACCGGACATCCAGTGGATGTATGTTTCACGTCCAATTTATGTTCGATTTACGTCCATGGACATAAATTGAACGTAACAAGGATGTCCTTATTGGACATCGGACCTGTAGGACGTCCGATGTACGTCCATCGGACGTTCTACATCCGAAGTTGTGACAAACGTATGTCCTATGGACGTCTTTTGTAAAAAAAATGGACATATAACGGACGTCCAATGGACATCCGTGTGCTGTCTGGGTTGTCGACGAATATCGTGTGATACAGTCAGCAAACACAAGAGTTAGCAGCGGTAGGAACTCAGGATTGAAAGATAGGTTTTTTCCTTTTTTTCATATATTTTATATGTAGATGTAATATATATCCCAGAGATAGCCAAACCTGCGCGAGCAGATTTCGAACAAAGCCTGCTATCATAGTTTAATGGCAAATAGGCAACAACGCAGAATTTAACGCAGAATCTTATATCAAATTGTGCCGCCAATCTGCGGTCAAATATGCGCCAGATCCTGTTGTCAGATATTTGACGGCAGATTTGTAGCAAAAACCGCGCAAGATTTGCAGTAATTTGACGGCAGATTGGCGGCAGAAACTGAGCAAACTCTACGTGCAGACTCTACGTGTAGTTTGGCAGCAGTACCTGCACGGTTTCTGCCGACAATCTGCTCGCACGGCCTGTTATACAGGTCCTGTCGACAAAACACGAGCCTAATGAGGACACAGATGGCTATGGTTTTGATCTGGAGATCTGATCGAAATTGGCGTCAATCTGCGCGCATTCTGTTAGCATTTTACTGGGTATATTATTCATTACGTAGAAATAAATATTTCGCACACATATACATTTTTTAGATAAGCATACATTTTTCAATATATTTGTCTGTGTGAAGTGATAGTGTAATAAATAAAATATTTTTACAGAGAAATATTTTTACTTTTATTTTTTAAGCTTTATATATTTTCCGAAACTTTCTTAAACAATGTCATCGTATTCAAATATATATAAGTTTCGTCATATATGTGTTCTAGTAATTAGAAAATCGTCAATCAAAACAATATTAATTATAGGTTTTAATTATATATTTTTCAATTTTACATTGATTTTGTACATTGGGTCTGATATAAATCATAAAAACATGGAAAATGTATATATTTTTTTACAAACAGCACCTAGCAAACATAATATTACATGTAACGTGCATGTTAGTTGTAATTTCCTACTCGACAATATAACGTAAGTATAACCTATTAAAGCACAACTTGCTAATTTGTATAAAGCGACAGCAACTTGCTTTTCTACTGATAACTGTTCTCTTGATTTTAACATAACAGGTTTACACCTGTATTCATAGTCAGACCTTATTTTAAGACTTCCTTAAATTCATCTTCAGATGGTCTGTAGCCAATAAAATAATCCGTGTAGCATCTAAAGATGGATATAAGGAAGCTCAAATATAAGGTCTGACTATGAATACAGGTATTAGGCTCCAAAGCAGGTTGTAATAAAAACATAACTCATTGAAAGTTTCCTTGCACATTCGAAAACTCTATCCAGTTTGAGTCTATATACGTACATAGCACTATTTCATTCCAAAAATTATTGCTTCTCGGTTTCATTCACAAACTTCTTCCAATCTGTATCATGTCCAAATATATTTCCAAAATGTTGGCCATAGGAAACATTCTCATATATTCCATATATAATATTCTCTGTATCCTGTGTAGCTGTCGAATTTTGTCCCACATTTTTTTCCTTTGCTGCATAATTTTTCAGTACACAATATTTCTCCTATTTCTTTCAAATATAAAAAACGTGTAAATATGTTATATAGATGCTATTTTGAAGGTTAAGATAAGCCGGACTAGAGTGGACTAAATACAACTTCATCAATTTTTAGGTCTTTTTCGGTGTAAACGGTTAAGGACTAAATCTGCTTAGGCCACGGCATAGGTCAGGTCGCAATTAGGTCGTAAAGTGTAAACGTGGCCAGTGTCTCTACTGTGTCCATATTGCAACCGGCCTACGCTTGTTGCGCGGCGGAAGTTGGCTAGGGAATATTGCGGTAGCCATTCAAAATTCTGCTTCTCCGGAAATAGTATTTACGAAACATGCGATATGTGGGACGTTGATTGGTTATTAAATTATATTAATTATTAAAATTTGTGATTTTTTGTTATTATAACTTTAATGAAATATAGTTTCTATATTTCTGCCGCACGGTAAGCGTTACCGCATCTTGTATGCAACCAGCCAAAATCCCTGTAACCGCAACTGGCCGAACGCATGAGCTACACATGAGCACATGAGATCTAGCAAGAAAACAAACATCATGTGCTGTAGGCTTAAATTTCCCAGTATAGAGTTCAGTGTGAAGGGGAACGTGCAGATATATAAAGATACGTATCAAATGATTTTATCAATAGTGCCAGAAAATGGGTGCAGTTAAATAGTCTAAGAATGGGCGCAAATAACATATCAAACAGTTATTCGAAACTGTTTACAGTGAAACGTCTGTGCGATCATTTTCAGTCTCTCTCTGTATATAAAAAGAGATAAGAGACAGCACTGAAAATAGAAAAAGTAAATAGATAACTTGTGTTACGGGCAAAAGTTTAAACATGCAATAGTGATGTTAACTTTTGTCGATAGTTCGTAATAATATGATTGCTAAATATAATGGCAATTAAATATGGACTCGTTAATGTTATCTGGAATTAGAAATTAATCTTAGCGATGTTTAATGTCGTTAGTCTTCCATCTAGGCTACATTCTTCGTTATTATTGCTCATTGCATATCTTATTGTTACTCGTTTCCGGCAAATTTAATGTGTTTGAAGTGCTCTGGGTAAGTAATAATAAATTCCTTTGCATATAAGTACTTAAAGTGCTATACCTTATTTAGTGGGGAAGGATTTTGAAAATAAAGGAAACTGTTAAATGGGTTAAAATGCAAAGTAATATATATAGAGTAAGAAAAAGAGAGGACTATTTTTTATATTATTTTTCCTTTCTTGTATCCATTCTATTTTCTCAACATTTATTTAAATATTAATTAAAGAATTAGACCTTGTGCAAATATTCCAATATTATTTTTATTACTTTTATTTTTTATTATTTATAAGCATAATATGATTATATTAATTAATGTAAAAACTAGAAATATCAAATTATATTAACTATTAAAATTTGCAGTTTTTTGTTATTATTTTATATTATTATTTTATAACTACTACTATTATTACTATAACTTTATAACTACTTTTGTTATTGTAACTTTAATATTAGTAGTTAATAATCATATAATTTTAAGACATAAAGACATATTTTATAACAGCCAAAATAGTAAATTTTATGTTGACATCTATAAACAAACAATTACTTTTACTGTATTATTTTTTATCTATTATTATCCATAAGTAAAATTAAGCGTATATAAAAATAGTTATTTGAGATTATCTTATTATAATAACTTTTTTATCATATTATATTTTTAACATGATATTTTTTTCAGATATGTCAGAACACGTGGAATTGCAACATTTAGTTGATGCTGAAGTGGAAAATAATACAACAAATAGTAAAAAAACTTTACCTATTTCATTATGCAAATCATGTCCTTACTTGGGTTTGGTACTAGCAACATTATCATCTCTGTTCTTTTCATTATGTAGTGTTATTGTAAAGAGTTTAGTAGAAGTGAACCCTATAGAAATGGCAATCTTTAGATTTATAGGGGTGTTATTACCAGCTGTACCAATTGTAATTTACAAAGGTGAACATCCTTTTCCCAAAGGGCATAGACTAATACTTATTTTAAGAAGTTTTATTGGTACAACAGGGCTTATGTTAAGTTTTTATGCATTTAGGCATATGCCATTGGCTGATGCCTCTGTTGTCGTGTTTTCTGTTCCTGTATTTGTAGCAATATTTGCACGAATATTTTTAAAAGAACCATGTGGGCTATTTAATGTTGTTACTGTATGTTTAACACTGATTGGTGTAATATTAATAACGCGACCACCTCTAATTTTTGGTCTCACTATAGAATCTCTGTCAGATGGTCATATTAAACCGGGGCATGCAGATTTATGGGGTGCTGTGGCTGCTTTCTCAGCTACTTTATTTGGTGCAAATGCATATGTTTTATTAAGAGCACTAAAAGGTCTTCATTTTTCTGTTATAATGACAAATTTTGGCTCCTTTGCTTTAATACAAACTACACTTATATCATGGGCTATTGGTACATTATGTTTACCACGCTGTGGTACAGATAGACTTTTAGTTGTTGCACTTGCATTGTTTAGTTTTGCAGGTCAAATTTTACTGACTTTAGCACTCCAGATTGAGCAAGCTGGCCCAGTAGCCATAGCAAGATCCACAGATATTGTTTTTGCCTTTTTTTGGCAAGTATTATTTTTTAATGAAATACCAAATCGATACTCTGTAGGAGGTGCAATATTGGTCACAAGTTCAGTTTTGTTAACGGGGCTAAGAAAATGGGCACTTTCATTACCAGAAACATCTAGTATCAAAAAGTCTCTTGGAATTTTGGTGATGTGAACTAATCTTATTATTAAAAGAGATGAAATAAGAAGGGACAAACAAACATAACATAAACTGTTTGTTATAGAAAAGATACAGAAGAAATAATTAAAAACAAATAAATGGAGAAGAATTGTTATAAGTAAAAGCAATTTAAATATTTATCTTATAAAATTTGTGCACACACACACACACACACACACACACATATATATATATAAAGAGAATGTAATCTGATGAGATTTATATGCATTTATTTATTATTATTTATTATTACGTAATCAAATTTACTTGATATAATTATAATACAGTAATATTATAAATTGTCATCTCTCTCTTTAAATGGTTAATAATCTGTAATTTTATTTCAAGTTTGCAGTAACTTCAAAAAAATTATACTTATTTTATTCAGGACATTTTCTAAACTATCTAGATGATAATGTGATTATACATAATAATGATTATACATAATTAACATTTATAAAATAAATATGTATAAAAGTGTGTATAAAATGAATGTGTATAAAAGTGTACTTTTATATTATAATAACTTCCAATACTTGGAAAAAAATTTTCGCACAGATATCAGAATTTCTTATTCAAGTTATGTTTCTGTTGAAAAGAAGATTAAATATTTAATTTAATTATTGTACTTCCAAACTTATTCCAATTCTAAAAGAATACACTATATTGTATTATTATTATATTACTTAATTGTATAAACTTTGGAGTATAAAGTTTTTTTTTATACTCCAAAGTTTATATATGTGTATATATATATATATATATATATATATATATATATATATACACACACAGGATGTAGCATAAGTCTGGAAGCACTCAAATATCTCTTAAAAGATGAATTTTAGAAAAAAACGTTTCAAACAAAAGTTTCAAACAAAAGTAAGGTTTAAAAAGATGGATTCAACGGTGATATCCGCTTGACCTTGAGTGGCGTTGCCAAGGTCAGGTCAATGTCAACCTGATATTTGTAAATAGAATAGAATCCCGCACTTTTTATTACATATTCTTGTAGCTTACCTCGAGAGTTTTTCAAAACATTATAACAAAGTTTTTTTTCGTTAAGTATTTTCCAAGTTATGAGGCACGAAGGTTGCACACACACGCACACACGAGATGTAAATCTGACCGTGCAACCTTCATGCGGTACATCTTGGATAATGCTAATGTCGGCGGTACTGCAACCTTCGTGCCTCATAACTTGGAAAGTACTTAACGAAAAAGACATTGGTATAGTGTTTTGAAAAGCTTTCGAGGTAAGCTACAAGAATATGTAATAAAAAGTGGGGGATTCTATTTACAAATATCAGGTTGGCCTTGACCTGACTTTGGCAATACCACCCAAGGTCAAGCAGATATTACCGTTGAATGCGTCTTTCTAAACCTTACAACTTTTGTCTGAAACGTTTTTTTCTAAAATTCACTTTTTAATATGTATATATATGTATATATATGTATATGTATATATTAGGTTGTTCGGAAAGTTCGTTTCAAATTTCGCGCGCTCCATATTTCTATGTAATCAGTAAGAACGAGGACGCTCTAAACGATTTTATGTTTGTCAACAAACATTCCCGGATCTATGAGCCCGCTAAGGAAACTTCGCAGATCTTCCTAAGTGCAACTATTTCGTCAGAAATCAGTTTGAAAAATGGAGAACCAAAAAGTCCATTTTCGTCATGTGATGCTATATTGCTTTAAACGTGGCTTCACGGCTTCGCAGACCCTGAATGAGATGTTCTCAGTATATAGAGATGCCTGCGTCACTCACCAGACAGTTCGAAAATGGTATCGAAGATTTGAAGCTGGCGATTTCGACATGGAACATCAAGCTCGCTCAGGCCAGCCTCAGGAGGTGATGAAACTTCTTATGGATCTCGTGCACCAAAATCCTCGAATGACAGTTAGAGAACTCGCCGACACTCTGCACAAGTCTGTTTCCACCGTGCATGACCATCTGAAGAAGCTAGGATTCTCAAGTCGACTGGATGTGTGGGTGCCACACAAAATGAATAAACGGCAGTTGCTGGAACGTGTCTACGATATGCTGCTTCAACGGCACCAAAAAGAACTGTTCTTGAAGAGGATCATAACAGGCGATGAAAATTGGATTCTATACAATTATGTTAGCCGCAAGAGGTCGTGGGGAACCAGCGGCGCGTCTACGCAAACAGTGGCCAAGCCGGGGCTTCACGCGAAAAAGGTTCTTCTGAGTATCTGATGGGATTTTAAGGGCGTGGTATATTATGAGCTTCTTCAACCAAACGAAACCATCAACGCGGCGAAGTACAGCCTTCAACTGGACGAACTGAAGACTGCCATCGCACGGAAGCGCCCTGAATTGGCCAACAGGCGTGGAATTGTTTTCCATCATGATAACGCCAGACCTTACGTCGCAATGTCTATCCGTAGGAAGCTGTTACACTTCGAATGGGACGTTCTTCCTCATCCTCCATATTCTCCCGACTTTGCCCCATCTGACTACTATCTATTTCTTTCTTTAAAAAATTTTCTTCGGGACAAGAAATTCGAGTCTTTGAAAGTCCTCAAAAGTCATCTTGATAAATTCTTCGCCAATAAGAAACCTTTATTTTGGAGCAAAGGCATTATGCAGCTTCCTGAAAGATGAGCCAAGGTCGTTGAACAAAACGGTACATATTTGCTTCAATAAAGTTCCTCTTTGTGTAAAATATTGCGCTCTTAATTTATTTCAAAAATTTGAAACGAACTTTCCGAACAACCTAATATATGTATATATATGTATATATATGTATTTTTAATATGTATATATATATATACATATAGTGCCTACCTAAGTTCCGGGCTACCTAAATAATTTTTGAATGGTTTGAAATGTAAGATTGAAATTTATAAGGATACAATGGAATCACATAGTCTATTATTTAACCACCTCCCTATCTCAGAATCTATGCATTATAGGGAAAAATGATCTGAACGAAAGTTTTAGGGTTCATAGCTTTTTTGTGATTTTAAATTTGACCTCGACCTTGAAGGTCAACTTGCGTTTTTTTAAATGGGAACCCCTATTTTTTATTACACTTTTTTTATCAATTAATTTGAACAACTGTTGTCTAAAAGATTTTTTTATTTGTCTAATATTTTTTGAGATATTTGAGGAAAACTTGATAACTTTTTCAATATTTAACTTACGATATCTCGCTAACTATTTATCGGAAGAAAAAGTGGTATTAGACTTTCTTATTTTATTTAGTCCCAAGAATATATTGTTACAATAGCGCCCTGAACTTTTGGAAATTTCAAAATCATCAAATTAACAAAAGTCAGGGGACTATTGTAACAATATATTTTTGAACTAAATAAAGCAAGAAAGTCTAGTACCACTTTTTCTTCCGACAAATAATTAGCGAGATATTGTAAGTTAAATATTGAAAAAGTTATCAAGTTTTCCTCAAATATTTAAAAAAAATATTAGGCAAATAAAAAATGTCTTAGACAACAGTTGTCCAAATTAATTGGTAGAAAAAAAGTATAATAAAAAATAGGGGTCCCCATTTAAAAAACGCAAGTTGACCTTCAAATGACCTTCAGGTCGAGGTCAAGGTCAAATTTGAGAACATAAAAACCAGAACTTTATGAACCCTAAAATTTTTGTTCTCGTTATTTTTTCCTATAATGCATAGATTCTGAGATAGTGGGGGGGGGGTTCGTTACTTTTGAAAAACTTGGTATATATATATATATATATATATAGACGCACACACACACACACACACACACATTACTATTAGACTATACATATGATATATGCTATTACGATGTATTAAATGTTTCTCGCCAAATTATCAAACTTCAAGAATTAGCTTCTTTCCTTGAAAAGAAAATTCTTGAGGAATGAAATAATAGGAAGTTATTATAGCTCTTATAACAAATTATTTATTCAATACGAATGTATTTTTTAATATTTTGGTTATAACTGTGAAAATATTTGTTTCAAGTTATTAACAAACATACAATATATTGTAATTACATCATACTGCCTCTTTTGTTTCTTATATATTAATTATATATATTCTAATTATATTTATATCAATCATTAAAATTTAAACAACTATGTCACAAATTAACAATGAGAAACAATTACTTATTTAAATGTATATAATATTTAAACATATTTATTTGCAATTTTATTGTAAATATTATAATTTTATATATACATATATATATATATATGTATATATATATGTATATATACGTACGCACGCACGCACACATACACACTTATATAGTAGACTCCTGATTAATTTAACTCTTATGAAATCTAATTTCAGGATAGGTAAATAAAAATAAATAGCAGATTTGAAAATATATTTTCCATTACCAATATATTCTAATATTATAGTTTTATAATAGTTAATATTCTGTTTATACTTGTTAGTTTATACTCTATTTGTACTGTTTATACTCTATTTATGCTTGTTTAAACTTGTCATTTTAAATTATCGTAATCAAAAATAAATAAAAATTTACGACACAAACATATATACGCGAAATGACAGTAATTCGAACAATACAGATAAAGACTGATTAAGATGAGAGAAATTAGTATCATTACAATGTATCATATTTCGAAATATTTTTAATTTTGTTTTTTAGCTAGACCTATAACTCCGAAATTCTGATTCGTAGAAAAATATCCGTGAGAGAGCCGATATTGCCAATTATATCGAGTTCAAATAAAAAGGGAGTCTACCGTATAAAATATTTACTATACATCATATATACAAGAATGTATGAAAAACAAACGTATTATAAATTGTTATATTTACAAAAACACCTATAAATGAAGATATTTAAAATTGTATAACGATATATATATGCAGAGTGTCAAATAACCAATGACATAACGCTTGTACAAATAAACCGAGTTAAACTAGATAGGAGAATCTTTTCTAGTTGCAGATTTTCTAATTTCTACTAAATAATTAGTTAAACAATATTAGCATATGAACGTGTGCGATAAACCGACCGAGCTTTATAGACAAAATCTCATTCACAAATCAGCAGGAATCTGTTGACAATCTGTTAAGAAAAATAGACGATACGTGGACTGTGGAGGCTTAGCGTGTGTATGTCATTGCACAATTTTAAATATCTTTATTTATGGAGTTTTATAAATAATATTATTCATAATATACTTATTTTTCTCTAATATAGATTGTAATTATATATAGTTAAACCTCAAAGAATGTCCAGCTCATATATATTGTAGAATGAAGAACGAATTCAGGAGCTATTTCTTAATTTTCTAGTCAGTATTAGTCAGTATAAACATCAGTATTCATAAATCTATATTATATTATTATGTAATAAAAACCATTGCATTATGCAAGATAATATTTATGGACAATATTTATAAGTTAAAACCAATGAATAACAATGCATGTTCGGAAAAAAAATTCAGATTTAGAATTATTGCGTTTTCTTAAAGAAATGAAATTGTGTATCATTTCTTATATAATTATATAATTAAAGTTTATTTAAAACAATATATTAAGACTTCTGTTTCTTTACTGCAGCCATCTTGAATTATGATATCAGAAACCAAAAAATACATTCTAAAACCTAGCTCTTCCTTCTATTTGCCAAATATGTTAAGGTAGACATATTCATAAATATGTTAAGGTAGACATATTCATAAATAATGACACAATTGATTAAGTAGATCTGTAAAATAGTCAGAATATTTTCCTTTTGTTCCATCATCTAATAAATAACAATAATGTAATAGAATCATGGGAAAAAAATAGATTAAAAAGATAGATTGCATACTACGTATATGTTAATTTTATGGTCATTTAATCGATATGGCAAAACGAAAGTGTTTGACTTATTTTAGAAATTTATTCAATTGATTACAGTTTTTTTATAAATATAGAAAATACAGTTATTTTATAAATATATTCTTTTATTTTAATATTTTTTGCGAGAATTTTTCGGATATATTTTCTTGCTCCTAACGTCATTAGAAGTTGCGCAATGAAAAACTAAAAATCTTAATATAAACCAGTGTAGTTTATAGTTAGTATAATTTTAATCTAATTATAATAAACAAATCTCTGCATTTAATTTGATTTCTGGGTTTGTGCCGCGTCCATCTTGGATTTGTTTAAACATTTCGTGTACATTTCAATTGATGAAGCCTTGGAAATAAATCCCAGATGGACGCAGCATATATATAAACCCAGGAATCAAATAAAATATATATTTACACCGCAAAAGCCTAAAGTACCAAATCTCTAGATTCAAAAAACATGCGCTTCATTAAAAATAGAAAATTAAGTAATTACTAATTAGTTAGTTAAAAGTTAAATTAAAAAGTTAATTTTTAGTTTAATTTAACTTATTTTTCCAGAACTGTCAATTTTTAACTTAAATTAATTATTTTAAAATGTTAAAATTATTTTAAAATTAACCTATTTATATTAACCTATTTTATCTAAGTTAATTTATCAATATTAAAATTATTGAGGGTTGTTTATAATGTAAAATAAGAAAAATAAAAAATGTCAGTAAAATTCTTTTTTTCTTTCTAAATACCTTTATTCTTTTCTTAATCCTTTGAGGCACGTATTTTTAAAAAAATCCGAGTTACATGAAAATTTATATACGAGAGTTTCTGGGGTCGCTGATGACGAATCCGTTATCAGATTTTAAAAATTCAAGATGGCGGCCACAAATATGAAAAATCGCGATAATTTCGGTGACAATGGGTATTGTGGGGTTTTTGGAGTCGCTGATTACAAATTTGTTATCAGATTTTCAAAATTAAAGATAGCAAATTCAATTCAAGATTCAAGATTCAGTGGCCAAAAAAGAGAAAACTTCGACAATCTTAACAAGGATTTGTACGAGGGGGGATTATCGAGGTCGCTGATTACGAATTCGTCTTCAGATTCTAGAGATTCGAGATGTCAGATTGAAGATACTTGAACAAAATTCGTGAGATCTTGGTCAGAGCGAATCATGGCATAGGGATATTTGAAGTTGTTGAATACGGATCTGCGGGAAATCAATCAATGCAGGATCTTAGCTCATTCCATTATAATAATTCTATCTACAAGTTTGGGAGTTTATCTTTGGATTTCGACTTTGGATTCACGATCAGTAAACAAAACGATAGAGAACAAGTGATTAAAGTACAATATTAGCCAATTATATAGAGATTCTATGATTCGCGATTTTGAAAATCGACATTCACAATTTCCATTTCAAAGTCGTCATTTTTCATCTCAGATTTGTAATCGAAAACTTGAAAAACTAACCGGAAGACAATGTCAGATAAATATATTAGAATTCCATGATTCGCCAACTTGAATCTGCAGTTTTGAACAATGAATTTTAGACCTCGGATTCGTAATCAGCGACCTTGAAAGCTAACCAAAGTACAATTTCAGCTAATCATATAAAAATTTTATGATCCGCCATCTTGGAAAATAAATTTTAGAATTTGGACCTCAGATTCATAATCAGCGAGTTCAAAAACTAACCAGAGCACAATTTTAGCTAATTTAATAAAAATTCTATGATCCGCCATCTTGGAAAATTAATTTTGGAATTTGGACCTCAGATTCATAATCAGCGACTCAAAAAACCCTCAAATCTCGATTTTGAACAAAAAATTCACTCATAGTTTGTGGAAAATGATTTTTTCTGTAGAAATGTGTATTTTTCACACTTTGTTTATTTATAATAAATGGACAACTTATGCAAAACACTTTTCAACCTTTCATATATGTTCCCATATCATATAAGAAGCTAAAAAGCGCAAAAAACCCGACAAGAATCCTTCAAAAATGAAATATTTCATGAAAATGTGAGAATAAATAGGTGGTAAATATACTTATCACTATGCCTCAAAGGGTGAATACCTTTTCCTTTTATTCTTTCCTTAATACTTTTATTCTTTCCTAAATACTTTTTTCTTTCTAAATACTTTTATTCTTTTCTTGTGTAAAATCTTAAGTACAAAAGAATCGATATTTTCTCGTAAAATACTTTAAATTATTTTGCATGAAAATAGCCAAACTTTCGTAAGCTTTTAGCCCCATTTTGTGGCATTCGAAATCTTAAAATCTGTAACTATGACTTGTCTTCATTTTTCTGGCAGAAGTTAAATAGGGTCCTCTACAATTTCTGGTTTTTTATTTATAATTAAAGTTCTGATGTTAAAAACAACTATTACAATAACAAAAATAATTAAAAGTCGATAAATAAAATTTTTAACCAGTTTAAAAATTGCGATCGATTGAAACAGTTCAATTATTCGCGCGCTTTGGTAGCGTTGTCTTGTGACGTCATTAGTCGGTAAATAAGTACGGCATGTTGTTTCGAAAATGACAGAAATCGCAGAAAACATGCAAGATGTAGTTAAAAAACGCAATTACAAGTGATGTTTTGTTCCCTTGTGTAAGAGTACAACTGTTTCTATGCCTTCTAAAATTTTTGTATCGGTACCAAAAGGAAATATTAGGAAAAAATGGTTCGATATCGCAAAACAGAATGATGCTTCATCGATATCGCTCAGCACCAGTTTGTTTTGTTGTCAAGATCATTTTTATGTAAGTGAAACTCTGAATTGTGTATATATTAGTAACAAAACGTAATCGTAACAATCTTTTAAAGTTGCAAGAAGATATAGAAAATTATACGAGAGTACGACTCGATCCAAATGCATCTATACGGCTGAGAAAAGGTGTATTACCTACGATATTTAATTGTCAACCTGATAGACAACTTCCTCACGTCAAACCGACATGTTCAGGAGCTCTAAAACGGCAGAAAATAATCTTAAACGAAATGTTGCAAACTATAACAGTAATCGATAGTAGCATGGAATGTGAATGCACAGAGTCTATTGTAACCGAACCGTTGCATATCGACAGTAACATTGGTAATTAAAATAATATTAAAATTATTTAGTATTGTTGAGAATATAATTTTCACTTAATTGAATTGTATATAAATAAGATATTAATCATTTATTTACAGATGATTTTTCAACAACTGAACATCAGGTGGCTGCAGTTGAAATGAATTGGAGCGATGATGTGATACCAAAATATAAGGATGTTGGTATTCAAGTGAAAATGCGTGATCATAAGATATCAGTACGTAGCAAATGTGTACAAAACGTGCCAACGATGAAAAATGCTTCGTATTCGACAGAACGAAAAACGCTTCAGCATGTAAATGTACTATCTGACTCGACATATTGATGTCAATATGACTTTATTTGTCACTTAAACGTCACTGACAATAAATGACGCAAAAGTGATATAAAAATAGCAAAAGTATATATATGTTCGGCCCCCCTCCTGTACCCTCCCCGCTCTCGTTGCGCATGGAAAGTTGCAAACTTATTCAGAATCTTGCTTATCTGTCGCCTCCGTGACAGATTTCCTAATCTAAATTGTCATCAACTTTAACAATTTATATCTCGCTCCACGAGGCAGAACGACGATTTTTTTCAAATAGGAAAGTTGTTTCTCTTGCAAAAACGCGTTGAGTAAATATTTTTTCGTCGATATCGGAGGTAGGTAGGTATCGGAGGAGGGTATTCTGTATAATTACCGATTTGACATTTACACACAGCTGCGTTGGGACATTACTATTGAACAGAAGCACAACAGATTCACTATCAGGTAATATACAATACTATAAAAAATATCTTTTATTATTATATGTATTTATATGTATTTATTTGCCCCTAACAAGAATATATTATTTCGTACTTCATATTTCACATTTCACCCAGCAGCACCGGACATTCAATGGATGTACGTTTCACGTCCAATTTATGTCCGTATGTCCGATTTATGTCCGTGGACATAAATTGGACGTAACAAGGATGTACTTATTGGACATCGGACCTGTAGGACATCCGATGTCCGAAGTTGTGATAAACGTACGTCCTATGGACGTCTTTTGTAAAAAAAATGGACATAAAACGGACGTCCGGTGGACATCTGGGCAGATTGCAGCGTTGGATCATATTTGTTATTAAGCAGAAACAAAATCGATAAGTCACATCCAGGTAATACACCATCTAAAAGCTATCTTTTATATATATTCTTGCCCAAAGCAAAAATATATTATTTCACATTACATATTTTATATTTTCAGGTTGCTGCGGTGAAGACAAACAGGCAGAATGACATATCGAATAGCGCGCTGCTACTATCAAGAACATGGCAACATGTCACATGACTTCAGACACTAACATCAAAGACTCCGACACGGAGTGTCGCTACTGGTTATACATGTACTGTGACTGTAGTCGATTGAGGATTAGCTTATTTTTATTGTCGGTTCGGAAAAGTGTTGGTATATATGGCTCTCTGATTTTATTATGTGAATTATTCTAGTTTTTCTGTTTGTATTTACATGTTGCTTTATGTCATATAATGACGGAACATTATCGAAAATTGGTTAAGTTGATAAGAAGACAAGAAGAGAAAAAATATTGGATGTTTAACAATGTGAAAGGGCTTGCAGAAAATGTTTCAGAAAGAACACAGAACAAATTCTTCAATGGACAAAATATTATCATTGAAAAATATAATTTCTTGATAAAGGTTAGCTATAAATAAATAGAATAATTTTAGAGAAATTTGTTCAAGCTATATCTCTTTTAAACAATAGTACAAATAAAGTAATTGGTAGAGAAATATTTTATACAGAAGTTCCATTTTTTTTTTAATTTGTTCTTTTTATAGTTACATTGATGCATGTACAAAATGTAATTGTAACTTGTTCCTATAAGTGATAACCTATAAGTGATTACTTTTCTGAAAATTTATTGTTCTAAATAAATGTGTAGTTGTTAATAAAAACATGTATAGTAGTATAGTAGTATCAATTATACTAAATTGTTATAATGCAAAATCTTATGTAAAATGTTTTTTGTCTTTTCATAAATTTTTTAAATGATTTTCGCTACTCAGCAGATTCTGTTTTACTATTTCTTAGTTATATTATAACAATCATTATTTTATCATAAATATGTTATTTCTAAAAGTTAATTATTTAAAAATTATAATTGCTACAATATTTTTAATTGGAAAAAATCTGATCAAATAATTTGAGAAATATGCAGTATTTTTTGGAACATTTCTACACGTATGAGATAATTATTATATATAATTATTAATTTTCATATTGCAGAAGCTAAATAACCAGACTAATATCATACAAGATTTGAATGTCAAGCCATTAGAACCAAGTACATTGTTGCCAAAAAGGGTAGTTAAGTGGTGGGGATGGTATCATCAATTGACAGGACTGGATACTGTTGAAGCAGCTAAACAACAAGTAATTGTACTTCAAGATAAATTATTCGAGTGCCACGATAATAGGAGATTATTAAATAAACAAATGACTGATATTACACTTAAATTGCAAGAAGTTTATGGTGAATTAATACAGACTAAGCGGGATGATCCGAAATATGTGCATTTAACTATAGTAGAAAATAAAAATTTGCAAGAACAAAATAAAATCATCAATACACTTGCATTGTTAGAAAAAGAAGAAAAAGATAAATTTACACAATTAGCAACAGCTATTAAAGAATATCATGATAACCAAAATATGAGTGCACAAAAATATAAATATCTATCCATTATTGCATCTGTGGTAGTAGCAATGGTATCCTTGATTGGTTCAATAATAATTAATAATCAGAAGATATACAGTATAAAAAATGCTATATATGAATCACAAGGAGAAAATAAATCTTTAATTTATGTAAACACGAATCAATTAACTGATCTCCAAAACAAATTCCATTCATTTGAAACAAAGTTTTTGCAAAATATACATACAAATAAGGAAAAAGAGATTAATAAAGAAAATAATACATCTAATATTTTGACTAGTGCTAAGCATGTAGCACACCTAGTGATTTCAGGAACAAGTTATATCATAAGTGGAACTTACACATGTGGATTATATGTTATAAGAATTTTTACAGGATAAAAAACAAATATATCTTTTTTTATAGGTATTATTAAAAATGTATAATTTTGCATATAATTAACTGTAGGCAAGTTCTGACTTCTTTGTTTAATGTATATTATACAGTATGTAATTTTTACACAAATTTATTCGTTGTTAAATACCCTATTCTAGCATAAATAACAACTGTTATGGATTGTTGTTATGTGTATTATTTATAATCATTTGAAATATGATTAATAATGAAACTCAATTGCAAATAATCATGTGTTGCGTAAAATAAAGATTTTTTCTTTTCCTTAATAAAATAAAAAAGCTTGAACTTACCGAATATCCACTGGAATCCATTGTTGGATCTACATTCAATAACATCAATATATTCAATTGACTTCAATATATTTCATCAAGATCATTAATAATAATATTTAGAAAATATATAATATAAAAAATGCTATATGCTTGTGTTTCATATGTGAAGCATAAAGTAAAAATTAATCTTTAATTCATTTAAATACATTAAGCAACCTTCAAAAGGTTTTAGTCGTTCCTCATTTTTTATTAAAAAAATATTAACAAAAAAGGTTTAAAGAAGATATTAGTTAATATCAGCCTTAGGTAATATCAGTTGTACACCTTAATTCACTGATAAGTGTGTCAATATGGAAACGATACAAGTGTAAACATAAGAGAGCTTGGTTTGCGAAAGCTGTTTTGCGTATGTCTTCTGTGAGAGCATTTAAATAGAACATTTATCAAAAGATGGAATGAACCGATTGCATAGCTTCCTCGATTTTCCGATTTAAATTCACTGAATTTCTTTTTATGAGAATATCTTCAAAAGCTTAGTTTATATATATATATTTCATCCCCAAATAATATATAAAAATTATACCAACGAATTCAATATGCAACTGACTAAATTCGAAGACGATTATGAATTCTTTAAAGAGTTCGCAATTCTGTAATTAAAGATGTCCAGTATATATAAAAATAGGAAGACTACTTATTGTAAACAAAGCAATAATAAAATGATAATGTAGTACAATATTTAATTGTTTATTCTTCATGCATAAGCAGTGGAAGTACATAAATAATTTTGTGTTACCAAAATCGCGAAATGTTTATAATTCTGGAAGGGTTGATTTTTCAATCTATACTTACTAAGTATTTTTTGCTCAGTATAATGAATATTATCTATCCTATAAATCTGGAATCTTTTTTTCGAACAATAGTACTTGAAAATTGTAAATGTTATATACAATTTTACCTTTTAAATATATATGAAAAATACTTTATCTCTAATCACATACTTTACTCAAATCACATACTCTAATCAAATACTTTAACTATAATCATACTTTAAGAAACTTTTATTAACAACATTGGAAACATACTCCATATTCAGCAATTTTACTAGAAAAAAATTCATTTGCTAAATATACTTACAAAAAAATATTTAAAAAATTCAGTATTTTTTATAATCTATATAATAACTATAAGATATTATGAGCATTTATTTTCATTCATATACATATACGCATGTGTGCGGACACATACGTTAGTACATTTTTCGTAATTATAAATTATATAATTTACTTTAACATACATGTATGCATGTGTATACATACATGTAATATACATTTTTGTATGAAAGTTATTGTACAGATAAAAAAATTAAGTTAATATAATTATGCATATTTTATAATTATGTATACGAGATTAACACAGGGAATTATAGTTTATTATTATTGAATTATCATATACAGAGAAAATATTATTTATAAGTGGCGATAGAACATTGTCAATATAATTTCTTTGATAACATAATCTATATATGTGTATATATGAATCTATATATATATATATGTATGAATGTGTGTGTGTGTGTGTGTGTGTGTGTAAAGAATATGTGTATAGTACTTAAGTGTATAATACTTAGTGTGTATAGTACTTAAGGATCGAATGCAATTATTATATGCAAGAAGCAACGAAAAACTTTGTAAATAACTTTATGAGTTCCACATTTTCCATTCCATTCCGTCTGGTGGTTTTCTTTCAACTTTTCCCTGACCTACTTCTGACCAGTTGGTACTCAAAACTGTGCCACCAGATTCTACCTGTAATATATATATATATATTTTTTTTTTCATGAATGAGAGATAAAACAATTTATTATATACAGGGTGCCCCAAAAGTAACAGACTATCCTAATAACTCTTCAGTATTGAAGTTTCAAGAAAAATGATCTGAATAAAAATTGTAGGGATTTAAGTGAGCTACCTTATGATGGCCTTGACTTTGACCTTGACCTCTACTTTCAAGGTCATTTGAAAGTCAACTTGCGTTATTTAAATAGGAACTCTTATTTTTTATTACACTATTTTTCTTTCTATTAGTTAATTTGAACAACTGTTGTCTAAAACATTTTTTTATTTGTCTAATATTTTTTGAGATATTTGAGGAAAACTTGATAACTTTTTCAATATTTAACTTACGATATCTCGCTAACTATTTGTCGCAAGAAAAAGTGGTATCAGACTTTCTTGCTTTATTTAGTCTCAAGAATATATTGTTACAATAGCGCCTTGACTTTTGATAACTTACTGACTTTTGGAAATTTCAAAATCATCAAATTAACAAAAATCAAGGCGCTATTATAACAATATATTCTTGAGACTAAATAAAGCAAGAAAGTCTAATACCACTTTTTCTTCCGACAAATAGTGAAATATCGTAAGTTAAATATTGAAAAAGTTATCAAGTTTTCCTCAAATATCTCAAAAAATATTAGACAAATAAAAAAATATTTTAGACAAAAGTTATTCAAATTAACTAGTAGAAGTAGTAGTAGTGTAATAAAAAATAAGGGTTCCTATTTAAAAAACGCAAATTGACCTTCAAATGACCTTGAAAATAGAGGGCAAAGTCAAGGTCATCATAAGGTAGCTCACTTAAATCCCTACAACTTTTATTCAGATCATTTTCCTTGAAACTTCAATATTGAAGAGTTATTAGGGTGGTCCGTTACTTTTGAGACACTCTGTATAGGTATGTGCGTAGGAGAGGCTCCATCTCTCCGATAATTATAGAAAAAATTGATTTTCTTTTTTTTAACATGTTGAAAAATTACAAATTTTTTCCGAGATATGATAAATTGTTCCTTTCCGCACTCTTTCATTTTCTTATACAAAAAGAAAAAAGAGAATATTAGTCGCCAACCAACGACTAGAATAGAAAATAGAGACCTAAATAATGGAAAAACAATTTCTCCTAATTTTTTTACTTACTCATGGACAGAAAGTTGGTACTGTTTAGAAATGATCCATATGATCACACAGGGTTAAAATATGAAAATAATCATGTGGGAAGTATTATAAACGGAAAAGTGGTTTGACCGTCAGTATTAAGAATATGAAATGGAAATTGGTTTCCATATCTGCGAGCGAATGCAAGAGAAAAGAAAAGAGGAGAGAGGGAGAGAAGACGAAACAGAAAGAATGGGAAAAGAGAGTGGAAAGGAAAATGGTAAAAATGAACATTTTCAGCTTCGATGCAATCAATTTCTCTATAATTGTACATATATGTTATACATATTGTAGATGTATTATATAAATTACGTTTCTATTGATGTTGTTAACGTTTGAAAAATTCCTAAGAAATTGGATTTGCAAAACTGCAACTATATTTAAATAAGTTGAATAAAATGGGACTCCTTTATACAAATAGTTTTATGAAACTTCAATTTACTTCACATAAAAGATGTGTTATACAAAATTGTAAATAATATTAATTAATATAAATATAATATTAATATTAATATTAAATATATTAATTAATATTAATAATATGATATTAATACTAATAATATTAAATATATTAATAATGACAAATATAGAAATAATAATAATATAAAATAATATTAGTTTAAATTGATGAAATTTTATTAATAATGTGTAAAAATAATTTTTCGCAATATAATTATTGTTTAATTTAATGACATAATAAATGTTTTACTTACAAAAGATTTGTTCATTGCTCGTCTTACTTCATCAGATCCATTGCCATATATTCGTTGTAAGAGGGCATTCACAGCTGCTTCCCCTTCTGGTTCTTCCTGTGCTTCTTGTTTCTCTATCTCTTTCTCTACCTTATCCCAATCTCTAAATTTTTTACAGGAACTTGGATATTTTGGCGCCTGATTATTTATCTGAGGTATTTCTTAAAAAAGATATTAACAGATTTAAAAATATAATTGAACAACATATGTACATTTTTACTTAATAAGGAAAAAAATATAAGTGGAAATGTCCCCTTCTGATTTTGATGAGCTTGAAGTATGTAGTAAGACAAAAATACAGAATACTTATCTTATACGGGCACAATTTTAACGAGTAAAACATTCTTTTGAAAAAAATCGTATGGTACTTTACATTCTTTATATTCTACTAGATACTTATTAAAATCTTGACATAAATTTTGGGCTTTATGGTAGGAACATAAAGGTGGATGTCGACGATTGGCTGAGATCTAACGATTTTGTATTTAGGGTTATCATGCAACATCCATTTTTTAACATTCGTAATAATTTTGCACAAAAATCGCTTCTTTTAAACCAAGTTAGCAAGAATATGAACATGTTGAATCTTTGCTCTTTGTTTTCCGAATTAAACTTATGTAGAATTCATCTATTCTTTTGAACTTTTATCAGTTAATCTAAGCGCATGGATATACATTGATAAGTAACTCTAAGTGGCAGTATGAACTCTTGTTGCATTTGAGCAGAATTTTTATTCAATAGCTGCTCGATTTTGTCTTCGAATTCTTTTATTTGGCCAGAACGTTTTAAACTCGAAAGATTAAAATTTTCATTCCGAAACCTCTGATATCACTCTTTACATGTTTCGTAGATCACAACATTTTTACCCAAAGAAGAATAATGATTTCTATAGCTTCAGCAGCATTTTTTAATTGAAAGGTAAGTAGTTATTGGACGCCATTGTGTGTACTACTGTTTTGTGAGGTTGTCATTTATTTCGCCATAACATGGTGTTTTGGAAATATATGGGTCTATACTTGTAAACCACAAAAGAGGGAGAAGAGAAGCGGGAAAATATTTAATTTTAAAATGGAGTTATTAAAAATGGAGTTATA
Source organism: Harpegnathos saltator (assembly GCF_003227715.2). NCBI lineage: Eukaryota > Metazoa > Arthropoda > Insecta > Hymenoptera > Formicidae > Harpegnathos > Harpegnathos saltator. The sequence goes on from NW_020229940.1 coordinate 929,177, forward strand.
AAAGTATTAAATATAAAGCCAGTTAATGCTGGTATCGAATTAATTTGCACAGTTAACAGTTGGGTATAACTTTGTCCAATAATGTATTTGTCATTTTTTGATGGCAAAATGTGATAAAAATATAAAAAAAAAAATAAATTTATGTTTGATTATGGGTTTCGACTATAGATTGTCGACTTCAAGATTTTCGTAAAAGTCCCTACGAGCTTATTGAAGAACTCAATAATATAAAGTATATAAAATGTGCTTACCACTTAATATGGGTTGTACTACATCTTGTTCATCTAGATTCCTCTCTAATGTATTCCATCTAATACCATTCAATTTCTTTAGTTTAATCTCTATTTTAGATGGTAATACTTTATGTGAACATTGTTCTGCTATTATTAGATGAGCCAAATCTAATTTTAAATTGTAGTCATTACCAGATAGTAATTTTGCAGATATATTCAGCTGGAAAATAATTCACAAAATATCAAAAGTTTATATATACAAAGAATGTATTGGAAATTGTATAACCGAATTTATAAAAAGTTCTACAGAGAATTTATGGTGTACTGGAAATTGTACAACCGAGGAGATGATTCCTGACACAAAAGTTAGTTAAAAATATAAATTAACATTTAAAATATAAATTAAAATTTTTTTATAAAAAGTATTTTTTTAAGAATATTGATATAGAATTTAGCCGAGTGTTAGCCAAACACATTCATAAAATTTTCAACAAGTTCCACAAGTTCCACAAGTTTGTACATACTCTCGGAAAAATATGTTTTTGGATTGTCCTTCAGCTATATGTGCACCATTTTCTGTACATGTTAGTCTAGTAAATCAACAACTTCTTGAAGTATTTTAGTAGACAAAACAGATAGTAAAGGGCTCAATAATAAACAGTTTATATTACACTAAGATATTGTGCAACAAGCTGAAGTCTGCAATTTGAATCAAACACCTATTATTGAAAGGTATTTTATTGCTACATGACAATGTACGCCATCTACACTGTTCAAATATTTAAGAAATTGCTTTTTGAAGTATTGGTTTTCGAACATCCTGAATAGTCCAAATCTTGCTCCCTTGGATTACTATTTGTTTGATCTACTTAAAAATACCTCAAAAAGTCGATCTACCACAAAACTATATGTACAAAAAGCAGCCTTTATGGAAAAAAAACATTCAAATATTAAGTATTTACACTCAATTATTCGAACTTATTCTCAAATGTGAGTATATATACTTAAAATTGAGTGTATATATCTTATAAAAGACCAATATTTTTATCAGTAATGGCTCAGGTTTAAGGAGTGAAACTGCTCTTCAAAGTTTCATCCCCTCTATGCTATCTTGATAACTATTGCAGATAGGGAACAATTTTTTAAACTTTTTTATTTAATTTTTTAAACTTTTTTATTTAATTTTTTAAAATTGTATGTTTTTTATGCCATACAATTTTTGTTTAAAATATTTTTTCTTATCTGCAATAATTATCGAGATAGCATAAAGGGGATAAAATTTTGAGGCAGTTTCACCCCTTAAACTTGAGCTATTACTGATAAAAAAGAATATAGGTCTCTTATTTTTGGCTACTCTACAAATATGTCAAGTTTTGTCGAAATCAGAGACACACTTCGTGGATGTTCCTTGTTAGTTAACTTTAAACATTCTATTCAAAAACCATTGTAGCTTTCATGTTTTGATAACTATTTGTCTTATGGAAAAAACACTCAAATATTGAGTATTTTCTCCATAAAAATTGTTAAAAATATTTTCAAATATTCAATTCTAACAGATGTCATATATAGTCTTGGATATCTTATATAGAAAATATTAAGAAATAAATATTTTACATACCATATTTTCCTCGTAAATAACTTTAACATGTTCTGCATTCTTCGCAAGTATTGTTACAATAACATTAGTCTCCGTTTGATACCAATCATGTTTTATTTTTGGAACAGACATCTAAAATTCAATTTCTTAAGCTTTAATATTTTAAAATTATAAAAATTTATGTATTTAATAAACTATGCAATTAGTATATATATTGATACTTATATATTGATACTTTCATTATTGATATATTGATACTTTCATTTTATTAACGGTAGTATCACCAGTATCCATTATATTCTTATTAATGCTTAACTATTACTAAAATATTATATATATTGAATTGTGAATTTCAAATATATTCTTAAATATTTTTATAGAAATACCTGCCTCTTTATGAATAAATAACACTTTCTGCTATTCACTCTCCTTTTGTTGGAATTTCTAATTTCATATTCTTTACCTGCAAAATTTTATTAAAATTATAGCTAATAAAACATTTCACTATCGTCATATATCAAACTCAAATGATCATAACCTATGTATTATTGGCAATAAAACGATGACTTTTGGAATTGATATATCATTAAACATACGACAATATGACATAGGCTAAAGCCAGCGGCACACGGTGCTTGTTTTTGTGCTGGGTTGCTTGCTGGATGAAAATACTGCGTTCTGATTGGTGCATTTCTATCCATCTTCGGAAATACACCAATCAGAACGCAGTATTTTCATCCAGAAAACAATCTAGCACGAAAACAACCACCGTGTGCCGCTGGCTTTACACTATAAAAATTCATTCTTATAAGTTAAATATATATTATTATTTCTAAAAAGTTTGAAATCAATCGTCCGCTTAGTTCCCGAAAAAAAATTCGTGAAAATAGCCTGTTTGTTTGGCCTCAATGACGTATATAACTAGACCAAGCATTTCCTCGAGGGGAGTGAAGCCGGAAGTTGGCAGTTTACGATAAAGTGAGAACGTTGCACGGCATCAAACCTCTTTCACTTTATCCTATAGATCAGAGCTCGGCAAAATGTGCACGCGACGACCGATTTGCGACTATCTCCGCCCACCGCTATTCCCTTTACCTCGCCACTCCGCGCGCTGCCTACAAGCCGCTCGAGTCTCAGGAGCGTGTTTCCAATAGTTTTCTACGCTACCCATGAAGTACTATTGTTAACGCGTTTTTTTTTAAGTGGTATCCCCAGTAAGCCTAATCTACTGATGACTGTAACAACCCGTAACTAATTGAACAGAAGCGAAATAAAATATGTTAAATGAAGAATATTCAATTCGATTTTCGGTGTCTTTCATTGGTAAGAGTGGAAACGTCAATTTGGATACTGCATGTAGCAAGCCGCATAAGACGTGATAAGGAATCGTCGCTTAAAGAAGAGTACTTCTCATTTTTTATAAACTTCATTTTTGAAAAATGAAGAGGCCTACTGGGGATACCACTTAAAAAAAAACGCGTCAACAATAGTACCTCATGGGTGACGTAAAAACTATTGGAAACACGCTCCTGAGGCTCGAGCGGCTTGTGGGCAGCGCGCGGAGCGGCGAGGTAAAGGGAATAGGTGGGCGGAGATAGTCGAAAATCGACCGACGCGTGTACATTTTGCCGGGCTCTGCTATAGATTGTCAAAAGTAATATGGCATAAGACTACGTAAATCATGTGAACATTGAATGCAAATATATATATTTCCATTAGCAAGTCAAATATATATTATAAGCATATATACAATTAATAATTACATAATATGTAGAATTATCGATATCATATATTTCTTTGATAAATATTTTGATATGTTATATCAGAGAGAAGGAGGAGAGAGGTCACGGACCGCTTTTAGCCGAGCCCAGTGCAAGGCGCCCTCTGCACAACCGTGCAAATGAACTACGATGCCAATGTCCACGACTCTTTTCTGATTTTCTCCACCACGCACGCACACATAGCCGGCTCAGTCTATCCGTGTGGACCACGGTAATAGTAAAAAAAACACAAATTAATAAATAAATAACATAAATTTATGTCCGTATGTCCGATTTACGTCCGTGGACATAAATTGGACGTAACAAGGATGTCCTTATTGGATATCGGACCTGTAGGACGCCCGAAGTCTGAAGTTGTGACAAACGTACGTCCTATGGACGTCTTTGTAAAAAAAATGGACATATAATGGACGTCCAATGGACATCCGTGTGTTGTCTGGGTAAATGTTATTCATCATCGTTGAATATTAGGTGAAAAGTAGAAGAGTTATTGTCCGCAGTGGATAATCTAACATTTAATAAGAACGAGACAAAATTCGCATGGGATGAAATTCCAGTCTTTAACGCTACCACCTTTAATATTCTCTGAAAACGGCGTCACAACAACTTTGACACACTGTACAATTAGTTGCTAACACATTTTCTAATTGTACACATTCCTCTTTAATTAACATAAAGCTCACAAATATCCGATGCTTCGACAAAATAATTTTCTTTATTTTCAGTAATCAATAAATAGTAAATCAATGTCGCGTACAGATGAAAGGCCTTTTCGCATTCTTCTCGTCATCCCGGAACCTTTGAGAAAAGAAAAGATGCCCAAGGGCAAATCTCTCTTGCCTCAACGACGGGCCGCCGAGGCCCGCAATGTTTACATCGCGCCGATTGTGTTGATCGGCTCGCGAGCGACGACACTTTTTGCCCTTAATATTCGCGCGTCTCGCGTATTCGACCTTATTCTATCAGCAGCAGCTGTGCGCGACGCGCCTGTCATTCCGTCTCGTGTAATTGAAAGAAATGTATCTCGTCGGTCCTCGAGATACTCAATCGGCATCGCGTTGATTAACCGCATGGTCGAATCGCGAGTATCGGCATTAGAAGCGTGAGTGAGTGAAATCCGAAGGACTCCAGCAGCCGGGAAGCAGGACGGCGGCACCGATACGTCACGTTTCCAAGTATGTGGAATCATTTATTATGTGGGAGGTCACCGATAACGAGAGCGGACGTTTTACGAATTTTCCGGGAATAAGAAGTCGGAATTTCGCGCTCGGCATTCACAATCCGTCATTATCCGACTAATAATCATGACTTATGAATCTGCAATTACTCTCGTCAATTTCTGTCTGTCTATCTATTTATTGCGTTGTTGTATACAACAGATATTGATTCAGATACAGACGGATAATGGTGAACGCGGATCTCTAATTCATTATGTTCTCAATTAAACATTTTGAATAATTCTGAACTGTATGAGTATACCGGTCTTGTATAGAATATTCAACGTCATATCGCTTCTTAGACTGCGACCTTTTTTGTTTTCGGTCAGCGCTTCTTTCAAGTCTGTTTACTCTTCTTACGGGATTTAAATTTAAATGTCCATTCGTAAAAGAGTATTTTCGAGAGCACACAACTGTTGTCTCCGCTTCTTGTTGTCATCTTTTTTCGTCAGCTCTTTCAAGAGCTTTCAAGTTCTATCCAGACTTTCAATGTCAATAAAGAAAAAAAACCGTAGCGAATATTCTCCACTCATCCCGACCAAACATTCTTTCTTTACCGCAGCTTATCAACCAGAAACGCTAAATTTTTGTTCCAGACGTTACGGGAAGTAAGTCCAGTGGACGGAGATGCCGCACCGGAGGATCCGGTTCGGGCACAGCACGGTCGGCCGGAAGGTAAAGTTTACAAGTTTCCTACATATCTGCGTTCAACTCTTTACAATCTTTGCCTTTGCAACTTGTTTCTCATCAGCTCTCTTGAAAGCTTCATGTCTCATTCAAATTTTCAATGTTGGAACAAAAATATAAAGATAAAAATCCCATGTCAAAATATTTCCGTATTTTCGATCCGTCTCGATCAAAGATATTCTCTCTCTACCGCAGATTATCAACTGGGAAAACTACTTTTCTGTTTCAGTTGTTGCGGAAAGTAACAACAATCCGGCAGATGCGGATGCTGTACCGGAGGATCCGGTTCGGGCACAGCACGGTCAGCCGGAAGGTAAAGTTTACAAGTTTCCTACACATCTGTGTTCAACCCTTTACGATCTTTGCTTTTGCAATTTGGTCCTCATCAGCTCTCTTGAAAGCTTCAAGTCTCATTTAAATTTTCAATGTTGGAACAAAAATATAAAGATAAAAATCCCATATCAAAATATTTCCGTATTTTCGATCCGTCTCGATCAAAGATATTCTCTCTCTACCGCAGATTATCAACTGGGAAAACTACTTTTCTGTTTTAGTTGTTGCGGAAAGCAACAGCAATCCGGCGGACGCGGGATGCCGCATCGGAGGATCCGATTCGGGCGAAACAGAGTCGGTCGGAAGGTAAAGTTTACAAGTTTACTATAGTCCTCTGTTTGACCCTTGGCGATCTAGAGCTGGGATATAATTTCCGACTCTACTTGAATTACGATCGCAGAGGGTAAATTACTGATTTACTCGCCCGTACTCGTTGGTCAAATTTAATGAACGAATGTGAATTTTTTGTTACAGAGTTGAAGCGGAACGTGGCCGGCTCTGACTGCAAGTCGTTTCGGTGAGTCAAAATAAAAAGAGAAACAAAATTCTGCATGACGGATATGGGACTAAAAAATATCGTTCGAGTCAATGCGAATTGCAAATAGATTTTTGCATGTGTGTGTTTGTGACGTTGAATAAAATATATTGCTCGAAACAATCAGGGGATTACTTGATCGACAGCCTGCATTACATACGAGATTTAAAATACTGAATAATTATTCTCTTTTGATGTTTAGTCATCTGAATAAGAGATATTCATATGTACAAACGCGTCATTAGCTGCTTTATTTTTATTTTTCAAGCGGGCTGCAGAATTATTTAACGATTTAATTATTTGACAATATTCAATTGTCCGTGTAAAATATATTCATACGCATAAATGCCGGTACCGTTAGCTACTTTTCTTTTAATTGCAAAACAGGCTGTAGAATTATTTGGCAATATTGTCCATTCATCACGATCCCTATTGTCTCGAGTAGCGTATAATGCGCGCAGAAATTGCGCCAGCGCACGCTGAGCTTGAGGTATCCTCGCTCGCGTGCCTTTGAATATAGCAACCGCGGTTATCAAAATACGCGTTTTTACCCGCGCTGCTAACAAAGAAAGCTTAAATTCTCATTTCGCCAAAGTATCGCGAACGAAGTAAACTTCGTCGTGACGGAGCTATGCGCGAATGCGGACGATGCGTGAAAACTTTGCCCCGCTCCTCTATCTTTGCGCTCCCTCGGGGCGACCCCTCGGGGTTTCTAATTGTCTAATCTTTCCTCGCGTGCATTCACGTCGCGAATATTTCACTCGTAGATATCGATACTCCCACATTTTCGCGACTTTTCAGACGCGATCGCGAAAAGCGCCGTAAAAATCCGTTGTACGAGTCGGTAAATTTTCACACGGTTCTTGCTCCTCGCCGATCAAGTTTATAGAGTCCGTTTCGCAGCACGCAAAAAGTTTCCACCGGTAACAACGTAAAACATTCGTTAATTGACGCAAATATCGCCGCTCTGATAAAAGTACCGACCGCGTCGCGAAAGTGTAGCAATCAACGTGGGACGCGCTGCAAGATGGATGCTGCGCGACATGGAGAGCGGCAGCGGACATGGGCGGACATTGGTGGATCTGGTTGGATGCAACGGGGCATCATCAATATCATCATCGGTGAGCGTTTGTCTCAATGCTCGCAGAGAGCTCTTTTATTATTACATTGTGCATGCCGCAAATTTGCATTGACTTTTGTAACGAAAAATATATTCCATAAATTATTGCCATATATTATGGCAATATATTATTGCCATATATTGTTGCCATATATTGTTGCCATATATTGTTGCCGTATATTATTGCCATATATTATTGCCATATATTGCCATGTATTCTCGCCATATATTATGGCCACTTGAAATCACGCGAGCAATCGAGAAAACTGAATTTACCAGTAATCGCAAAGGCGCACGGCAGACGTCACGGACGGATGCCGGCTGCCCGATAACAATACTGTTGCTACAATTTAACTTTGAACAACAGCGGCCTCCGGTCGCAGGAAATGTGAAATGTTTCGATTTTCACAAATTCATATAAAATTTTTCATTTTTCACTGATTCACAGACGTCTTTCACTTTTTATTAGTTCACGCTAGGGAAAAGATTCATGATCGCTGCCCTGAGCAGCTGCAACGCTTTTCGAATCATCTATGTCGGCGCGCTTTTATTCCTCAGATTTCTGTCATTAATAACTCGATAATTATTGCGAATCTCGCAAAACGATATGGGACTTTTATGTTTGTCTCAACCCAATCTACCCTCACACTTCGGGTTGGCAGCTAATTACCGGATACTTCGTATGATCTTCATGATATTAATCATACACAATGTCAATTTTTTTTGCACATGTTACCATGTTAATTCATGTTATAAACGTGTAACAATGTGCGAAACCGTGCTTGTCAAGTACTCTATTATTGTTGTAGCACGGACATAAACCGCCTGAAAGTGGATGTAGCACGAACTGCCACCACATGCAGGTTTTACCGCCGAAACCTGAAAATGAATGTAGCATCGTAGTTCCCTTCTCAAAATGGATGCAGATGGCGCCTTTTCCCAGTGCGGAAAGTCAGTGTCTCCGAAAACGCCGTGTTGGCCACTCTCACGTTCTTCTTTGCTTTCTTTCTCTTTCTCTTTTACACCAGAGAGAAGAAGGAGATGGGTCACGGGTCGCTTTTAGTTGAGCCCAGTGTGAGGCGCCCTCTGCACAATCGTGCACATGAACTACGATGCCAATGTCCACGACTCTTTTCTGATTTTCCCCACCACAGACGCACGTATAGCCGGCTCAGTCTATCCGTGTGGACTACGCGCTCGGCAATCGTCGGCGCGCCGAGCGACAGAAAGATATCATTCCCTCCTTCTCGCTCTCGTGTTCGCTCAGCGACGCGAGCGAGAATATCTTTCCCTCTTTCTCGCTCTCGTTCTCGCTCAGCGACGCGAGCGAGACTAATTCTTTCTGAGCTATAATCTGACAAGGGCTGCTGCCAAACTTGGGATCACTGATTTTGACGAGCTTTGGCAAGAATGTAGTATATGTCCAGCATAAGCTACTGTTAACCGGAGACGATACAACACTCAAACATTTGGGAGAAATTACAAATTGAAATTTTGCGATTTTAAGTATATGCTGTTACAGAGTTGTTATGTTTTAAACAATGTGTTTAAAACAGAATGTTTAAAACATGTTTAAAACAGTAGACATTGTTTTATACACTTTTGTTTTAAACAGTTTTAAACTACTGTTTAAAACGCCACAATTAAAATATAATTATTTGGAAAGAAACTGTAAGAAGATAGATGTTTATCAATATATTTATTTTTAGATCATTAACTCGAACATACAAATAGGATAAAATAACAATGCATATTAATACTTTTAATGCTTATTTTTAAATTTAATAACTCAAAATAAAATATTTTTTAGTTTTTATAACTCAATATAAAATATCAATTTTTTCTTGTAACAAAAAACTTATTGAGAGATCAAATTACTCAGTCTCAATTTCATGTTCAGTTTGGTCAACTTCACTTTTTTTGTTAAATGCTTTTAAAACTGTTACTAATTTTGAAGTTTTTTCTACATCTAATCTATTTCTAAGTTTGTACTAAGTTTGTAATCTATTTCTAAGGTATGTACTAAACTAAAAGCTCAGAAAAGCCTTTCTATGCCAGCAGAAGAAGCAATTGCTGTTACCGAGTCGAACGTTACAGTATTGACATTATTTTTTAGCGCAAGCCACCATGTTATCAGTTTTACATTTTTAATTGATTTATTGGATTATCTTAATTGATTCATTGGATTATCATTGGATTTTGCATTATCTTAAAAATGCTTTAAAACTTATTTGTACACCTAATACATAAACTAATACATAAGTTGCCGAAAAAACTCCACGAACTTATATACAGATTTAATATATCTTTTCTGCCGCAGAAAGAGTTTTGACAAAATTATTTTATAGTTAGATTTTGATTTAAAGAACTTTGGAAAACGATAGTGATTATTTTCATAACTAATGAAAACAACATTTTTTGTAATTATATTTTGATTAAAGAAAAGATATTACATTAATTTGTAAGCCTAAGGACATTTTGTAATTTTAGTATAGGATGAAGAATACTGAAAACACTGAGAAATATATTATGTCACAATATATTATAAAATGGATACGTTTCTTCATTAGTACATTTTAGTTACATTTTAAATATCAGAAATAACGAGTTATAATTTATATTATAAATTGTTTAAAAGTTGTTAAAAATTATAAAAAACTATAGAAATTGGAATATTGTTTAAAATATTTAAATATTGAAATATATTCATATATTAACTATTTCGATGTTAAATTTTTTTAATATAAGAATATAAGATTTTCCTTTTTTCTTTTTTAATAAAAATTAGCAATACCTTGTAAGTTATTTAAGACGTAGGAAACAGTTTGATATTTTAAATACTATGTAATAATTATGTGAAATATTTTAGTTTTTTGATGTGGATAAAGAAAATTATTTCAGTTTTTTAAAATAATACTGTTATTTTCGAGGAAATCCACATTCAGTTCATATGCGTAAAAGTCCACAAGTTTGTTAACAATTCCAATCTATATGGATACGTCATTATATGGTGGGGCAACATCCTTATTGGCATTATTTTTGTTATGCTGTAGTCCAGCTATATTTAGCAGCTGCCTGTGGTAGAACTCGTTGGTGTTGTGATACATCTCTCGGTTCTCGGCATTCTACAGTGCAATGCGTGTCGTAGCTCTCGTTGGTTATAAATTGTCACGACTGGTGCAGATACAAAGTTACGATTAATTTTTTTGCCGTTAATTGGATAATCGAATAGAATGCGGCAGCAACGATGCACGTACGAATATGTGATTTTACTCCATAAGTTATTGTAAGTTAACCTTTCAAAGTGAAATCCATGCGAATGCATAGTCGTTGTTAGAATGGATTTAAGATTGAAATTTTAGTAATTATTTTAAAGAAACTTTACCTTATCGATTTAAATGGATACGGTAATCGAAGACCATAAGCGTTGTGTTTGCACACGACAAGAATATGAATGCAGAATAGCGATTTATAATTCCATACACACGCACACACACACATACACACAAAGAAACTATGAAATTTTAATTTATTAATTTTGTAAATTATAAATCTAGATTTACATTACATATTATATATATTACTTTGCAATTCTGTGTTGCAAAATTGTAATTTAAAAATAGTATTATAGTATTTATATTGCGAATTATGCCAGAAAATAACGGTAAAACAATGTAAATATTATATAGCGTAGTTTAATGTGATTTTAAAATTCATAAATTAATAGCTCTAGCTTGTATTTCAATAGGTGCAAATAAATATATAATAGCACACGAAGCTAATGCAGAGTCATGAATATGATGTATGTGATAAGTCGTATTTTTCACAAAACAGTCTCAGACATCACCGACAAGGCATACAACGATAATGTTTTTACAACTGTGCATGAGATGGTATATAATTGACGAATCGCGCGAGCCGCTGCCAATGTGCAGAGTTTCATCGACGATGAAGATATTCCTTGTGTATTTCCTCATCTGGGGATTGGTAAACGGCCAGAGTCTTAACCCGGAACAATTACTTGCCGGGGCTACAGCTGAATCCTTGGCGAGCGTAATTTCCGGCAGTCTCCTATCTGGTCAAAGATCAATCGCAGGTTCGTCTGGTAATGCTTTTACAGACGATCAAATAAACATTAACTTCCGTCCTGGATTTGAAGCGGAATCTAAATTATTAACACAGAAGGCTGCATTTGGACATGAAGATACCCTAGCATTGGCAAATGCCAACGCGGCTGCACAAACAACTTCTTTTACGCCATGGTTTCCGAAACAAGATGCAGCTTCCGTGAGTTCAAGATCTCTTACGAAAATAATAACGAATCCTCTGTTCAAAACACAAGCTATAGGTTTGACAGAATTAGACAAAGAGAGCTCCGGGTCTACAGAAGAGAAATCTTTTGTGACGCGTCATTTCTCATCATCTGTTTCTTCATCTACATCGCAATCTAGTTCTACTTCGTCCACAGCCTCGGAGAAATCAGAAGTCTCAAGCAATAACGCAAAATCTTATTCCAATGTTGGATCGCCCACGAAGAATAAAATTGATATTTCGGCGAAAGCTATTGCCAAAGCTGAAGCAGAAGCGAAAGCTGCATCAGAAGCAGCAGTAGCTGCGCAAGCAGATGCTATAGCTCAAGCTAAAGCTGCAACTCGTGCAAAAGCAGAGGCTAGTGCAGCAGCTGCTGCAGAAGCGCGAGCAGAAGCGAAAGCATGGGCGGAGGCTGAAGCCCGGGTACAGGCGGAAGCTCGCGCAAATGCTTCTGCACAAGCCGAAGCCAAAGCCAAGGCAGAAGCATCCGCAAAGGCAGAAGCCAAAGCGAAGGCCGAAGCCGAGGCACAAGCACAAACTAAAGCGCGCGTCGATGCAGAAGAGCGAGCAGCTGCATCCGCACGAGCTGAGGCTAAAGCTCGAGCACAGGCTAAAGCCGAGGCGGAAGTATCTGCGCGAGCAGAAGCGATGGCTCGAGCGGAAGCAAAGGCACGTGCTGAAGCGGAGGCACGCGCAGAAGCGTCAGCGCAAGCTGAGGCTGAAGCAAAGGCCGAAGCAGCTGCTGGTGCAAAAGCTGTGGTTGAGGCTAAGTTGGCTGCACAAATCAACACGGTAACTGAGGCATATATTAATGCTGTGACAAAAGCCGAAGCGTCTGCTAAAACAGCTGCGGTGGCAAGCATAGCCACAATGAACGCTGCAAAAGCAATCAAATTAGCAGCATCAGCACAGGCGCAAGCAGCAATTAAAGCAACTGCCGCTGAAGAAGCGGCCGCTGCCGCTGCTGTTTCCACTAGTGAAGTTAACGTCGCAGCATCTGCAGTAGAAGCGGCTCTCATGTTGTCCATGATGATCTCTCAATCCGCGGATCTCGCAGAGAAAACGGCCATTTCTTATGTAATGAAATTAGTAAAAATGGCTATGGCTAGCGAGGCTGCTAACAAATTTATTGAAAGCAAAACTATAAATGACAAGGAAAGAGTGGCTTTAGCAACAACAGCTGTACAAGCATCTTTGTCCAAACATATAGAAGGAAAACAGAAAATGGAACAACTTTCTATGTATCAAGAAGTGACTAAGGAAACCAGTACGAAAGCGGCTGTTGCTCAATCAATTGCTTTAGAACATGCAAAACTAGTTTCTCGTGAAGTTGAAGAAGCTGCCAAAATACAAGCTTCTGCGTCTGCCAAATTGGACTCAAATACCGCAGAACTAGAATCCACTATGGCAGTGCGAACAAATTTCCAGAACGCTATAAGGGATGGCATTGTTGTCGGATTAAACGCTGTGCCAAAGCTAATGATAAGACATGTCGAAATAAAAACGAACAATTAATCTGGCGAAATAGCAAAGCAGCATTCAAGATCAGTTCAAACAACAACAAGAAGTATTTAATTAGATAGAAAACAACTTTCATTATTATATAAACATTAGTGACGGAAACGAAAATAATAATATTAAAAAACTACTATTTTTGGGATACAACAATATAAGTATAGCTTTGTAGCAAATAAAATTACTTATTCATTAATTATATATTTTTCCTGATATCTTACCTGATATCTTAGATAGCACACGGACGCCCACTGAACGTCCGTTACATGTTCATTTTTTTACAAAAGACGTCCATAGGACGTACGTTTGTCACAACTTCGGACATGGACGTTCGATGGACATACATCGGACGCCCTATAAGTCCCATGTCCAATAAGGACATCCTTGTTACGTCCAATTTATGTCCACGGACGTAAATCGGACATACGGACATAAATTGGACGTGAAACGTACATCCATTGGATGTCCGGTGCTGTCTGGGTATTTAATTGATGAATTACTGTTAACCTGTTTACAAATTGTTTCGACATAATAACTAACGAACACATATAACACACATATACATGCACATAATATACAGTCCCCCCTCTCTCTACACGCGCTTGCGCGCGCGCGCACACACACACACGCACACATATGAGGACATTATGAATCAAATAATTTTTATCAACGGATAATAAAAATAATGAAAATAACAGTAGATTTTGTTTAACTTTTTGGACGGTTAAATTTTTATCAGCAACTTATGTTTCATAGATTTTAATTGATTAGAGAAGTTTGATTTAGAAATGTATTACAAGAGGTTAAAAAGTCTGAATATTTCATGTCTTAAAAAACTATATTTTAATTATTCTATGCCTATACGTCATAACTGTCATAGTGTTACCATAGTGTTACCATGCTGGCCCAGATTTTCGCACATAAATGATATAACACACCTTAATAAAGTGCAAAGTATTTAGTACAAGTGAAATGAAGTACTATTACTGTTTGAAATGATATTATTAAAAAATGTTTATATGATGTAAATTACATAAAAAATGAATGTGCATATGCATGCGTAAGTGCGTACGCGCATATATATGCATATGTATGTGTGTACTTGCATATGTGCGAGATATATAATATATATATATATATGTAAGCAATTGTTCATATTCAAATTTATTGTTATTATTTAAATTATTTATATATGAAATACTACACAATATTAAAATAAAGAATAAAAAAAATAGTGCAGTAACTTTTTAAATAAAATGATTTTGATATATTATGGTATAAGAGGAAATATTGTAGAATACAAGTCTATGTTACATTAACTTTATATTCTGTAATTTATAATTTTTATATCTAGAGTAGTGAGACATCGGATTAAATTGGACGACATATCGAATAAAAGGAAATATCGTTAAAGAAGTGACGCTTCAAAATAATTTGGAATAATTCGCGACAGCGAACTTATATCATATAGCCCAGAATTTTATATAAAATAATGACTTTTTATTCTGCAAAGTTTATGGTTGTATAATATTGAATGGTAACAACAGTTTTCGGTAATTGGCGTGATAGAGAAGATATTGCTCGAAGTATAAGCGCGCGCGTATATTAGGATTAGTGGCAAACGTTGGCTAGCATGACTGCACTTGATTATCCCCTCCAGTTTTTAGTCTACACTACTAAATAAGGACATTTTTTAGTTGAGTTGCGTTGTGCTCTACTGAAAAATTATTTTATTGTATTGTATATCTGTTTAAAGTTCATTTAATTGTATTCAATCGGAAGTTTCTTCTTTTTTGTTCTGTACAATAAAGTTTCACAATGTAAGGTACATAATTTGTACTGCTAATTCTCTAATTTAATAAACTTCACTCCAATAGATTGTGGGCCTAGAATACGGCACATAAAGAAAAATAACGGCAGATATAATATTACTATTATGATTCAGTATTACAAAGTTAAACAATACAACTTTCTAAATACGGAAATGCAAGAGTTATTACTGATAAAAAAAGGTTTGTGGCATATAATAAGTACGGATAAACCAGTTGAACCGGATGAGAAGTGGTTCAAAGCGGATAGGCAGGCAGAGCTATGATCGGTTTGTTAGTAGTGTAACTGCTCGCCGTCTTGTGAGCGTACTTACGGCTCGTGCCGTGTGCGTATGTGGACGCTATTCTTTCCAATTGAGTGATTATAAAGGATGAACCAACGTGAACCAAAAAATTTTCTCTTTTTATTGCTTTACAATTGCCATCACATACGCCATCACATACGCCATATTGTTTCCCACTCTCAACATACACCATATAAAAAAGAACAAAAAGAATAAAACTCCTCAGGGTCGTATTCATAGTTGAGTCTCAAGTCAGCATTTAAGACGATCTTGGTTAAGTCGGTCTTATTCAATCAAGACCGTCTCAAGATCAGTATGTTTCATAGTCTTGACATAAGGCGATCTTCGCGAAAAATATGTTGCTCAAGTAAGACTTATTTGATTTGAGGTTGACTTGGCGAAGATAGACTTAAGGCTGTACTTATTCTCGAATCGACTGTTTACGTAATATTTCCATTAGGTCCTTCAATCAAAACATAGGATATAAGGTGCAGTATTATTATTAAGGAGTACCATCTTATATTACATTAGCAATGCCTGTTCAACTTGGTGAATTTTGCGTCAGGACTTGGGCCTGCACCCGTACAAGATCCAACTGGCCCAGGAGCTCAAAGTTAATGACCATAGACAACGCCGTTTGTTCGCTGACTGGGCTTCGGAGCATTTGGAAGAGGACCACAATTTTGGCCGAAAAATCATCTTTAGCGACGAGGCGCAATTTTGGATGAATGGCTATGTTAACAAGCATAATTGCCGTATATGGCACGACGCCAACCCACACGAGGTCCAACAGGTAGCAATGCATCCATAAAAAATTACTGTTTGGTGCGGATTTTGGGCCGGTGGCGTCATTGGTCCGTACTTTTTCGAAAACGACGTTGGTGAGACCATCACCGTCAATGGCGAGCGCTATAGAACGATAATAACCAATTTCTTTTGGCCCAAATTGAACGATATGGACGTGGACGACATGTGGTTCCAGCAGGACGGCGCTACGTGCCACACAGTGGACGCCACGATGGACATTCTGCATGAACGATTTGAGGGTATGGTTATCTCTCGCACAGGTGACGTGAATTGGCCATCAAGATCGTGCGATTTGATCCCGCTAGACTTTTTCTTGTGGGGTTTTCTGAAGTCGCAAGTCTATGCCAATAAGCCACAATCGACCGATGCCCTTAAAGTCAACATAACCCAGGCCATCGCTCAAATTCAACCGGATCTATGCGGCAGAATCATTGAAAATTGGACCACTCGGATCTGTGCCACCGTGAGAAGCTGCGGCGGACATTTGAACGATGTTATATTCCACACATAATGGCATACATGGGCCTTTCAAATAAAAAAAGAATTTCGTTAATACCTCACACACAGCTTGTTTTATTCCATTGCAACATCGACCTGCCCTTACTGAAAAACCCTTTATGAGCTGCTGAAACCGGGCGAAACTGTCAATGGGCATCGCTACCGACAACAACTGATCAATTTGAACCATGTATTGCTCGAAAAACGGCCAGAATGGGATACGAGACACGAACGAGTGATATTGCAGCACGACAACGCTCCGTGCCATCGCACTTCCATCGTCCAGGACACCATCAAAACGCTGAAATGGGATCTGCTACCGCACCCGCCGTATTCGCCAGACCTGGCCCTTTCCGATTATCATTTGTTCCGGTCGATGGCGCATGGCTTGGCTGGGCAACACTTGGCCAATTTCGAAGAAGTGCAAAATTAGTTGGATGAATAGTTTCAGTCCAAAGACGCGTCGTTTTATCGTCGCGGTATTCATGTATTGTCAGAGAGATGGCAAAAATGTGTAGCTAGCGAGGGACGATACTTTGAATAAACGATTTTTTGTATTTCTCTTGAAATTTTCCATTTTTCATTGATCAAAAAAATCCGGAAACTTAGTTGCGCACCTAGTAACTAAAAATACATGAGATCCAATTAAAAATTATAAAATATGGACTAAATAAGAAAGAAGAAATATCATAAAAATTAATGTTTCATTTCATCAATGATTTTCTTTGTTTATTAAGTTATTAAGAAATATTGTTTTAGTCCATTAATCAGATTTTTATAAGTTATTAACCCTTAGCGCTCTGCGTGTTTTTGTACCACTGCCTACCAGCAACTCCGGCACATTTTGCAGCGGAGCGTCTGAGGAGAAGAAGTCTTATTTTGTGTGGAAGGAATTACACGTGTTTGTGAATGTTTTTGATTTTATTTATTTTATAAATATGCATATTCCTCTTGCAAATGAAACATAAATTTTAAATTTTATAATTCACCATCGTGTGATATCTTTGGAAACAATCTCCCAAGGGCATTTTGGGTTCACTTGGGCAAGTGTCACAGTATTCATTAGTTTGACGTCTGCCATCCTTTTCTTGAAAATAATACTTGAAAACACTAATAAAATAATAATAATAATAATAATAATAGTATTTGAAAATCAAATACGTCTTCACTATCACTCAGCTCTAAATTTTCATCATAACATTCATTCGTCTCCATGTTTTTAACCATAAAAAAGGTCGTAAAATAATTTAACCTCAATATTACAAACTTAGTACGTTTTAACTACACAATTGCCAACGCCGATGATGACATAGCATCTTAAGCGTAATCATGTTAAAAACATTTGGCTTCGCAGCGGAGCCACCGGAGTTACTCAAATGAGCGATGTCTCTGTACCGAAGCCAACGAAGAGCTAAGGATTAATAAGAGGTTATGTTTTCTTAAAAATTATTACATGATTACAATTAGGAAATATCATTTTATTAAAGAGAGAAGATGAAAGAGTTACATAAAATGTTTTGTTCGCTGTTTAATTAAAGATGTTCTATTCAGCAAATATATATTTGGATAAATAAAACATTACCATTTATACCAACATTGTTCGTCATTTATTGATTATCTAAAAATACTTTACATATATATATATCATATAATATATAGCTAAATAATCTCTCAATGAGAGAGCTTTTCGTACAATAAATTATTCTCCGGGTTTCGATACCTGTATATACAGGGTGTCTCATTTTAATGTCCCACTCCAAATAACTCTTCAGTATTGAAGTTTCAAGGAAAATGATCTAAATAAAAACTGTAGGGATTTAGGTGAGCTACCTTATGGTGATGTTGACTTTGACTTTGACCTCCATTTTCAAGGTCATTTAAAGATCAACTTGCGTTTTTTAAGTGGGCATCCTTATTTTTTATTACACTGTTTTTTTCTACTAGTTAATTTAAACAACTTTTGTCTAAAACAATTTTTTTATTTGTCTAATATATTTTGAGATATTTGAAGAAAACTTGATAACTTTTTCAATATTTAACTCACGATATCTCACTAACTATTTGTCGTAAGAAAGCGTGATACTAGACTTTCTTACTTTATTTAGTTTCAAGAATATATTGTTACAACAGCGCCCTGACTTTTGTTAACTTACTGACTTTTGGAAATTCAAAAATCATCAAATTGCACGCACGCACGCACGCACGCACGCACGCACGCACGCACGCACGCACGCACGCACGCACGCACGCACGCACGCACGCACGCACGCACGCACGCACGCACGCACGCACGCACGCACGCACACACACACGCAGCGAGAGGGTTAGGAGTTATTGGGGACTTGAATAAGTTCTCGCTGTTTCCCGATAGATGGTGTTATCTTAACCTTTTTGCATCGGGCAATACTACAGCCAACTTCATCGTGAAGCTCTACCATTAGGCTCGAAGTGACAGTATATGTTATTCCGCCGAAGCGTAAACATATTTTTTCATAGCGTTAAACATGTCGAATTTCGTGCCAAAGAAGAGTATTTGCGGGGAATTTTACTGCATTACTTTTTTCAAAAAAAATCTGCAGCTGGATCACATAGAATTCTTGTGGAGACTTACGGCGACCATGCTCTGTCGGAAACAACATACAGAGATGGGTTTAGACGCTTTAAAAATAATGATGTTGAAGATAAAGAATGCTTTGGCGCACCGAAAAAGTTTGAAGACGAAGAATTGGAAGCATTACTCGAAGAATGAAGACCCATGTCAGACGCAAAATGAACTTGCAGAATCATTAGGTTGATCACACAACAGTTGCCAAACGTTTAAAAGCATTAGGAATGATTCAAAAGCAAAGAAATTGAGTGCCGTACGAATTGAAGCCGAGAGACGTCGAACGACATTTTTTCATATGTGAGCAGCTGCTCCAACGGCAGAAAAGGAAAAGTATTTTGCATTGTATCGTGACTGGCGATGAAAAGTAGATACACAACGATAACTCGAAGCGTAGAAAATCGTGGGGTAAGCCCGGCCATGCATCAACATCGATGGCAAAGTCGAATATCCATGGTTCCAAGCTCATGCTCTGTATTTGGAGGGATCAGCTGGGTGTAATATATTATGAGCTCCTCAAACTCAACGAAACCATCACGGGAGATCGCTATCGACTACAATTGATGCGTTTGAGCCGAGCATTGAAGGAAAAACGGCCGCAATATGAGGAGAGACACGACAAAGTAATTTTGCAGCATGACAATATTCGGCCACATGTTGCAAAACCGGTCAAAACCTACTTGGAAACGCTTAAATGGGAAGTCCTACCTCACCCGCCGTATTCACCAGACATTGCTGCTTCCGATTACCACTTGTTTCGATCGATGATTCATGACCTGGCTGAACAGCACCTCCTATTCTCATTTAATTTTTTTGTTTCTTGTTTTTTATTATTAGGTGCGCAACTAAGTTCCCGCTGTTTTTCAAGAGATGGCTCCAGTAGTAAGTGCTGGTCGATTGTGAGATAACCAAAACGTCATGAACCAAGCTTAGACATATGGTAAACAAACCGCTTTGACACATTAGTGATTTTGTTTTTGCGTCATATACTTTTGGTTGTGTGAAAATGTCTGATTTTGTGCCAAATAATCGTCATTTGCGGGAAGTGTTGCTTTTCTTCTTTCATTCGAAGAAAACGGCGGCTGAAGCGCATCGAGAACTCCAAAAAGTTTACGGAGATACTGCTCTAAGTGAAACAACGTGCCGTGATTGGTTCCGTCGCTTCAAAGACGGTGATTTCGATGTTGACGACCGTTCGCGTGAAGGAAGGCCAAAAATCTTCGAAGACGCTGAATTGGAGGCATTGCTCGATGAGGATCCGTGCCAAACGCAAAAAGAGCTTGCTTCAGTATTAGGAGTTACCCGCCAAGCCATTTCCAAGCGATTGCATGCGTTGGGAATGATTCAAAAACAAGGAACTTGGGTTCCTTATGATTTGAAGCCAAGAGACGTTGAGCGTCGTTTTTTCGCCTGTGAACAACTGCTCCAGCGGCAAGAAAGGAAGGGTTTTCTTCATCGCATCGTTACGGGTGATGAAAAATGGATTCATTACAGCAACCCAAAGAGAACAAAATCATAGGGACTGCCCGGTCATGCTTCTACATCGTCGGCTCGGCCGAATATTCACGCTGCGAAGGTTTTGCTGTGTATTTGGTGGGACCAGGGCGGTGTTATTTATTATGAGCTGTTGAAACCGAACGAAACCATCACTGGGGAACGGTATCGAACTCAATTGATGCGATTGAGCCGAGCACTGCGCGAAAAGCGGCCACAATACGAGCAGAGGCACGAAAAAGTGATTCTACAGCATGACAACGCTCGACCTCACGTTGCCAAACCCGTTAAAACCTACTTAGAACCGCTCAAATGGTAAGTCCTACCCCACTCGCCATATTCCCCAGATATTGCGCCGTCCGATTATTACTTGTTCCGTTCGATGGCACATGGTCTGGCTAATCAGCAGTTCCACTCATATGAAGACATCTCAAAATGGCTTGATTCGTGGATAGCCTCAAAAGACGAATACTTCTACCGTGACGGTATTCGAACTCTGCCAGAAAGATGGGAAAAAGTTGTCGCTAGCGATGGGCAATATTTTGAATGATTCATTTGTAACCATTTTTTCACAATAAAGTTGCATTTTCATCAAAAAAACAGCGAGAACTTAGATGCGCACCTAATACTTTTTTTATGTTTTTATATTTTTTATTAATCTTTTTAATTTCGTTTTGCAAGTACGTCACTTCTCGCATCTCGCTTATGTTTATTTTTTCGTGTTTTATATTTTTTGCGAAGATAATATTAGAAAACAACTTTTTTTATCTAGTTATCTTCTTCTCGACTTATATTATAAATCTGTTTAAGTATTCATATTAAGTATTCGTGAAGTAAAGTGGATATTTACAAAAGAAACCACTCGAGTTTGATAATTGAATAGGTTATTATTTATAAAATTTTGAAATTTATATATGCATTATGCAATAATACAGTATGCAATATTTACAAAAGAAACCACTCGAGTTTGATAATTGAATAGGTTATTATTTATAAAATTTTGAAATTTATATATGCATTATGCAATAATACAGTAATCATAAAATATGCCCGGTATGCAAATATTTTGTCTATAAAAGAATTATTTTGCAGTTTGCTGAGAATATCCCGAGTTCCGACTGAAAAGAATTAATATTCTTACTGCAAAGAATATAAGAGAAAAATAAACATAAACGCGACGTGAGAAGTAATATAATTGCAAAATGAAATTAAGATCAATAAAAAATGTAAAAATGTATAAAATATTAGTAAAAAACAAGAAACACGGAAAAACGAAATAGATAAATTTTTGCCGTTTCCTCATCGGTTATTTCTGAGTTCAGCAAGGAGCGAGTTAAGATTTATGGAATTGTCATATTAGATACGCCATTTTTAATTCTATAATTTTTAAATTAAATTTGCTTTCAACAGTATGAAAACTTCTTACCATCTTTAAACATCAAAAATAGTTCTAACACCGTCAGTTTAAATGCAACGAGTCAATTGCAACTCATGCTAATATAAAATAAATACGAAAGGTTTTCACTTAAAAAATTGTAGAACATACATTGCAAATATAAGAAGACATATTCTATTATTTTTGACTATTTATTAGTATACTGAGTTTTAATAAAATCGGCAAGTAACAAAAAGATAAGTTTACTTATTAGATATAGAACAAATATTTTCTAATAAACAACAGAAACACCTAAACAAACTACAGCCTGAATCTGTGGATTTCGCACTTCAAGCTGTTAAGACAATATTTTAAAAAGTGTTATGTGGCCTCGTATGACTGCCGTAAAAACAGACATTCGTGTTATCACAATTGCCCAGCGTAGTATATAATCGGTGTACACTCACTACCTGGCATCAATCTACGAAGTTGCGTCGAAGATGAAGATTCCAGCGATTCTTGTGACGTCTCTCCTCGTTTGGGGATTCGCTAGTGGTCGAGTTATTGAGTCTAATTCAGCAGCGTCTGCGGAAGCATCAGCTTCGGCATCAGCTGGCAATATCGTTTGGCTGCATGATAAACATTACCCGTTGAAAGAGAGGAAGGAAAAGAACTTGTGGAAGGAGGGGAAGGATGGACTTGTGGAAACATCGCTCAACGTACCTGCACTGAAGGTTGGCATAAAAAATGGTGGATTGGACGTTGCAAAAGGTGCAGCAGTCATCCAATCGGCGATGTCTGACGAATCAACTCTCACAGAACAGCGGTCGCTCCTTGATCTCGGTTTAGGCGTAATTGCGAATAGTGCTGAGGTATGGTCTGAGACGCAGGCCGCTACAAGTGCTAATGCTAATGCTAACGCTGATGCTACTGCCACACAAGCAATAGCGGCAATGGAGATCGCTGATAAAACCGGATACATAGCTGCGATTCATCTTACGCAGGCTGCTAAGGCAGTCGAGGCCGCAATGGCTTCCGCCGCCCGCGCTGCTGCGGCTGCTGATGCCGCTAAAATATCTTCTCAGGAAGCACTTTTAGCTACCAGTAATGCCGCCACCACTGAGGCTAAAGCTAATGCCGCGTCCATAATCGCTAACAAGGCAAATGCCGAGATGGCAGAAGCCGCTGCCATGCTTGAGGCTGCAACCACTCAAGCTAAAGAATCTGCAATAAAAGCACAAAAAGCCGCACAAGAAGCTGCGAAAGCACAAGCCGAGGTCACCCAGGCTAGCGCTAAATCCTTAGTTATTCTATCTGAAGCTAAAGCCGCGGTAGCTCGTGCGACCGCTGACCAGGTCGTATGTACATCTCAAGCTCAGGCTGCCAGTCAAATTCAATCAAGGGCGTCCGCATCTGAGTCTGCAGCATCGGCACAAGCAGAAACCAATACCGTCGCAGCTGAAGCTGTTGCTATTGCAGATGCTCAGACCGCTGCTCAAGCAAAAGATTGGGAACAGAAATTGAGACATGATATGTGGATGCATTTCAATATGAAGGGAGAAGCCAAGGCTGAAGCTAAAGCTGTCACAATTAATAAAGGATATCACGGTATCAAGAGGGCAGGCGCTATTTCAGAAGCCAGTGCTGAGGCAAGCAGCAATGTATCGATGGGACGTCATGGACGAAAAGACAGCGTTTCTGCTGCGTCAGCGGTCGCTTCTGCCGGCGGTAGCGTTGATCTGTGAAAATGCTACAGGTTCCATTTAAAAAATATGTCGCAACAGCGGACGTAGAAACATTGATTACAGTAATACTGTAGGTTAGTACACGACTACACTAGCAGGAATTAAAAAAAAATATAACAAAAAATGCGATTTGGTCCAAGAATTGTAAGAATAAAAATAAATTGTTATATAGCAACCTAAATACTTTTCCTATATACTTATATATTTGCCCTCTTTCCTTTGCTTATTAATATTTGTACACAAAAACACATACATACAGGTGTCCCATTGTAAATAGTCGGTCCAAATATCTCGAAAACTGAGCACAGTAGACGAAAATGTTTCAGACAAACGTTGTATGGTTTTAAGAGGGAAATAAAACTATATGGGTTTATTTACAAATGGCGCTACTTTCGAGATATTCAATGATCATTATTTTTCTTAAATGGAAACCTGAATTTTTTATTACATCATCTTCTTCTACCAATTAATTTTAACAACTTTTGTCTAATACATTTTTTTATTTGCTTAATATTTTTTGAGATATTTAAAGAAAACTTGGCAACTTTCAATATTTAACTTACAATATCTTGCTATTGGTCGGAAAAAAATAATACTAAACTTTTACTTTATTTGGTTTCAAGAATAAATTGTTACAATAGTACCCTAACTTTTGTCAACTTATTGACTTTTGGAAATTTCAAAATCATCAAAATATCATCAAAAATTGTTTAAATTAATTAGTAGAAAAAGATGATATAATAAAAAATTCGGTATTCCATTTAAGAAAAATAAGGATCAGTGAATATCTCGAAAGTGGCGCCATCTGTAAACAAACCGATACAGTTGTTTTATATCCCCTTTGTAACCATACAACTTTTGTCTGAAATATTTTTATCTATCGGGCTCAGTTTTCGAGATATTCGGACCGACTATTTACAATGGGACACCCTGTATATTAGCACGAAATTATTTATCATTTTTACATGTGTATATATGCATGTATCATAGATTATTGACAATTAAAAATAATGTTTTTATGTGTTTTCTTACATTTACACACACGCACATTAACTTTTTGTACTAAAATTGACATGAAGGTTGTATACATATTTATGCGACTTACACACAACAAATTTTTTTTTTAATATTCTTATATTAAAAAGTATATGAATTGAAGAAATAAAGAAATATATAATTCTCTACTTAAATTTTAATGTAATTTATTTTTTCCATTGTAGCGCATAAAATATCAAAATTTGATATTTTAGATGTAAATGATTCTATATATAAATCTTTATTTAAATTATACACCCTGTATTATGTATCATACTAGGTGTTTTGTTTCATGCATACGTATACATTTAAGTCGCATATACTATAAAAAACAATGACATGCAGATATACTATAAAGCAGCAATAAGTAACAAGTAAATGCATGAAATAGAATATAATTACAGTTCTGCTTCATGCTTGAAAAATAAATAAAACATATTGTAATTGTATAATTACGACATATTGTAATTGTAAAACACGGAATATGGAGAGGGAGCGGGAGAGAAAGAGAGAGATGATAGCCATTTATTAGCTTCAATAGCTACATAACGTTTACTTATACATTACTATATTAAATATAATAATAAATGTTTGAATTAATACTCTGAAAAATAGCCTACTAGTCACATTTCTATTACCCATTTGTTTGTTCCCTCTCTTTTTTCTGAATATGTTTCGCTAGCATTCTTCTGAAGTATGGCAATCTATCTTCTCTTTTTACTTCGTTCGGTAACATATTGTACATTTTCAGCCCGTTATGCCATAACATTTTCTGTTCTCCCGTAGTTCTATATCTATTAATATAAATATTTCCTTTTTGCCGTGTGCTTATACCCTCTCCATATTCCACCAATTTTATACTATTTTGCATATACGTGGGACATAACCCATTTACCGTTTTATTTATAAGTACACAAGTATTGTATTCGATCCGTTCTTTTATCGATATAAAATGTAGCACTTCTAACCCAGATAACAAAATGTCTGCAAACTTGCTGGCAACTTGCTGTCAAATAAATCAATTTAATTGAGTAAAAAATGGAACAAGGTGATTCCTCAATACGTGGACAAGTTGCGAGCAAGTATGCTGGCAAATATGTGATGACAAATTTGCAATAAATAATTGCGTAATTTTTGTGTCAAGAATATATAATTTAATGTTCTCATATGCTTATTCTTTTGCTGACTTGTCTTGCTATATCATTGCGAGTTATCAAATAGCTAGCAATCAGAGAACATGAAGAGCGTTAAAATAATTGCAAAGTATTTACTAGCAAGAAGAACGCCTTTAATTAAATCAGAGCTCGGAACATAGTGCACAGTTCATATAAAAATGAAGAGTTAGGGATTTCAAGGGTGTCATCAATTACGAACTATTACCGTCAGGCAAAACGATTAATTCAACTGTATATTGTTCGCAATTGACGAAATTGAACCAAGCAATCCGCATAAAACGTCCAGAATTGGCAAATCGCAAGGGTGTCGTCTTCCACCACGACAACGTCAGATCTCATACGTCATTAACTACTTGGAACAAATTGTTTCAGCTTGGCTGGGATGTTTGCCTCATCCTCCATATTCACCGGATCTTGCCCCTTCCGATTACACAGGTCTGCATGATTTTGCGTTTTGAATTTCAATGGTCATTTCCTACGTAATTTTGTCCGCTGAATACGAATCCGGTCTTAGAATTTCTCTATCATGTCAGGTTTTCGAGATAATTATAACTTAAAAATTAAAAAAATTAAAACTAATAAAATGAAAGAAAATATAATACTTTATTGTACACAGTAAGAAAAAGATGAAAATAAAAAGATAAGATTCTTTGGAAGTTATTTTTATAATATTATAAATTATGACAATTGGCTCTTGATTATTCTGAATTACTTGCGTAATTAATGCTATTTCATTGATAAAAGTAGGAACTTCACAGAACTGACGTGAAATTAATGCAGTATTACGTTTTTAACACTATGCTGCAATAATAACTTCATATATCCTGTTCCTCCTTATTGTAACATATCAATTTAAAGTGTGTAGAATATTTACATATTTTATTTGTTCTCTTTAACCCTTTATATCCTGAATTTATTAACCAGCAATTTCTTAATTGTATTTTTGCATCATTAGACAAGTTTTGATGCAGAATAACCCTAGGAAAGAGGAAAATGCTTTTTACAGTGTTTTAATGATTAATTATGCAGCTGGTACTTAGAAGACCGACAGAAATATATGCAATATGAAGGGAAAAGAAAGTTCAAATAAAATGTAAGGAATGCATATCTGTACAATACTGAAAAGAATAAAAAATTATAGCACCGATAAACTGATAATAAACCACTAATTTCACTATAATATAATCAACACGCGCATCAACCCTACTGCAAAATAACTTCCATATGCTGCACGGAAAAGAAAAAATGCGCACAGCACAAAGAAAAACAATTTTCACCTTCAGCTGCCATCTACTGCCTGCTGTCGGAACTACAATCTTCGTGTCCTTGTGAGTACCGTCAGGGAAACTGGTCATATTACGAAGATATAAGCATTTGATTAAAGCGGTATTTCGAGTACTGTCAAGATATAAAGGATTAATACATACATTTTTTTTTAATGAAATGGCTTCGCGAAAGTGTAAGAACGATCCTGATAAATTTTGCTACATCTGTGTTGAATACGTTCCGCAAAAGCAAAAAGTTCCTATAATTCAAAATATCAAAACATATTATTTTCAATATTTTAATATTGAAATAAAAAACCTTGATAAACCATGGGTTCCTCATACAATTTGTACAACTTGCTATCAAAGATTGAGATATTGGTTGAAAGGAAAAAGAAGTGACATGCGATTTGGTATTCCAATGATTTGGCGTGAACCAACTGATCATATAACTAGCTGTTACTTTTGCTCATAACAAATCACGGGCTATAATGCTCGCAATAAAAAAAAAATCTCTTATACACTTTCATGCGCTACAAGACCTGTTTTTCATGGACCTGATATTTCTATTTCTTTTCCACCAATGAACTCTTCTTTACCACCTTTAGACAACGACAATCCTGTTGATGAGAACAACGTATTTTGAAACTTATGAAATCGATCCGGTTGATGACAATAGTCCAAAGCCTTTCAATCAGTCTGCTTTAAATGATCTTGTAAGAGATTTAAGTCTATCTAAAGAAAGTGCAAAGTTACTAGGATCCAGATTGAAAGAAAAGCATTTGTTAGAATCAGAAACAACGTTTTCTTGGTACAGACATCGTGAAAAAAAAATTTATTCCTTTTTTTCTATGGTAGATTGACTAGTTTTCTGCAATAATGTATCTGACTTGATACATTTTTTGAGATTAAAGTCTTATAATGCTAATGAATGGAAACTTTTCATTGATTCCTCAAGACGAAGCCTAAAAGCTGTTCTCCTTCACAGTAGTGGAATATATGCATCAGTACCTATTGGACACTCAGTTCATTTAAAAGAAATATATGAAAACTTAAAAACATGGTTGGGATATATTAACTATGAACAACACAATTTGTTAATTTGCGGTGATTTGAAAATTTTATGTATGCTTCTAGGACAACAGCAAGGTTTTACCAAATTCTCATGTTTTCTTTGCGAATGGGACAGTAGAGCCAGAGAACTTCATTGGACAGAAAAAAATAGAAAGTAAGAAAAAGCTTGGAACCTGGCATGAAAAATGTAATAAATGAAACGTTAGTTGATCCTAATAAAATTTTGTTACCTCCGTTGCACATAAAATTGAGTCTAATGAAGCAATTCGTGAAGGCTCTGCATAAGGAAGGAAATTGTTTTAAATACCTCTGTACAAAGTTTCCTCATCTCAGTGATGCAAAGATTAAGGAAGGCATTTTTATAGGGCCTCAAATTAGATTACTTACTAAAGACGAGAAATTTGAAAAACAATGACTTGTTTAGAAAGAGAAGCTTGGGTTTCATTGAAGAAAGTGATTCTAGGTTTTTTGGGAAACAAAAAAGATTCTAACTACGAAGAATTGGTGAGTAACATGCTTGAAAAGTTTATGAAATTAAGATGCAATATGAATCTACAGATACATTTTTTGAAAAGCCGTCTTGACTACTTCCCCAAATGTAGCTTAGGAAGTGTAAGCGAGGAACAAGGGGAAAAGTTTCATCAGGATATTAAAGAGATGGAAAAAAGATATCAGGGTCGATGGGATATTCATACGTTAGTAGATTACTGTTGGAGTATTAAGCGAGACATTCCTGATGTGGTTCATAGTAAAAAGTCCAAGAAACACTCTCTTGACTCTATTTCTGGATAAATAAAATCTTTTTTATTAACATTTTCGCTTTTGTTTTCAGTAATTGGATCATCTGGTTTTGCCTTCAGTGGCTGGGTAGCCTTTTAATCTTGTCTTCAGTGGCTAGATTATCTAGCCTTGCCTTCAGTGGCTGGGCAGCCTTTTAATCTTGCCTTCAATGGCTGGGCAGCCTTTTAATCTTGTCTTCAGTGGCTGGGCAGCCTTTTAATCTTGCCTTCAGTGGCTGGATCATCTAACCTTGCCTTCAGTGGCTGGCAGGGTTGTTATGTTTTAAACAATGTGTTTAAAACAGACTGTTTAAAACATGTTTAAAACAGTAGACATTGTTTTATACACTTTTGTTTTAAACAGTTTTAAACTACTGTTTAAAACGCCACAATTAAAATATAATTATTTGGAAAGAAACTGTAAGAAGATAGATGTTTATTAATATATTTATTTTTAGATCATTAACTCGAACATACAAATAGGATAAAATAACAATGCATATTAGTATTTTTAATGCTTACTTTTAAATTTAATAACTCAAAATAAAATATTTTTTAGTTTTTATAACTCAATATAAAATATCAATTTTTTCTTGTAACAAAAAACTTGTTAAGAGATCAAATTACTCAATCTTAATCTCAGTTTGGTCAACTTCACTTTTTTTAAGTGCTTTTAAGACTTACTAATTTTGAAGTTTTTTCTACACCTATTCTGTTTCTAAGTTTTGTATGCACTAAACCAAAAACTGAGAAAAGCCTTTCTACAGGGTGCACGATTTATCTGAAGACATTGAAATATCTCGAGAACTATGCATTGGATAAAAAAAAGTGGTCAATGAAAGTTGTTAGTCTCGAAGGGGGACATCCAATGATACCAAACTCGACTTCCCACCCCACCCCCTGGGGGTGGGAGTTGGGGCAACTTTGAAATCTTAAATGAAAACCCCAATTTTTTATCGCAGATACGGATTCTACGCCACAAAATACGTAAATTTTGTCCGAAACTTTTTTTTTGATTCGTGATAGACGGCGCTGTAATCGCAAAAAATTATATTTTCCGCTTGCGCTGAAACTCCCGCAGATATGCTTCTATCCTGTGTACAGTCATTTGAAAAAAGGATCAATAAGTGTATTGAAGTTGAAGGTAAAAATTTCGAACACTTACTCTAATTAATTGAACAGTGAGAGGCAAGGGGACTCACATTAAAAAAGCACCCCGATCTGTGAGAGGCAAGGGCATTCACTTTAAAAAAGCACCCGAAGGGAACATAAAACTACTACGTCCTCGTCGTTGTTCCTGTGTAACGCGAAATGTAGTTTCTCGGAAAAATTCAACGCTATCTATCACGAATGAAAAAAATTGTTTCAATAAAAATTTCACGTACAATCTAATTCTGCAATGAAAAATGTGGGTCCCCATTTGAGATTTGAACGTTATCACCCACCCTACCCCGAAAGGATGGGGGGGAATAACTTTTATTATGTTCTTTAAAAATATTGAACAGGTATTTTTTATTTCTCAATCCAATGATCATTTCTGGAGAATTGCGGAAAATATAATTTTTTGCGATTACAGCGCCATCTATCACGAATCAAAAAAAAAGTTTCGGACAAAATTTACGTATTTTGTGGCGTAGAATCCGTATCTGCAATAAAAAATGGGGGTTTCCATTTAAGATTTCAAAGTTGCCCCAACTCCCACCCCCAGGGGGTGGGGTGGGAGGTCGAGTTTGGTATCATTGGATGTCCCCCTTCGAGACTAATAACTTTCATTGACCACTTTTTTTTATCCAATGCATAGTTCTCGAGATATTTCAATGTCTTCAGATAAATCGTGCACCCTGTATACCAGCAGAAGAAGCAATTGCTATATGAAGTTGCGTTACCGAGTCGAACGTTACAGTATTGACATTATTTTTTAGCGCAAGCCACCATGTTATCGGTTTTATATTTTTAATTGATTCATTGGATTCCCTAGGAAAAAGATAATTTTTAAATGGAGAGGTTTGTGCTCGGTAACACATAACGTCAGACATGTCTGCAGGGTGATACGAATTGACATATTCTATGGCTTCATCTAATTGTTCTTGACTTAACTGAAGTCCTCTAAATCGATGATCTAGCAAATTTGCTAAATAATGTGTAGGTGTCATTGCCATTTCGAAACGCTGCAGAACACAATTAAGATCAGACTCTTTAAAGTTTTGTTGAAGTTTAAAATGGTTTATTATTTCGATCCAAATTTCTGTAGTCTCACTAATTGTACAGCAATCTCGTTATACTTTGTTTAAAGCGACTGAAATTATAATACTTTTAGTTTTTCCAAATAATCAATTGCAATGTTTTTTAAATCTATATCGTTAATTTGGGATAAAATATCTAAGCTGATTGCTGCACGATTATCAGAGCAAACTTTAGACAAAATATGCCAGTTATTAATATATGATTCCAAACAATCCGCAAAGGTATTCTATCGGAAATCTTGTGGCATTACTGAAGCTTTTCCGCCTACTTGTTTATACTTAGCAGCAGCAAAATGCGTGTTTCGGAAGTACTTAATAATTTTTTTAATATGTCCTTTGATTCCAGGAATTTCAATATCGTGCGCAAGAAAATTTAAAATATGTGCGGAGCATCCATAAGTAATAATGTCAGGCATGCCAAGTTCTTCATATCTTGCTAATTGTTCTTTCATTTTACGCATATTTGCCACATTGTCAGTCACAAAACTTCTAACTCTGCAACCATGTTTTTGACAACTTTTAATTGATGTCACAGCCAAATTCAGCAAATATTCCGCGATATGGCTATTATCTTCGGTATCAACAGTATCACATAAATGCACAGTTTCGTCGATTATATCTGTCGCTGATATACACACTATAGATTCATTGTGAATGTTGCTCCATCCATCTTGAGCCATACAAACAGTCTTTCCATTTAAACAGTCTTTTATTTTAGTTAACTCTGAGTTAAATACTTCATCTAGTAATTCATTTGCGATTTGAAATCTTGAAGGTGGTTTATAGCCAGGATATAATAAGTTTATTAATTTTATAAATTTCGGGTGTTCCATATATTTAAAAGCTAATTTGTAGCATAAATATATCTTGTTACCTGCACGTCAAATTTTTTCTTGGTTGCAATAGATGTCCTCGTTATAAATGGTTCCATATCTAGTGCCTTCAATTTGGCTTGTGTTGGTATGGATGCTGTGAATGTTGATGTTGATAGAGTATATGTAACTATATCTGTCGCTGTAAATAAAATATTCAAAAGTCAGAAACTTTATATTTTACAGAAAATTTAATTGAACATGTAATAAAAAATACAATCTTTCTTTTGTTTCAAAAAAGAAAAATCTAAAATTAAGTGAAAATTATTATATACGTAGTCTGTTTTTAATGTTTTAATAATAAATATATTTATGTATATTAACTTGAGCAAGACGGAGATCGAGAACGAATACTGCTGCTATCAGAAACATTGGCCGTGTTCAGTAAAACAAAGAGCGCTTAGTGATTATTGTCTGTGATTGGAGCATTCTTTTAGATTCTTTATAGACCCAGAAATATTTACCAATCAGGAGCGAGATTCAGTGGAAAATTTAGTAATGTTGTCGAACTGTTGAGTCTGCTGAATGCAGCCATTGTCTTCATCAACATTAGGAAATTTGGGATTGCACTTTTTCACGTGCTTCTTCATTCTACTGACCAATCCTATCATAATTATATCATATTTTTTACATTTTGCTTTAACAGACTTATGTCCTTTAATTTCAATTAAATTATACTATACTGGATCCTTCTTTCTTCCCATCATTTTGTATTTTTTAAAAACTGAAACAACGTGATCGAAAGTGTAATATATTGAAAGTGATAAATTATAATTATAACAGTAGACAATACTATGAGTATAAAGTAAAATTATAAACCTAACAGTAACAACATTCTATATATTTGCGTTATTGTCACTTACTTATCTCGTGTTGAGTTGCAATATGTAGATTGATAATAAATTTAAGAACAAAATCAAAAGTGATACGACAGCAAAAACGATACGATAACGTCTGTACTTGTGTTGAAACTGTAAATAGCGTTGTCAACATTGGAACTAGAAGATACTCAAAGTATTGAGAGACATTGGCCACGTTCAGTAGAACAAAGTGATCAGAGAGCGCTTAGTGATTATTGTCTGTGATTGGAGCATTCTTTTAGATTCTTCATAGACCCAAAAGTATTTACCAATCAGGAGCGAGATTCAGTGGAAAATCTAGTAATGTTGTCCAACTGTTGAGCCTGCTGAATGCAGCCATTAACTATAAACAGCGCTGCGAATGGAGCGCTAGCGATAGCAGCGCTGCACCATAATTGTCTATGAAATATATCTAGATAGTGCTGAGAGAGATCGCACAAAGTAAAATAGCGCCACTCGGTATATTACGGATGCGTTCCGGAATTGATTGCTAGTACTAAAGATTTACACGTTCATGTCGCATATAGCCAGTTTCAGTACTGAATTTCAGAACACAGCTTATATGTAACTACATTCTGTGTTTTATGGGTGTGTTTGCGAAGCGACCTATCAAAGCTATGAACTTATTTTATATTTACTGCTTATTTAATGAACGATAAAGAGAGAATAATATTAATGAAGCCAGTAGCGCTTCTCAAATGTAGTCTATATAAGAAAAAAAGAAAGAGATTTGGCATGTTTGATTATAAAGAAATTGATTTGGGTATTATTAAAGAAGAAATTAAAAAATTGTTCTTTTTGGCTTGTTTAAAACATGTTCTTTTTTTTACTTAAAAAAACATGAATAAAACATAAAAACATTGCTTTAAAAAAAAACACTATTTTTTGTTTAAAATAAAAAAAATGTTTTTTATCAACTCTGGAAAGATGGGAGAAAGTTGTCGCTTTCAATGGGGCATTGAATAAAATTATTTTGTATTTTTTTGTTTAAATAAACGACTAATTTGTATTTAAAACGGGCGGTCATATTATTGGGTATGGAAACTTATTTCCATACCCAATAATATGACCTTGAATAGCGTTATTAAGGTTACAGAAAAGTTATTTTGAAGTTTTAAAATAGAAACTCCTGTTTTTTATTATATTATCTTTTTTACCAATTAATTTGAACAACTTTTGTCCGAAACATTTTTTATTTGCCTAATATTTTTTTAGATATTTAAAGGGTTTAAAGGGAAACTGCCTCTCAAAATTTCATCCTCTTTATGCTATCTCGATAATTATTGCAGATAGGAAAAAACTTTTTAAACAAAAATTGTATGGCATAAAAAACGTACAATTTTTGTTTAAAAAATGTTTTCCTATCTGCAATAGTTATCGAGATAACTTAGAGGGGATGAAACTTTGAGGGGCAGTTTTACTCCTTGAACCTGAGCCATTATCAATAAAAAAATATGAGTCTCTTATTTTCGGTTACTCTATAAATATACCAAGTTTTATCGAAATCGGAGACACACACTTTGTAGATATTTTTTGTAAGTTTTCCTTAAATATCTAAAAAAATATTAGGCAAGTAAAAAAATATTTCAAATAAAAATTGTTCAAGTTAATTAGTAAAAAAGACGGTATAATAAAAATTGTGGGTCTCTATTTAAAAAATTCAAAGTGACCTTTTTGTAACTTTGATGACGCAATCCAAGGTCATACTAGTATTAGTATGTGATGCGCCACTTAGAAGACCCTACAACTTTTGTATTTAACATTTTTTTTATCTTGCATATTTTCAAAGTTATTCAGGTAGCCTGTTTTAGAACTCACCTTGTGTATACATATAAGTAGCCTTAAATTAGGATATAAGATATTTTAAAAACGTCATAAACACGTTTTTCTTATAATTTTGTAAGTCGTCTTCTTCAAAATTTTAAACATTTTTTAATGCGTATTTATGAAGTCATTACACAAAATATCACAAAATAGTGTTTATAAATGAGCTATAAGTGCAAATCATATTAATAATAAAAAAATAGTATACGAATATATATTCAACTTTAAAATAACATAATAAGGGAATTTTCACTACTAACGTTTATTTATATTTACGGTCGTATTCAAATGCGTTTAAGTGCACTTAAGTAAACGATGGTTACCGTAATGGAAGTTCCTCTCAAATGTACTGAAATAATATTTTCAAGTTTGGAATTCATGTGATTCGCGTGTAGCATATCAATAGTATTGGTTGATGTTATGACAACTGCTTACGACGGTAGTATATAATTATCTGGCGCAACAGTATCGGGTATCAATCTGCGAAGTTTCGTCGAAGATGAAGATCCCAGCGATAATCGCAACGTCTCTCCTTCTCTGGGGTTTTGCCAGCGCCTCTGGGCCGTACATAATTGGCAAACCGGTGGCAGCCGCAACCGGCTCTTCTTCAGCTGAGGCGCTGACCAGTAGTTGGAGGAAAACGGGTGGTGCATATGCTGGTGCCAGCGCGGCTGCATCATCCAAGACTGGTAATAACATCCTTAGCCGTATGGGAACTACAAAACTAGCTACAACGATGGCAACATCTGCTGCAGTGGAAGCCAAAGCTGGTCTGCGGGCAAGCGAAATAGCTGCTAAAGAACAACGAGAAGCGCTGCAAATGCTCATTGAGTCCGCTGATAGAAACGCTAAGGCACGCATTCTCGCCGATGATGCAGCAATCCTCGTAAAAGGTAGTGCCGAGGCACAATCCGTTGCTGAAGCGAAAACTGTTGCAGTCGAAGAAACGTCCGCTTCTTTAGCCGCAGCTGCCATAGAGGCTGAGGCTATTGCTGGGGAGTTTAAAACAGCGGCCCAAGCGGCTCTCCAAGCTGCACAAACTTCTGCTATGTCTCTCAAGACTGCTGCCAGCACTGGTCTGATGGCTTTAAAGTTAATAAACAATCAAGGTGTAGCTTCTGAAAATGCTGCTATAAATATGAAGAAGGCAGTGGCTATTATTGAGGAGGCTAAGGTTGCCGCTGAGAAAGCTATGGCGGCTGAAAAAGCAGCAGCTGAAGCTACGGCTATCGCTGCTGCGAAACAATCGGAAGCTAGAGATATTGCCGCTGAGCTTAAAGCGGCTCACGCTGCACTTATTACCGCTCAAAGAAATCTTGTACAAGCCAAAGCTAAAGTGGTAATGTCCAACGAAGAAGTTCAGTTGGACTCGAAATCTAGAGCTGCTGATGCTAAAATAAATGCCATTGCTCGAGCGGCCGCCAAGTCCAGTATACGCAGGGAGGAACTAATTGAGATCGGAGCCGAATTTGGTAAAGCTAGTGGTGAAGTGATCGCTACTGGCACACGTTCTACCGGCGGAAAAAGCGCTGTTGCTACTGCTGAAGCCACAAGCAGTGCATCTGCAATTGGCATTAAAAAAGGACATAAGTGGGATTTTCACAAGAATCTGGGACACTCATATGCAGCGGCTGACGCCGACGCCAGTAGCAGCAATATCATCATCGGTGGTCATGGTTTAAAACGCGGTGAAGCATCAGCAACTGCGGAAGCGGAAGCGGAAAGTGATGTCAAAACCTTTCTACTATAAGATGCGCGAGTAAAATGGCACTTGCACGCATGTGATTTCCTTTCAATCATAACGTAGCGGAAAATATTATACATCATGATTATATGAACTGTTCTAGATGAAAGCACGATTATACCAACAGGAATTAAAAACTATAATAAAAAAGCAGTGGTTTTGAAATTCGAAACATGTAATAATAAAACATATATTGTTATAGCAAATGCATGAGCCTTTCCTTAAGTACGATGTATTCTATTTAATAGCGATACAATTATGTATATCAGTTTAATATTGATAAATTTCAATATACCATAAGAATTCGAATATTTCTATATTTATAGAACACTCTACTACAAGCTATTACAAAACTATTTACCATTCAAACAGAAAACAAGATTTTATGGGAAAAACATTTCTAATGTGATTCTATTTATGAACAAAATAAAAAATATTTAACCAAAATCATAAGTACTTTCAGGCTAAATATTTTAAAATTTTGTGGTGTGGGAATATATTTAAACTAGTTTTCGGATAGGTACTGCGTTCGTTGTGAATTTGTTTGCAATGTTTCATAGAAATATTTACGATGGACGCAGCACCGACTCGGAAACTAGATTATTACGGAAGATAGATTAATTTTTCAGATTAGATTTTGCTAAACACAATTGAGAAAGCCTTACAATGTAGTCAGGGAACATTGTTGTTTACTTTGTTGTGTAAGAATAGTAAACTAATTTTAAAAATAATTCCACGGTTATAATAAAAAAAAATTTTAAGATTCGTTGAATATACAGGAAAGAATATCTCATTTTAAAAGACCCATTGAAATATCTCAGAAACACTGCGTTAAATCGAAAAATGCTTAAGACAAAAGTTATTTAGCTTGAAGGAAGACATAGGACAGCGATAGCATTTTGTTTATAGATGGCTCCATTTTCGAGATATTTACTGATTATCAATTTTCTTAAATGGAAATCCAAATTTTTTATTATGCCATCTTTTTCTACCAATTAATTTGAATAACTTTTGTCTGAAACATTTTTTTATCTGCTTAATATATTTTGAGATATTAAAGGAAAACTTGATAACTTTTCCAACATTTACCTTACGATATCTCACTAACTATTCGTTGAAAGAAAAAATAGTATTAGACTTTTTTACTTTATTTACTATCAAGAATATACTACTATAATAGTGCTCTAACTTTTATTAATTTAATAATTTTGAAATTTCCGAAGATCGATAAGTTAGTAAAAGTTAGGGCACTATTATAGTAATATATTCTTGATAGTAAATAAAATAAACAAGTCTAATACTATTTATTCTTTCGACGAATAGTTAGTGAGATATCGTAAGGTATCGATAGCTCAGAAACGCAATGTTTATGCAGATATTGTATATGTATATGCTCAAAAAACATATTTTTTATATGTATAAACATTTTTATATACGTATAAGTTGGTAACGTTATTGATAGATAACACACACACACGCACGCGCGGGCGCGCGTATTAATATTTTTAGTTTTATTCAGATGCGGGCGTATTTTCATTGCAGTTTGTCATTTATTTTAATATCTTTTTGACATAAAATAATCAACTTTGTTTCCTGATAATACGTATTATTACTAATAATATAATATATTGCATTAAATATTGCAGTAAAGTGCACTTTATAAAAGTATATTTTCTTGCAATAATTGATAATGCTGGCATTACAGATGTCTCTATCAAAATAGTTTGTAAAACATATTCATTTAACCTTTTGGATGCTATGGACACATATATTGATGACATATATGGACAATATATTGATTTGCTCTAAAAATTAATTACATATATAAAATAGTTGACATAACATTCTTACAAATAATAATACAATTACAAAATTGTGAAATTACATAGTTTCTATTTATTTAGTCATATAATATTTACATGTGTTCAAAAGTATTGAGCCGTATTCTTGTTGTGACTTTATGAGCCTGGTTTGTTTACGTTTCTTATGAAACTCTTTCGTAAATATTTGCTTTAACTAAGATTCAGTCTATTGTCTACCGCAATACCGAAACATACAAGCCTTCAGTTACGTGAAGCCGTGATTAATCTTTCTCAACAAGGAAAGGTTTCTCGCGAAATTGCTAATTGCTTATTAATTGATAAAAGTACTGTAAATAGGATTATTGTTAAATATAAGTTGAACGAACTCTCTAGCTGATAAACCACGAAATAGTAGACCTCGCAAAACTACAAAGCGCGTTGATAAAATGATTAAAAGAATGTTGATAGCAGATGTTAGAAAAACTGCCATGGATATTTCTCGAGAACTACGAGAAGAAAATCTTGCTGCTGTTAGTCGAAGTACAATCTTGACGTCTAAAGGAAGTAGGACTTTTAGGATGTGCTGGTGTAAAAAAATTATTAATTAGTGCAAAAGTAAGAAAGTTCGATTAGATTTTACAAGGGAATTTGAATATTGGACTGAAGTTGATTGGCGAAAAGTACTTTTTTCTGACGAGTCAAAGTTTCAGTTATTCGGAAGTGACGGTAAAAAGTATATACGACGTCTGACAGGTACAAGATATAACTCAAGATACCAAATTCCTACCATAAAACATGGTGGAAGTAACGTGATGGTTTGGGGGTGATTTTCTTATAATGGAGTTGGTCCATTGGTTGAGATCACGGGTACTGTGGACGCTATAATGTATCGAGATATATTGATACAGCATATGCTGCCATATGCAACTTGAAACATGCCACATAGTTGAATTTTCCAACAAGATAACGATCCCAAACATTCATCAAAACTAATGCAATAATTTTTCATCATGAAAAAAATACGAGTTCTTGACTGGCCTTCGCAATCGCCGGACTTGAATCCTATTGAGGATTTGTGGCAAGAACTCAAACTAGGTACAGGAAATAAAAAAACATTCCAATGAAGCTGAATTGTGGCAAGATTTGCAAACTCAATGGCAAAATTTACCTCAAGATCGCATTTCTAATGTAATAGTATCAATGCCTCGCCGTTGTGCTGCAGTGATTGCTTCTAAAAGCATGGCAACAAAGTATTAAGTTAAAAAAACGTTGACAACATTTTCTGTTATTATTTTTCAATAATATATTTTTCTTATGCATAAGAAAACTTTTTGGCGCAATACTTTTGCATTGTTTGTAATAAAACATTGTGTAGAAATGAAGTATTTAGAATTATTAAGAGTTTGTAAAGTTCATATACAGTCTGTAAAATAAGAACGTGCACGGGTTAATGTGTAGAAAAATTTATTTTTAATGATTTTTAAGTACATGGATTTGTTGTCTCCATGAGAAGAAAAATGCTATACCATTAATAATGAGTCCAGCCACCACCGGCATTGATAATTGCCTGGCATCTCCGAGGCATACTTCCCACTAAGTTGACTGCGTATTCGTTCGGTAAAGACCTCCAAATGAGACGAATTTGTCGTGTCAGCTGCTTCAAAGTGCACACTCTTTTTCCTCGAAGCTTGTGCTTGAGATATGCCCACACATTTTCAATAGGATTTGCATCTGGCGACTGCGATGGCCAATCAAGTGTGACGATGCCAGACTGCTCTTTCCACTCGGTGCAAAGCTTGCTCCGGTGTTTTGGGTCGTTGTCTTCCTGTAAGATCCAGTCCTCGTTTTTTTTTATGAAGCATCGTTCAGCAATCGGCAACAAACACTTCTCATAAATTTTAAGCATTAAGATCAGGTTCCGCTTAAACAAATTCACAATTTTTTTTCTATATTCGGCGTCACTTTGCCTATCAAGCCACGTTCTGGCAAGTCATCGACATTTTTGATCTTCTTATATTGCTAAACCCACTTAGCGACGAACGATTTTGACTTTTCCATATATTTAGCAGCCACTGCATATGACATTTTTGGTCCTTTGGGGTGGGAACAAAGGAATACAGCCTCGTAGCGCGATGCGTATGCGACACTCATGACGGTTAACGTGTTTCTCAGGTTAGAGTTCGATGCCAACTGAATCTTTTGTGACAAAGCATTCACAACAAAGATTTCATCTATCGGCTCACAAAAAAACTAGGACGATATTTGAAGCCAACTGCCATTTATGCCGTGCACGCTCTTACTTTACAGACTGTAATTGTAGGACAAATAAATATATTTTGTTTATATATATGTGTAAAGTTTTTAGAGCTCATTATGAAATGCATATATAATAATAATTGTGTGGCTCAAAAGTTTTGCACGCCACTGTATGCATTTATCAATTTTTTCGATCTCATACTGCACTGACAATTATCAGTGTATGAGATGAGTATATGTGCGTTGCTTAACAACAACAATAAACAAAAAAAAAGAAATTCCGCTTATATCTATTTTTATAGTTATATAGTTTTATAGTTATTTTCTATTTTTTTCGTTTAACAAATAGATATTTCGTATCAAAGTGTTCGGATCAAACGAGCAGTGCACGATTAACAAGAAGAAAATGTATCTGTAAAAACATAAAAAAAGGAGTGATACGCGACATGAATGCAGGAAATACGATATCGATTCGTACATTGATCATTATTTTAAGGCTGATCATACCCAAGTAAACTATTAATTTTAGTAGATTTGAAATAGATAGTCTTAATTTTTTTACATAATAATTAAACAATTTTAATCATATCAATGTATATAAAAGTTTTATTTCATGCAAAATGAATCTAGTGTAGATGTAATGTATTTATGTGATTTAAAGATGAATATTTTATTGTTTAAAATATAAGTTTAAATATAAGTTTAAAGTTTTCCATATATTTATCAAGTTCAAATATTCAGATTTATTAATAAGGTTCAGATTCAATAGTATTAATATTTTAAAATTAAGACATGTTTTAAATTTTAATGTTTCTAATAAAATAATTTATGCTCGAAAATAACTTCCTTGCATTATTTAATTTGGCACTGAAGAATTACAATTATTACTTAGTTGCGTTTTGTATAATCAATCAACAGAGTCCATATTATGCGGAAAAGTATTCCGTCCTCAGCAATCGCAACTGCGAACAGCGTACCGTTCACACAGAGCGTTTCGGCCGGGAATATTCAGTATTCAAAAGGTTAAAAGTATATTTGTATACAATGTACGTCTATTTTAATATGTGTTAATGTACATTTATTTTAATATGCATGGTTTCTGTTAAAACAAGTCAAGATATCTGATAAGATAATTAATTTTTATTAATACCCTTGGTAGCACACATTTCGTCAATCTTTTTGTTAATTTTTATTCTTGTCGATGTAATTGCAACGTAACATACAATGTTGATTACTCGAAATTTGTCTGTTCCGCTTTAGTGACTAAAAAATTGTTGATTCTGTTTTCTCTATCTCTTTTTCTACCATTTTTTCTTCATTATTCTCGAAGATGCTTCGGCGCTGGCACTAGCGGAAGCTTCAGCAGAGGCTTCTTCGATCCCATGTAAATACATGCCCTTCTTCACAAACATTTTATGTCCTTCATATCCCTTGTGTCCCTTGTGTCCCTTGTATTCGTTGTGTCCCTTGTGTCCCTTGTATTCATTGTGTCCTGCGCGAGCAAGAGCGATAGCCTGAGCAATCTCTTGAGCCGATGCGCCATTGTCATTTCCCAATCCAACGACTATTCCATCTCTAAGAGCATTGATAGCTGATGCTTGAGCAGCAGCTCTAGCCTCAGTAGTAGATGCATCATAGTCAGCTTTAGCAGAAGCCGCCTGTTGATCGGCGCTGGCCTTTTCTAGTATAGCAGCTGCCAATTGCTGGCTGCGCAAAGCGGAAGCCTGTGCTGCTCCTGCTTCTTCAGCACTCATTGCCGCCATGCTAGCGGCATTGACGTCTGTTTGTAAGACTGCATTAGCCTTGGCGTGAAGAGCAGATGCAGCCGCAGCTGAGGCAGTGCTCGCTGTCGCAGCCTTATTATTCATTGCCGCAGATTCTTCCATGTGAATCAACGTCGCTAACATAGCAGCTGCATTGCGATTGGCGTTTTCAGCTTGTCCATTAGCATAGGTCTGCGCAGAATTGGCCGCTTTTACATTCTCTATAGTACGATCGACCGCATCTTTTGTAGCTGCGGCTGCCGCCTCGGCTCTTCTGGATGATACAGTTGCTTTGGCAAGAGCTTGAGAAGCCGCTTCACCCTTAGCTTCCGCGATTTTCTGGGTTTCTAGTGCCATCTTGGTGATGGCTAATGCCTTAGCGGATGCTTCTGCTGCAACTTTGGCTAT
The DNA here is from genome assembly GCF_003227715.2 of Harpegnathos saltator. Taxonomy (NCBI): domain Eukaryota; kingdom Metazoa; phylum Arthropoda; class Insecta; order Hymenoptera; family Formicidae; genus Harpegnathos; species Harpegnathos saltator. The sequence goes on from NW_020229940.1 coordinate 972,243, forward strand.
ATTCATATAAGCTTGATCATAATAAGAAGTTGTTTTTTTAATAGATGCTAATGTCTCCGCAGCTGCGTTGGCACTGGCTTTGGCATTTTCTAAGCCAATGCTGACCTCTTTCCAACCTAGGCCAAGTTTGGGAGCACCGTTTATCTTACCGACTGCACCCAACACTACTTTGTTAATATTGAAAACTGACTTGTCGATTTTCATATCCTTATGATGTTCACCCTTCTTCAGTAGAGGTACTAATATCCGCATATCCTTACTATCTGCTTTGGCACTAGCAGATGCAGATGCGGATGCGGAAGCTCCCGATTTTGACCCAAAATGGTCCCCGCTAGCTAGTCCCCAAGTAATGAGGGACGTCACAAGTATCGCTGGAATCTTCATCTTCGACGGAACTTCGTAGATTGGTACCAAATCATTGGAACTTGCGTATTATATACCGCGCCGCACAATTGTACAAACATACAATATCACAGTCGCACATGTCGAAAATATTGTTTCTGAAATCTTCGAAAGTCTTCACCTTATCCTCTGGGGAGTTTGCTAAGCTGCTTCTATTTTGTTTGTAAAAGTGTTTTCACTTATAATCATTCTTTTATAAAGAAGAAAAATAGGAGATAGGAAAGTTATTTGTTACATATATATATTTAAATAATTTTTTGACAATTAAGTTATAAACTAGATGTATGTTATAAAATAACTTCTTGAAAACTGCATGTTTATACTACAAAAAAAATATCTGTAATTCGTTTTTTAATATTAATAACAAAATGTATATTAATAAATTGTATTTGTAATAATTAATCTTATATATAGCGTAAGTTCACAGATTTAAATTATTTTGGATGCAATCCCAGAGATAAACATGAAAAGAGTAAGACAACTAAAAATTTGTGTAAATTGAACCAAAAATAAAAATTAATGTGAAGAAAGTAAAAAAGAAGAATAAGATATTATATTGCATTTTACAGATTGATATATTATATCAATATTATATTATATTATCACAGATTATAGATATATAACCATATACAAATATTAAAAAAAGAAAAAAAATAGTAAAGAACGTACCAAGAAAACGCACTCATATACTTAATTAAATTTAAAATATTAAAATAAAATTTTGTTTAATATATTCCGTGCTGAGCTGATTTTATGCGACTTTCCATTTAGATTATTTGGTATTTTAAGTAAAAGCAGATATGTTATTATAAAATATTCCATTATATTCATTGATATATTTATTGATTCATTGATAAGTAACTAACTCATATAAAATAATCATCATCAATATCGTATATCAACGGTAGTATATGCGGCTTGAATGGAAAATTTAATGTGTACCATCGGTACACGTTGTACGGAACATGTTAAATATTTATATTTGTCACCAAAAAAGTGATGTCCTAAAATTAGGCCAAGAACGAATAATTTCTGCAAAACTAGTAATATTCAAATATTATTCTAATTGAAAAGAATTATTAGAAATAATGTTTCATAAATAAGCGTTAAAAAGTTAATGTTGATTGACGTATATTAAATATTTTTATCAATTTTGAAGCTTTTTGAGCTTCTTCAATAATAACAAGTTTTAAAAAAAGTTTAATCGAGAATGAGAAATATGCACATTTGATGTTCCAGAATCGCATTAAAATACAAGTTTCTATAAACATAATAAATTCTATAAATCATGTGTGCATCCGTGCATGTATTCGTGCATGTGAATGTGCGTGTGAGTATATGTGTGCACGCTCGCACGCGCGCCCGCGCGTTTGTATATGTGTGTGGTTGTGAATATATCATATTTTATAATAATTGCATTAAAACATCTATACTTAAAACAAAAGTTAAGATTTTTGCAAGTTTATATGTATTTTAATACATCTATCCAAGCACTTCAAGTACGTATATAGAAGGTGAGGAAAAAGTATCGGAACACCTGGATAACTTTGAAGGGTGAAGTTTTCAAGAAAAATATCTTAGATAAAAGTTACTAACAAGGGGAGGCGTCAACCAAAAACGGTTTGGAACGAAACTTACGGAGTTAATAGTACTTGACTATTAGTAACTCATGGTAATAGCATTCGATGCAATGCCTCTTCGTTTTCGAGAAAAAATCCCAAATTCCAAAAGTTAGGGTACTATTACAATAATATATTCTTGATAGTAAATAAAGTAAAAAGGTCTAATACTATTTTTTCTTTCGACGAATAGTTAGCGAGATATTATAAAGTAAATGTTGGAAAAGTTATCAAGTTTTCCTTAAATATCTTAAAATATATTAAGCAAATAAAAAAATGTTTCAGACAAAAGTTCAAATTAACTGGTAGGAAAAGATGATATAATAAAAAATTTGGATTCCCATTTAAGAAAATTGATAATCAGTAAATATCTCGAAAGTGGCGCCATCTATAAACAAAATGCTATCGCTGTCCTATATCCCCCTTCAAGCTAAACAATTTTTATCTTAAGCATTTTTCGATTTAACGCAGTGTTTCTGAGATATTTCAATGGGTACTTTAAAATGGGACACCCTGTATACAATAATATTGCATATTGGATTCTACGGGAAAAAACAAGTAAATTTTATTTTGTTTAGAAACATTTGTTTGGAAAATGCTTCTATCAAAAGTTATAAGCATTTAAACCTTTAGCGATTTCATTCATGATTGAACTCCATTAACACAAAGTTGCGTTCGCGATAACAACAAAAACAAAAAAGCCCTTAGAGTACATACTTGATGTTAACCAAAAGAAACATAAACACATTTATCGGGAAACGTATCTGTGATCTGTATTTACGTTTCCTGTCAATGGAGTTCAATCATGAAAGAAATCGCTAAAGGTTTAAATATTTATAACTTTTGATAGAAGCATTTTCCAAAGAAATGTTCCAGATAAAATTTGCTTGTTTTTTCCCATAAAATCCAAATATGCAACATTTTATAAGGGGTTCCATTTAAAATTATGAAGTTACTCCTGTCCTCCCTTAAAGGGGAAGCGGGAACGACTTTACGCCTATGTAGTTAGAGAGGCCTCTCGAATACATGAGACTTCGTTATGAACAATTTTTTTATTTGATAAATATTTTTAAAGTTATGGACTTGTAACGCTTTACGTGGGCCACCCTGTATGTAAATACTTGTTACAAATTATTAGGGTACTGACCGAAAATGCCATTTTCCATGCTGTAGACCAGAAAAGTTGTGCGTCACGTGGCAGACAATTCTTTATACATTTAAGTCCACTTACTTTGTTTCTTTGTTTCGTCATGTAACAGTTACAATGCATGATGTATCTAAAGGTAAATACTTAGTGGATTTAAATGTGCAAGAAATTGCTCATCATGTAACATAGGTCTGGGAACTTTTACAGTTTATACCCTAGTAGCACACTTCATTGGCGTTACATTGGTGTTACATTGGCTACGGTGACATAAGTTGGGGTTACATTGACCCAGTGTATCCCAATATACAGCCAATATTGGTTAGATGTTAAATTACAATATATCGCCAATATTGCATAGGATTGTTATACCAATATTGACTTACATTGGGGTTACATTGGCCCAATGTATCCTAATATGCAGCCAGTATTGGTTAGACATTAAATTACAATATATCGCCAATATTGCATAGCATTGTTATACCAATATTGACTTACATTGGGATTACATTGGGCAATATTGGGGGTCCATTTTGTAGCCAATATTGACCCAACGATATGTGCTACTAGGATAGCAAAGAAACGCGATGTTTTTAGATATAGATTCTTAAATAGAAAAAATAATAAATTACAACCTCTATGTATCCTAATAGTTTTTAATGGGTATTTATATATATTCTGTATATTTAAGGATGGATAAACTATAAAATATTGGTTATGTAAACGAGCAAATTTATACCCCAATGGTTCAAAAAGTTATAATAAGATTACGAGAACAATATAAAGAAAATGCATATAACAAGAAATTTTTATCGTATTCATTACGAGCATGAACAGATATGCCAGATGGAAGACTGGTCTCTACGAAAGTCGCGTATATGTGCGCTCTACTTTTGGGTTAGCTTCAGATAGTACAAGAAGACAGATATAGTATATTCTTGTTTACTTTGTTGTCACTGACAAGAAACGAGCAATGCCGCCTTCATTGTCGATTCGGTTAGAACGAGATATAAATATGTTTACCATTTTTCATTATCCGAAATCAAAGAGCGGAGTGCATATGTACGTGATTCCCAGTTATGTATATTTTCTTTTTCACTGTAATTCTTGTATCACTGGGTCCTTCATCTAATATTTCTGAGCAGGAGAGCAAGAAGTAAACTCGCATTTATACAGTGTAGTCCATTAATACTATTTATAGAAATTATTTTTATTATTATAAACAAGAAAAAAGTTAAGGTACTATGGTTCTGAGAGGCAGGTTATATAGTAACAATAATTTTGTTATAGAGGAAGAAAGAGATGACTTTAAGGTCACTTTCATTTTTTTAATAAAATGATTATTTTTTATGCTAAAATTTTATACAATCATGTAAAATCTAAGAGAAATATTAGGGATAAAGGAAGTATTCTACAACTAATATTTCTTGATACATCTAACTTATTAAACTTTAATTTAGCTAATTAGATGAAGCCGTAGCTGATGCATAAATTATTAAATATCATAAACGTTGATCACGAAATTGAATAAGGCAGGTTTTAGGGTATACATATTCTAATATTCTTTTTTATTGTTCTATAAAACTCAAGCATAAAAATAATCATCTCATTAGTCTATCACAGAACTTATATCATCATTAGTTATTTACGAAATGATTCAAATATGTTTCTATTGAAAACTTTATAAGTTACAGAAATAAGGCTCATTTTGAATGTAAATGTTCGAACCATCTCCAAGTTCCAATGTGTCTATTTTTCGGGTTTGCATCTATAAACTGCGTGTATTTTATTTCAATAACTCATACCGGTCATAACGTTGTAAATAACCGTATATTAATTGAATAAATGTAGTCAATCTCATTGTTCGAATTTCGCTCGCGTGTGTATTTGACATCAAGGAACCGATTACATATAGTCACGACTTTTAATATAATTTATATAAAAATGTGTGTTATACAATACGTAGTGGCTGACATTGATCGTTGTAATAAAAGCATATTCGATTTCTGAACGCTGATTCTATAGAGATAAATGCGTATAAGATATTATATAGAGATGTTGAATTTATATACATTATTTTATCGATGCATTTATTGTTATATTCTACATTTTACACTCAAAACAGACTTTATTTGTGTATTTTATTGTAGTACATACAGTCTCATCACAATATTGATGAATAAACATTGTTATATAGAATAATTTATAATCGAATAATTAGTAGTTCCGAGTGAGTAGAATACTAAGCTATTAGTAGATATATTTAATATAATATATCATATGTACCTTCAAATAGAATGTACCAAATTGAATTTATATAATGAAATTTATATAATGAAACACATTTGTTGGATTTCTTTTAATTAAAAAAAGGATTTAACTTAAAAAGAGGATAACCTACAATGAATTATTACTAACTTGTTCATCTCGAACTAGTATTTGCGATGTAAAAGTTTGTTTTGTAAAATGTGCATATTACTGTACTAAAATGTCTTTTTTTAGAAAATCTTTTTATACTTCTTTTTTACCTTGAATAAGATAAAAAGGACATACCATTACCTTGAATAAGGTAGTTTAATATTTTTTTATTTTAATATTCTTTAAAAAATATTATTAGTATAAGTATTTTTTTGTCGTTCAAATTGTTAATACTTTTTATAAACTTTTTAAACTATTTTAAATATTTTTTATTTGTGCTACTATATAGTTATATTTTATATTACGCTAGACATCTGCTACATAGTTCTCAATAAAATATCTCTCATGTAAAAGTTAATTTCAAAAAATTAAATACTCGAATACGCATTTTTTACGGATTTTTGTGATTATTGTTTTTTACATCGCCGTTTTTCTCGCAATTGAAACAAATCCATTATGATTAATCTTATCGTGAATACATCGTAACTTTTCTTCCTGAAGATTTTGCCTTTTAGTTTTAGACTTTCGGTGCTGCAGTAATTTCTGACGCTTTTCCTGCTTCTATCTCGGTTGGCGGTGGTAAAGTCGGAATTTCTGGATATTCTAATTTAGCTCCATCTTCACACTCGAAGATCGGACAACAGTCGGGGAAGCTTGCAGTTTTGTTAGTTTTATCAGATAGTTTGCATTTGGGATTAGCCTTGGGTAGTGGACCGCAGTCTTCTACCAGCTCGAATAAACGACCAGAGTTGTCATCGGCGGGCACACAGGTGGAACGACCACAAAAAGGTGACAGCTCCCACGTCTTCGTTGGCTCAATAGTTGCGCATTTTGTTGATGCAAAGCACATGCCAGGAAAATCTGCAATGTACAAAAATTTAATTAAAGGATATATCTCTGATCTTCAACTTCGATGAGAAATCACCTTCACTTTTATATGAAATAAAAAATGATATTACAACTATCGACAAAGTAAGAGTAAAGATTAACTTAATAAGGTTTAGTGTACATAAAAAGTTTCGCTATTTGTTAGCCTTCTGTCGGCAAATTTTGTATAAAATTGGTATAAATAATAACTGCAAGAAAGCAGTTTCATAAAAATAATTAAAATATTAGGTGAGTACAAAAATTCGTGTCTGATTTTAATAAATGCCATTATTGGTGTTGCCATCTTATTAAAAAAATTTTACATATTATATTAGGTGAGCAAATAAGTTCTGGGCTTTAGATATACAATCGAAACCACAATTTAAATTTTACTTATTCTCTCACCCTTTTACGGTTTTCAAGCGTTGATATTCGGCTTCTTAAAATGCCATGCAGTTTGGTGTTTGATGCACATAATCTCAAAAATCAGTAGTGTTCATGATGGCAATAACAAAAGAGCGATTTTCCATACATTTCACGTTTCATCTGAAGAAAAATGCTACTGAAGCTATTAAAATGATTTGTGGTGCATATGGTGAGAACGTTGTAAGTCATTCTACGTGTAAAAGTGGTATTAAAAATTTCGCCAAGGAGATTTCAGTCTTGAAGATGAACTGCGTGCTGGACGCCCTCAAAAGATTGAAACGGACGAACTGCAAGCATTGCTGGATATAAAGTTTGCGCCAACTAAAAAGGAACTTGCAGAGCAGTTTGACATTACGCGGCAAGAAATTTTCGTATGTTTACATACAACGGGAAAGATTCAGAAGGAAGGCAGATGAATTCCGCATGAACTCTGAAAACAACAAAAATCGACGTGATACCGCACTCACTTTGCTTTCAAAATTACAGAGAAAGGATGTTCTGCACAAAATCACTACAGACGATGAAAAGTGGATTCTTTATGATAACTCCAAGCGCAAAAAACCATGATTTAACCCTAGTCAACCTTCGACGTCGACGCCAAAGCCCAATATCCACGCTAAAAAAGTCTTGCTCTGTATCTGGTGGGATTGGAAAGGAGTGTTGTATTATGAATTGTTACAGCTGGGTGAAACAATCACAATAGATTGTTATCAACAACAATTGACTAATTTGAGTGATACATTGGAGGAAAAGAGAGTATTTACTAGCGAAAGACGTCATAAAGTGATCCTGCTTCATGACAATGCCCGATATATGTTGCGAAAGCGATTCAGGACCATATCTTAGCATTAGGATGGGAATTTCTCCCGAAGGCGGCATATAGCCCAGACATGGCGCCTTCCAATTACCATCTATTCCGCTTGCTGCAGCATCACTCGGCTGATATATATTTCGTGACACTTGCAGAGGTACGAAAATGCATTGATAAGTTTATCACGTCGAAGCCGTGGGCTTCTATCATCAGGAAATTTGCAAGTTGCCCGAAAGATGGCAAAAGATCATCGATGCAAACGGGGAATATTTTGCTGATTATAAATCTTTTTGTTTGTTTTTAAATAAAGATTAAATTTTGCAAAAAAAAGCCCACAACTTTTCTGCCCACTTAATATTTATATAATATTTTATAATTGTTATTTTTTTAAGTATAATATTTTCGAAAAATACATAAAAACATTATTATAAAGTATTCTTGAAAATTTAATCTTTACTTATATAAATATTTTTTTATTTTTTATAACTTTTATATTAATGACATTCAGATGTATGAATTAATTTGATGCCTTTACATGAAATCAATTTTAAGTCTATTTTAAATTTAAATATTTGTTGCCCCGTTTTGGGATTTTAAAATGCCAATCTTAATATTTAAAAGCATTATACAAGATATCCGGTAATTAGCTGCTAAGCCGAAGTGTGAAAGTAGATTGGGTTAAGCTGAAAAGAAAAGTAAAATACAATTTTGCAAGAATTGCAATAATTATCGAGTTATTGATGACAGAAATCTAACGAGTAAGTGCGCGCCGAGATGGATCATTGGAAGAGCGTCATAGTCTCGGGCCATAGTGCAGCCCAGTCGGCCCAGCAACTATTGGTGGCGTACAGCAAGACGTAAGTGCGGTGAAATAAAATACGAATAGCGGCATATTGTAACTTTTCCCTCGCCGCGCACTGGCAATAGTTGCTGGATCGACAGGGCCGTGTTCTTATCGAAATGGCTACAACGTTTCTCTAATCATTTATGTCAGCGCGCTCCCACTCCTCAGATTTCTGTCACTAATAACTCGATAATTATTACAAATCTTGCAAAACGATATGAGATTTTTATATTTGTTTCTTTTTTAACCCGCTTTATGTCTCCATGAGCTCTGCAACATTAGTTATGAGACACCCTGTATATACAGTCACAGATTATTTGTACCAGCCGATTTTTTCATAAACGTGACAGTTTAGAAAAAAAGTTCAGATGAAAGTTGTTTGATTTTGAGGGGAACATAAGACAGCGATAGCATTTTGTTTACAAATGGCACCACTTTCGAGATATTTACTGATCATCAATTTTCTTAAATAGAAACACTTTTTTATTATTTGTACAATTTTTTATTATATTATCCTTTTCTACCAATTAATTTTAATAACTTTTATCTGAAACATTTTTTATTTGCCTAATATTTTTTGAGATATTTAAGAAAAACTTGGTAACTTTTTAATCATTTAGCTCATGATATCTCGCTATTTGTCGGTAGAAAAAGTGGTATTAGATTTTTTTACTTTATTTGACGTCAAGAATATATCGATACAATAGCGCCTTGATTTTTGTTAATTTGATGATATTCAAATTTCCAAAAGTTGATAATTGTAGTTATATAGCAGTTTGTTTTTCTTCTGGTTTAATAAACATTATTTGGACACTTTTTTATTTTCATACTTTTAACGTATCTTAAATACCTTGCAGGTATTAATTTTTAAACTGTTATTATTAAATATTTAAACTATTTGTTTTATTATCATATTTAAACTATTAGTTTTATTGCCATAATACTCATATAAAAATTAAAAACTTTTATGTACTTTAAAATCCACAAGAATAATAGGCGGTAATAAAATAAATTAAAAAGTATTTCTCTTTAATAATGTAATTAAATAATAAATTTTACGGTATATGTATAACCCCCTATTTCGAATTATCAAAACTTTCTGATATTATTACTTTTTAATTTTTGATATCTTAATTTTAATGGGTGTGAATAGAAAGTGAATGGTAGACTATCAAATTGGTTTTCTAACTATACGCCATAAAGTATATACATGCTTCTATGTTACTATATTATTAATTAGATAATTAAAAACTTTATTTATTAATTATTATGCGATATTGTTAAATTTTTCCAAATGTATATAAAAAAATATAAAATCTTCTGGAACCCATATAATGTTTTACTTATCATATATAATCCTTTTACTCTGAATTGATGTAACTTTAACTATGATATGACTATTCTTATAGAAAAGTTTGAATACTTTTTAGTGCATTTTCTTTTATCTTCTAGTAAGAAGCTCCAAATGATATGCAACATACAAATTTCATTTTTTCAATACTGGATTAAATGCGACAGCAAATGTAACGGATGACAGCATTATGGGGTTAAATGTATTATAAACGACAGCCTTAATATCCATTTATAACGACAGAGGCGATGTTGCCATTATCAGTAATGAATGTGCTAGAAATTTCAAGGAGAAACACTTTCACTGTCATACACCGGGTTGGTAGTCCCCGCTTTTACGTAACGCGATGACGAACACTTGGATCGATAAATGCTTGGGCGCGTCGTTACAATGTGCGTTGATGGTTGAATTAACGGCTCAGTTACATCAGCCCTTCGAGGTTGCTTTGATGACTCACGGCATTCACGGAAACATTTAACTTGGGTTACGATTGAGGTAGAGATAACACAGTGATGGTAGAGAAGGTAAAAATAATGACAGAAAAAATATAACAAGAGAAGTTCTAAGGAATTATAATGATAATTACTGGTTCCAATAAAAAATTACGAAATATATATAAAAATGATGAACCAACACAACGTTATGTTTTAAAGACATGAAAGACATTTTAGAATTTCAAAAATGTCATAAAATTTTCAAAATAATGTCTTTCGAGTTTTATGTTTCTAAAGACGTTTCTAAGATACATTTTCTGATTTAACCTTTAATATATCAAGGGTATATTAAAAGTTAAAAGTTAAAGGTTTTCAATCAATGTTATTTACCACAAGCTAGAGACTCTTGCGTTTTTTTTGTAGTTATTCAATTGTTTGATGTTGCAGTTGACTCAAAATGCTTTTCAGATTGTTTACTTACGTGATACTTTATTAACTTGTGTGAACTTTAGTGACTCGAGCATTGTTAATGACAAATTTTGATGTTATAATTACAACAATGTATGAAAAAAATTACCCTCTAGTTATTTTCAGAGAATCTATCTCAGTATATTAAGGGTTAAGAACAATTTGTCAAATGTTTGTTATACAATGTTAGTATGTTCAAACATTTTTTTCTAATAAAATATTGAAGTATATTGTAAACTACTTATTTTTTCATCTTATTCTACGGTTTTTCTATCCAGAATTTTTTTTATGCAGAATATTTTAAGAGATAAATTTATATAAAAAATAAAAGATTTCATTTGAAATAAAAACATAATTGCATTTTCTGGTGCATTGTTGCACCGACAAAAAGATTTACTTCATAAGAAGGTAGTATTCATCAAGGCTATTTAACTTTGCCTTATATTATTTTTTTTCTATCGTTAAAAATATAACCGATATTAACTATTACGGATCTGTGACTCATATACACACTTACGCGTATATGTATGTATGTGTGTAACAGAACATATTATATAATAGTTATATATATTTTTAATAACATATTATTTTTACCCGTTATATTTTTGTTATATAGTTACAATATAATTTTAATAAGAAGTTATAACTATACTACTATAAGTTATAATTACTAACTTATAACTGTAACTATGTATATATGCGCGCATGACATGAAACGTATATGTTATATTACATGTTATATTTCGTTATATTACAGCAATGTAACAGTTATACTATGTGCTTGCTGCGATTATAGACTATAAAATTCAGACGAATTTGATACAAGAAATTAGACAAATTCATAATTAAATGATTTATAGATGAAAATATATTTCTAATTGTAAGAAAAATGAAACAAAATGCAGCAGTAAAAAGCTGTTACTGTCTGTACAGCACAAAAGTTGCAGCAACGTTACTGCAACATTGTTTCAACGTTGCAATAATGTTGCTGCAACTTTTTATGTTGTATGGATATGAATTAATACTATATGTAGGATGTCTAAAATCTTTTGAAAACGAAAAATAGTGAAGATTAATCAGATCAAACTGAGAAGGAAAGTTATGTACTATTTTGTAAAAATCACAATAGTTATTAAGTTATTAATTAAAACATCTAGGCCAATGAACGTACGGGAAGCGATGGGCGAGACTGAACAGAAATATGGGTATATATAGGGTGTCTCATAACTAATGTTGCAGAGTTCGTGGAGACATAGTGCAGGTTAAGCAAACATAAAGGTCTCATACCATTTTGCGAGTTTTGCAATAATTATCGAGTTATTAATGACAGAAATCCGAGGAATAGGAGCGCGCCGACATAGATGATTGGAGAAGTGTTGCAGCCATTTCGACAAGAGTGCGACCCAGTCGATCAAGCAACTTTGCCGGTGCACGGCAAGGGGAAGGACAACGTGTCGCTATTCGTTTTTTATTTCGCCGTACTCCGCCAATAGTTACTAGATCGACTGGGCTGCGCTGTGGCTCAAGAGGCTGCGACGCTTCTCCAATCATCCATTTCGGCGCGCATTCACTCGTCAGATTTCTGTCATTAATAACTCGATAATTATTGCGAATCTCGCAAAACGGTATAGGACTTTTATGTTCGTCTTAATTCGTTCTATGTCTCCACGTGCAACATTAGTTATGAGACACCCCGTATATAGAGTGTTTCAGAACAATGGTACTAGAATTCGTAGAACGGACAACACAAACATAGAATTCCCATACTGTTTTGCGATATTTACAATAATTATCGAATTATTAATTACAGAAATCTAACTAATGAACGCACGCTGAGATGGATGATTGAAAAAACGTTGCAGGCATTCGAGTTACAAGCGGCCCAGTTGATTTAGAAACTGTTGGCGGGGCACGGCGATAATGCTCTATTTTTTGTTAATTTATCGATCTTTCGAAATTTCAATACCATCAAATTAACAAAAGTAAGTTAAATATTGAAAAAGTTACCAAGTTATCATTAAACATCTCAAAAAATATTAGGCAAATAAAAAAATGTTTCAGAGAGAAGTTGTTCAAATTAATTGGTGGAAAAAAAACGGTGTAATAAAAAATTGGAGTTTCCATTTAAGATTTTTATGTCGATCTTGATAACGTTTCTCAAGGTCATTCCAAGGTCAAACAATTATCAATATCTGATAGCTTTTTTTAAGCTCTACAACTTTTGTTTCAAATAATGTTTTAAACTACCATTATTTTTTGAAATAATTAGCTGTTCCGGAACTTTTGGAAGACCTTGTATAAAGGATCGTATATTAATCACATGATACATTTTTCGGGGTTTTTTATCTCCCATCTCTCTGCGTGATTTTAAGTGATATCACAGCTAACCCCTCCCTTCTATCACGTGATTTATTAATATCATCTTATTAATAAGAAATTCACGTATATAAATATATATTTATTTTATATATTATATAATTTTGAGTAAATTTGACATTAATCAACTGTATTGTATATACAGTCGTTGATAAAATTAAGTGGACATATCATAAATATATACGAAAGGTTAATTTAATTTAACTAATGATGTCAAAAAATCAAACCTTTGTTGCTTATTTAAATTAACGAAGTATAATTTGACAAAATATAAAGAAAAACCAATTCTAACAAATAATATATTATAATTTTTATTGATTAATGATAATAACATAAAACTGCACATAGTCAAAATTAAGTGGACACTATACAAAGTAAGTATTAATACTTTGTATTGTAGCCTTTTGCTTTCATTATTGCTTGTAAATGTCGTAGCATACTTTCAACAAGTTTTTTCAGATAATGTTTATCAATTCTTTGAAATTTTAGTTGCAATTCATTTAAAAACTCTTCTTTATTATTGCGTTTTTCTAATGGAAACTCTACATCCAATAAATTTTCGATTGGGTTAAAGTCCGGACTTTGTGGAGGCCATTCAAGAACTTCTATTTTACAATTCTGGAAAAATTGTTTTGTTTTCTTTACTGTGTGCTTCGGATCATTGTCTTGCTGAAGCATCCATTCCTTATCGAGGTCCATTTTTTAGAATTGATTCTTCTAAGTTTTCATTTAAAATGTCAATATGTTTATCAGCATTCATGATTCCATCTATAGCTACTAAATTTCCAATCCCATATCACGAAAAACAAGCCCATATCATTATTGAATCTACTCCATACTTGATTGTTGGTGCAACATATTGCATCTTTAGAGCTTCATTCGATTTTCTCCACATATGTGCTTTCTTTTTTTATTCCATAATTCAAAGTTACTTTCATCGCTCCATATTATTCGTTTCCCAAATGATAATGGCATATTTTTTTGCAAAAGCTAAATGTTTCTTTTTATGCACTTTATTAATGTATAGTTTACGTCTACTTACACAACTCTTTAAACTCACCTCTTTTAAACTTTGTCTCACAGTTCTTGAAGATATGTTTAATTGTACTTGTTCAACAATGTAATATATTATAATATTTTTAATTATAATATTTAAATGTTAATGAAAGATCTAAATATTTGCTATTGTTTATTTTAAACTATATTTTTCATAAAAAAGTTATCAAGGTTAATTATATCTTTTCGAAAAATAAAAATTTTATGAAATAATAAAGATTATAAAAGTCTATAAACTATTTTACAATTACAATACAGATATAAACGGGTATTTCTAACTATTTCATAAATGACATAGTTAGATATGTCATCAAGATTTCAACACAATTGCTCAACAAGCGAGAGACCGTATCATAAGAAAGTTACATACCTTTCAGGGACTAGTTGAATATAACAGAAATCATCCCGCTTACCGATCATGTACAGTCTTTCAAATTCATAAAGATTTTAATGCAGTAGTTTTTAACTAATATTCTGCGAACATTTTTTTCAGTAAAGCCAAATTTCTTTTTATCGACTATTAAAAATTATACAATGCATATTTGTAAATAGTACACATATTAATAAATCGTATCTGCTGATTTATATGATGAACACAAAATTTTATACCGCTGCTAGTTATTTCTTATACATTTTTTTATTATAAGTATTTAAAATTATGATATATATATCTCGAAGCATATATAATTTGAAACTAAAATTATTTCTTGTATATGTGTACGTGTGTGCATGTGCGTGTGCGCGCATGTGTGTGTGTATGTGTGAGATATAAATATTATACATAATACAAATTATATGTTATATATTATATAAAATTAATATTCTATGTTTATTATATCTTTAAAGTATTGTATATTTTTTATAACGCATATATGCACATATGAAATATAAAATTATGATGTATAAAATATCACATACACACACACACACACACACACACATAATATAGCAGACAATATAGATATATTATACACATTTATATATACGTATAATTTTATTTTGTGCTGTATTAAAATTGTGTGGAATATAATTCTTAATTTTTTCCCAAAAAATACGAACAGGAGCGTTAGTAGTCTAAACATTGTATTTATTTTCTGCAATTTAATTGCAAATCACTAATAAATAACGCTATTAGTAAGTGATATTATAATAAGTATAAAAAGTAATTTTTGATGTTATCATTTCAATTTCTCTATCACAAATTAATATTGCGCAATTTATTGAATAATAAATAATAAATGATTGACGATTATTCAAATAATAAGATTAAAATACTACAAAGTAAAAGTATACTTTTACGAAGAAATATTTCAAAGCATACTTTCACTAGACAGGCTATGGAACTCTTGCAGCTATTAAAGTACATTCATCGTATAATCGAAATTTCTCCAACACACATACACATTTTATCATATGTTTAATTTTATTTTATTTAGTAATATTAGTATTGCACAAAATTATTATAATACGTAATTAGAAAAAAGGACATTTATAATCTTTGTATTTTAATTTGTGTACGCTATATTTCCTTTAAGTAGTCAAAAAACTAATTTCCTATGTAAACGATAAAACTAAAATTTATATATATATATATATATATGTATTATAAGGATGTAAAGTTTTTCCATATTATTATTTTCTATTTTTTCGTAATATTTTAATTCTTTTTGAGTATATCAGTATAAAAAAACCTTTTTATATTTTATAATTTAATATGTTAATATTTTGCAGTTTCATAAATTTAAAAATATAAATATTATATACTTTCAGCAAAACCAACGAAATTTCTGACTCTTTTATAAAAGATTGCCAATTTACTGATAGTTAAATATTTTATAATTTTATGGAAAATTTTACGAAATAATTAAAAGACTTAAAAATCAGAGGAATACTTAGAGAAATTATTGTTTTCTAAATCATTTTGTGTATCAATATATGTATGCGATTTCACGTAAAAATATTTAAAAACAAAGGTAAACAAATATAAATATTGAATTTATAAAATTAGTTTTATAGATCAGAATACTTTCTTCTTAGTTTCTAAAAGAGTTCAAATTACGATTATATGATATAAGAAACCATATTATAGTGCACATATTTTATAGTTAATTAATAAAATATTTATGAATTCAATAATATAGAAAATTAAACAAATTCTAATATGTTCTAGAGTTCTTGTATCTATAAATTAGTTACAAAACTAAAAATTATATTACTAAGAAATTTCTTATCTCTGTATATATAATTCTTGTATTCGTTAAAAATGCATAAATTAAAAATGATGGAAAATTCTTTAATTAGGCATTGTAGTTTTTAACTTACAAAAGATACATAGTATTCATATAATAAATTCATATAATAAATTATAAATGAGCGAATATAAGTTTTAAGAAATTAAAAAGAAATTGCCATTCGTTATGATACATATATGTAGATGAATAACGAATGAGAATTGACGAAAAATTGATGTATCATAATGTTATTTATTAAATTTAGAAGCAATTTTGATTAGAAAACGCCAAGCAAAATTAAATACATGCTCACCACGAAGTACATCGGCTGGTATCAGCCTCCGAAAGGTTTTGGGTCGCTCTTCCTCCTTCTTACTTTCATCAGCGATGGCTATGAAAACAATCGTGGTGAACAATAAAACGAACTTGACAGCGTGCTCCATAATTATGAGTCGATAGAAACAGATTCACTAAGGTCGTTTGCGTTTGCGAGAAAATGAAGAAAAAAATAAGGAGCAGAAGAATGGAGCTTCTTTTATCGATTCAGACTGGTTGAGCTCGATTTCTGTAGCGGCATTTTATAGCCGGACTTCGGGCGGAGTCCCTGTTTATCCCCTCCAAGCCAACATGGTCTCTCACCTCTTGAACCAGTCACCAAAGGAAGAATCGTCCGCGATCGGAGTTCGAGTAGTACCTGAGATATTCGATGTGTAAAACACGTGCGTTCTGTATCCATATGGTGGATAAGTAGGGATGCATCCTACAAATACGCATGAAATTGGTTGACCTGCATTCGTGCCACGGTCGCGCCGTACCAATCTCACGGTGAAACTTATCTGACATAAGCAAGCAAAAATCCTATCTACTACCTTATTTAACTTTATTCCATTTAATTTTACTGTTCTATTCGAAACAATTTAGTCCATATATGTCTTAAAAATGATTGACAACGAAATTATATGACAACGCTGCAATGTCAAAAATATCCTGATTATATGTTTTAACTTCTATTGTTAGGTTTATTATAATTTTCAATAATACATATATGTCTATATACAATGCTTATAAATAAAAACTCATAGTTATTAAGGCGAAAAAGAGTAGATTGAAAATTTCGAAAAGATTGATTCCATTTTTTATATTTTCTTAAAGTATGGAGTAAAATGTATTTGTAAAGTTAAATGCAAATTTGATGGAAAAAGTGAAGTTACGAATTATAAATATAGCGAGATTTTTTTTGCTGTAATACGGTTATAAAATGCAAATATACTTAATGCTGATACTTGTATTAAAATAGCAGTTTCCTTTATTCCATCTATAAATGTAGAAAATAATAACAATGATGATGATAATAATAATAATAATAACAACAACGATAATAATAATAAAAATAATAATATATATTCACCCGTAAAAAAAACGGGCTACTAAATTTTAGCACAGTTTTCTGCATATCTTTCAACAGCTTTCAACAGATAACTCAGCTAAAAATTATCGTATTGATATTAAACAAGGCTCAAATTAAACCTTGGACATTTCTTGTTAACAACCGAAAACCTAAAAGTGAATTATAACAAATGTTTTACAAAACGGCGGATGTTAAAGATAGATTTCGATTAATAGGAAAAAAATTTGTTTTTTAACTGTTGTACTGCTCAAAGGAATCGGTTCTCTGGTACAAAAATATATAAGATTCAAAGCTCATTTATTTCATAACAAATCCATATTTTAATCATTTTCCTACGACCTTTTTTGATAAAGTTATGCTGTTTTGAAGAAAGTGTTATAAAGCCGGACGTGAATCCTATCGAGCATTTATGGGCAGCATACTGAAACGAAGAAGAAGAAAACATAATATTCAAATGTTAGCAACACTTCACAATGCTTTGTAAAAATGAAACAATGTAAAACGAGAAGAAATTAGAAATTTGATTTACAATATGCCTCAACGAACAGAAGAATTGTTAAATACGAGAGGAGGCAATGCACAATTAAAGTTAAACACACACACACACACATATACACACACACAAAGGTACACGCACACGCACACACGTACGCATACATACACACACTCGCACCCACATACATGATCAGATTCTTGCTACTTCCACGCCGTTGATCTTGGTAACGTTAAAAGCAAGACACACACATGCATGCATATGTACATGCATGCACTCACACGAGATTTAAATTCGATCATCTATCACCACGTTAATTTGACCTTAAAAAAGATAAAAAAAAGCGCCAAGGTACGCGCGTGTCTGTGTCTGTGCAAAAAACTTGTAAAAACACTTTTGTATTTGTACAAAAATCTATTGTAAAAAAGAACGTATTAATAATTATTATAAAAAAATATCTTTTGTAAAAAAACTTTGTACAAAATCTGTTGTAGAAAAAAGTGAGGCAATTTCACCGACAGAATATTAACATTTTCGCTTAATTTTTCCTGCTCTATCCTCTGCTGCGTTAGTTTTCTACCGCTTTCTTCTACTGATTCAGACTGACGTACCAGCACCGACACGTACCGACACGCACCGTCAAAATGTTGTTTGCGAGAATGTCGGTCGGTGCTGGTACATCCCGTTGACGGAACGTGCAGATCGGTGTTGGTGTGAATAGTTTCATTAAAACGCGTCTTTTAAAGTTTCGTCGTATCGGTGCCGGTACGTATCATTGCCGGTATATGACGGTCCGTGTCGCATAATGTGAATCGACTTTTATGTGTCGCCATCTCTCGGCGCGAGCGTTGCGTATCGTGGCATACGTATCATGTGTCGTATCCATAGATATAGGAATATAGGAACAGAGCATAAGCTCGTAAGACAGGCGAGGGGAGTTGTGCTGAAATGCGGGGGGCGACTGTGCCTAAGTTTCATTGGCTACAATAGTGCGCATGTTCAGAACGTGTGATGCAACGACTTGGCTATCACTGGCAAATAGTAAATGTAACAAAATGATAAGAACTATTTATACTGACAATATTTTGCAGAGGTTATGCATGTGTCTTTTTTTTCATAATTTCACTCACACACAACTTCATATACATCTATGTATGTATCAAATACTTACACACGACACAACTATCAATTAGATTTAGGCACAGTTTACCTCGTCGCACCGTCCCGCAATGGTTACCCCCCGCAACTCTATGCTCTGTCCCTATATTCCTATGTCTATGGTCGTATCGCGCTGGGCTGCAAGAGCTATTAGACGTATATCGCGCTATCTCTCGGTGTTAGACGCAAAAGGACATTCTAGAAATGAGCCGACGACGTTTCTGAATGATAAAAATTAGCTATTTCTGATTTTGCGCTAAGATATATTCGACCACAAGGCACGCAGAGCAAAAGTAATAACAATTTTGTTATATAATTGGACCCTCAGGAATCGAGAGACCATTTAGAACTTGATTGAATCAGCCGTTATAGCAAAACGAGAAATTTAGCCTCTGATCAACTAGAGAGGTCGCGTAATAATACGCGGCCGGTCACGCCATGCTTCGCTTTGCGCGCTCACTTGCCGCGAGACGCTACCGCGTCTATTGATTTTATCTTCAAACGTTACGTTATAATCATATTCTACTAAATTAAACCACTTTATTTGCTATTACGACCGTATTAATTTTTTTTTGCTCGTATTGATTCTGATTGTATTAATTTTCCTTATCACATTAGCCAACGATATCGCCGTCAACTATTGTATTTCGTTGTGCAATCATATATGTTTCCCTAGGGCAGAAACAAGTGCATGCATCTGTTACGTCCTAGAAGAGGAGCGCAACTTTCCGTTCGCGAGTAAGGCGAACCTCGTTCGTAACCGCGTGCCAGTGAACGGGTCAGGGACCCGACGGGTCCCTTTACTCGGGCATTGACGTACGACGAGCGGTCCGTTTTTCGGTCAGGGACGCGAATCCCTTTACCGGGGATAGGACCATGAGTTGACTGTTAGAAGGGTGGGTGTGATTTTGAAATCAATTGGAAAAAAAGAATGAAATATAAACAGATTTATTAAAATGAGTAAGATAACAAAATGATATATGGCGCGGCTTAAAATATAACCATAAAATGGTATTACGGCGCGGTTTATGACAATTTAATTGAATAATGGTGTGTGTATATGTGTGTGTGTGTGGGATAGAAGAAGAAGGAATGGAAAGAGAAAGAATAGGAATAAGAAGTTAATCAGGTGAAGGGGAACGGGAGTGGTATGGCGAATTTAAAGAAGTGGATAGTTCGGAAAAAGAGACAGGAGAATAAGATATTGGAGGGGTGGAAGGAGCGGATGCACGTAGGGGAAAAGAGGTAGGAGTATCAGGGGATAAATATTGAGAAAATAAGAAAGAAGGTAGGATTGTCGGGTCTGGATGGAAATCTATGTCTAATCCGATGCTAATTACGTTTCTGATATACTGCAATTGTTGGTCAAAATTATATGGGTCTGTTATTTCATCAAAGAGGTGGAGGACCCGATGGATACTAGCGAATGATAGTAATGGCCCACTAAAACCGTAGTTCCACAAGGGTGGAATTAGTAAGAATGGAGGTAAGGAAAGTAGAATAGTAAATAAAACTACTTACTGCTGATTCACGCAAGGAAAGGGGTGGTTGAAATTATCTACGTGGGGTCCCAATTTCGGGTTGTCCACTCCCAGCTGGCAGCTGCTTCTCTCTTTTCTTTTTTGGAAGGTTGGCGAGACCCCACTAAGGATAGTATTCGTGCACTTGCCACACTTGAGTCTCTGAATTGAGTCTAGACCTGATTCCGAATCTGACTATGACTTTTTTTGTTTTCGTTTGTTCTTCTGTCTTTCTGAATAGTGTCGCGGAGGTGGATTACCGCGGTTTTTATATCAATGATCGGAGACAGAAACTATCAGGATGGGTAGAGAGATGGCCTTTGAGGAAGGGGTGAATTGGTCTTAGTGGGAAAAAGTCTCAGCCATTAGAAATTAAGGATGAAGTTAAAAGACATCATGGGAGAAGATGGTTAGTTTTTGGAGATATGAATATGGAAGGGCTAAAGGGTGGAGCGTGGGTGTCTCATAGTTTTAGGTGGATATAATATGATTGGCTGAATGGATTAGGCGCGACAAGCGTGGAGGTGGTGGATTCTTGAGATAGAGAAATGTATACAAGTGGCCGGCTGGAAAGAATCAAAATGCCGTAAATCAAGGGTTGAGATAAGAGTTTATAACCAACGGTGAAATAGGCTTTGTTGGTTGACTGATAGGGCACATATGGTTTTGGATTGGGAAGATGTAAGTTTCAAGTTTTAGAGCAGGAATGCTCTGAGTTGCTTTGTTTCACTGAAGGTTTGTTAGCGCGGAGTTCCAAATTTTTATAGCTAGGACGACGGACACACTTGACGAACACTACCCAGATATAAACTTTAAACGAAGACGTAGATTTTTACAACAGGGCACTGTTTCCTGTTATGGAATTTTCCCGAATCGCCTTTCATTTGGCGCGACGGCTGTTCGCCAGATGGGTCTGTTCCCTAATTTATATGTATATATGTATATATTCCTATTATAGTTATATTAGGAGAATATAAATCCGCGAGAGGAAAGAATTTTTGCTAATTAAATCTACAGGACGTAACACATCAATAAGCTCATTGCATCAACAGCTCAACGTCAGTACCTGCGTATGACGATGAATTGTGCCACCCTTGCTTACCTCCTATACCCGATTCGTAATAAGCAAATTATTTATCTTTATAATTCAAAAATTGAGCTTCGGATAACATTTTGCAAGAAAAAAAATTGTCTTAGAACTCGTTCAAGAACATGTCATTTTAGGATAGGAAGTTTTTTTGGATCATCATGTATAACGATAGAACTATTCAATAATATTAATTTATTGTTATTGACTAACCAATAAATAACAGGTTGCTAACAAAGTCATGTCGTTTCTCACGGATGATTTTATTTGTCATTAAACGCAATTAACTTCACTCCAAATCTTTTAATCTTGTATCATTTTGACAGCTGACATTTCAAATTTTCTTAAAAAAAAAGTGCGTCATTCTGTAAAGAATTATTTGTTTAGCATTGAGTTAAAAATGAAAAATCAAAACGAACATTTCTGCGAGAAATGGTTGGTTTCATACTGGAGAAACACTGCTAAACTAGTATAATAAGTTAGAATGAGACAAATATATTTTTCTTACTAGTGCAGCTAAATAGAACAGACCATATTTTACTTTTTTATTTCCAAAAAAGAAAGAACGCTGTGCAAGCTCGTTAAAAGTTATGTGCTGTATATGGTAAATCTTTAACAGAACGCCAGCGTTGGTTTGCCCTTTTTCGTTCAGAGGATCTTTCTGTAAAAGATGCACTACGGTCAGGCTGGCCAATTGAGGTCAACAACGACAAAATGAAAGCATTGCTTGAATCCAACCGCTATTATATGACACAAGAAATGGCTGAGAAGCTAAACGTATCACGTATGAGCATTTAAAACATCTTGGATATGTCAATAAACTCGATATCTGAGTTCCACACGAATTCAAATAAATTCATTTCATCAAACGCTATAAACTAATATCAGCGATTCTCTCTTGCAACGTGACCAAAACGATTCGTTTCTGAAACGAATATTAACTGGCGATGAAAAATGGATTGTTTACGACAATTTGGAACGAAAAAGATCGTAGAGCAAACGTGATAAGTCGTCATAAAGCACTTCTAAAGCAGACATTCACCAAAGAAAGATTTTGCTACTTGTTTGATGGGATTATAATGGTATTATGTTTTTTGAACTGCTTAAACGATTTATGCGAAATTATATTGTCATTAATTGGAAAATTAAATGAAACGAACAAGCAGAATAAGTGCTTAGAACTGGTGAATTGTAATGGTGTTGTCTTTCACCATGACAATGCTAGACCACATACATCGTTGATCACCCGCCAGAAATTGTTGCAGCTTGGGTGGGGTGTTACCACATCCATCATATTCACTTGACTTTGCATCATCAGATTACCATTTATTTCGTTCCTATCAAAATTCCATGAAGGGAAAAGAATTCGATTTTGATGAGGCTTTCTAACGGTACAGTTAGTTTTCTGCCGATAAGAACAAGAAGTTCTATGAAGTTGGAATCATGAAGCTACTAAACAGATGGCAAAAGATCATTGAATTAAACGGACAATATATTACAGAATAAAATTTTTGTTTAGTATGAAAAAATCGCTTTTCATTTACATAGAAAGACGACATGATTTTCTTGCCAGCTTTTCCGTAATAATATCAAGAGATACGGTAGTGCCTCGCGCCAAGTGAACGCGCGAACGAGGCGGCGAGACCGAACCGTGTATTATTACGCGAAACCTCTAGTTGATCATAGGATATATTTTCGTACCGCTATAACGGCTGAACCGATTAGGTTCTGCATAAGCTCAATCGATTCCGCAGAGTCTAATTATATAAAAAAAACTATCTTCATTTTTGTTGTACATGTTCTGTGAGCTTAGAAATTTATTCTCAAAATACGAAATCGTAAAATTTACGACTCGTTCAACAAATGTCCGATTGACTTTATTTCTACTAGAGAGCGTCACGAAGTCACGCGGCTACAAAATAGCCAGTTAAAAGTACATCATATAAATACATATTCATAGACCATTTAATTAATTAATTAACAATGCACGAATCACGTCGCATATTTTAAAACTCCAAACTGTTCTAGTGGTCGTGTACACTGAGTTGCAACGAATCGTTCCTTGAGAGGGGAAATGGAATACTCACACTCTGGTATATGGTCTGTTCTATTTAGCTGCACTAGTAAGAAAAATATATTTGTCTCATTCTAACTTATTATACTAGTTTAGCAGTGTTTCTCCAGTATGAAACCAACCATTTCTCGCGGAACGATTCGTTGCAACTCAGGATATGTATGTGTGTGTTATCAAGAGACGCGGCAACGTCTCGCGCCAAGTGAACGTGCGAAGCAAGGCTTGGCGTGAGAACAGCCGCGTATTACTTACACCGACCAACTAGTTCAGCGCAGACAAGATCTCTTGTTTGGCTATAACGTCTGAACAGATGAAGTTCTGGATAGGCTCAATCGATTCCTTAGAATTGATTTATTTAACTAAACTATCTTTATTTTCGTCCTTTATGCTGAGTGAGAGGAGATATTTTAGTTGAAAGTCCGAAATCGCCAAGTTTCTATCTCAAGATTTTCGTTGCACAAATATCCAACTGAACTATTGTCCGTTAGATGGAGCTATGAATAGATGGACAGATACCTTGAGCAATAATGTGTAACGCTGCTGGTACGTTCGTAAATGTGATGTTTTTTTCGTGTTCGTTCGTAGAGATGGCCTTCGACCTTTAAGGCCGGTGTTTCTTACTCATCGGGTAACTTACTAACAGTTAAATCAAAGCTCGGCAAAGTTTACAACTTTCGGCCGATTTTCGGAAGCTATGCCTTCTATCTCCCCTTACCGCGCAGCGGATCCAGCAACTGACAGTCGCGGCTCGCTCAGGACTGTTGAGATTATAAGATGCATCTATGTGATGCCTACTAAAGGCACCGTTTTTGCATCGTATCGTGACTGGCAATGAAAAGTGAATACACTACGATAACCCGAAGCGTAAAAAATCGTGGGGCACGCACGCACGCACGCACGCACGCACGCACGCACGCACGCACGCACGCACGCACGCACGCACGCACGCACGCACGCACGCACGCACGCACGCACGCACGCACGCACGCACGCGCACACACACAAATGCACATACACACACAGAAAAAAGTGTAAATCCGACCATGCAACCGTCACACCTTGTAATATTAATGCCGGCGGTACTGTAACTTTCAAGTTTCTTAACTCGAAAAGTACTTCATAAAAATATATTTTATAATAGTGTTTTAAAAAGCTTTCGAGGTAAGCTACATGAATATGCAATGAGAATTAGGAAGCCCCATTGAAAAAATTGAAGATGACCGCCGCATGACCTTGAATACGCTATTCAAGGTCATCCTGATATTGTCATCTGATACGTCATTTAAAACACTACAACTTTTGTATAAAACATTTTTTCAAAAATTCTCTATTTTTTAAATACTTCACCGGTCCGGGACTTTTTGCTCACCTTATATATTAGTATATTCAGCTAGAGAAAGAAATAAAATAATTTGAAAATATTCTTTAATTGTAAAAAAATCAACTTCTAATGAACTATACGTAATGCAAATCATATCAAAATTCTTTAATTTCTAAGAAAAATGTATTATGCAATTTTCAATTATTTTATTTCTTTAAACTATACTGAAAAAGTTGATTCTATCCATAATATAATCAATTTCAGTAATAGTGTTTTTAATCCTACTTAGCAATGTTTGAATAGTGAAATTATGAATGTAATATGAAATAATACAAAAAGTGGTTTTGCAAAAGTGTGTTGCGCAAGTTGCACACACGTTATCAATTCGAAAACACATAAATTGAAGAAAAATATAAGCGCAATTATATAAACAGGAATAATAGAAACAAAGACATCGAAGTTGATGATGGTGTTAGAGAACTTGTGATAATATTTAAAGGAGTGTGCGAGTTCTTCCAAACGCGCAACAGACTGTTTTTACAAATGTTCCACTAAGGTATAAAACTGATGGATTGTCGATCAACTGACATCAATCTTGCGAAGTAGCTACCAAGATGAAGATTGCAGCTATATTTGCGACGTCCCTTCTCGTTTGGGGTTTCGTCAGCGCCGGTGAGGTCGAATCGGAAGCGAATGCGGCGGCATCAGCGCAAACATCCGCGGGTGCATCCACGATTGGTCACGGCAAATTAACGACTCAAGCATCCTCTCATGCATCCTCCAGTGCGTCAGCAATCAGCAAAGGAGGATGGGG
Organism: Harpegnathos saltator; assembly: GCF_003227715.2. NCBI lineage: Eukaryota > Metazoa > Arthropoda > Insecta > Hymenoptera > Formicidae > Harpegnathos > Harpegnathos saltator. The sequence goes on from NW_020229940.1 coordinate 998,565, forward strand.
CTACCATTACCATCAAGGAAATACTAAGAGCAAAATGGTAAATGGTGCTGGAATTGCAATCGAAGGAGCAATAATTGGTACTGGAATTGGCAATACTGCGTCCGCTTCCGCGGAAGCACTTTCAAGAGGACTTGGCATTGGACAAGCAGCAGCTGAAGCGCAAGCTGCAGCAGCTGGTCAGGCAGCGATCGCCTCTCAATCATGCAAATTAGCTAGCAAAAGTACTGCTAAAGCAATTGCCTATGTTGAGGCAGCGGTTAAAGCTCAGATTGACGTGGCCAACAAAGCATTTGAAGCCGTGGAGAAGTCGGCTATAGCTGCTAAGGCTGCAAAGATAACCGAGGAAGATGTCGCTAATGTGAGAGCAGCAACCGGTAGACTGGAATTAGCCTCAAGAGCTGCTTCCGCTGCCGAAAGACGTGCTAGCGAGGAATCGGAAGCGGCTAATGAACGTACACAAGCTGCGGCAGCCGCTGCCGCTGAAGCTGAAGCCAAAGCAAATGCCGCTAAGGTAGCAGCTGTTGCTGCTTCGCGCATTGCCGACGCAGCAGTTGCTATCGACAGCGAAGCTGTTATGTCGGTACGCAAGGCCAAGGAGACCCGCGTCAATGCAAGGGCCGCTGGTGCACGGGCCATAAACGCACAAGTTATTGCCTCTGCTGAATCCGAAGCCAGTTCTGATCTTGAGAATCGTGCAGGTGTGGCGCGTGCAAGTGCTTCTGGAGCCGCCGAAACCAAAGCTATAGCTACCGGTGCTGGAGCTACTGCTGAAATTGCAGCTTACAGCGGGGCTAACAAGGGTGAACTTATCGACGCTGGTCCTCTACCGAAGATCATCAGCGTCATTGCAGACTTAACTAAGGATGAGGTTGAGGCCATCAAGATCAAACATGGCCGAGATCATGGAATTCATAAGGAAATAATTTATAATGAAAATATTGTGGAATCAGCAGCGTCCAGCAGCGCTAGTGCTAACGCTGGTAGCATCGGCGGTGGCAAACTGGGGGGAAGAGGAATTGCCGTAGCTAGTGCTTCAGCTAGCGCGGAGGCGGACAGTAATGCGATAAAGAAATGGTGAACAACATGGCGACGCATGCGAATCTTGAATCCTACATTTCGCATGTGCACGAATCTTTTAAGCAACGGATAATAGTAAACTAGCAAAACACAATTATATATGCATAATTAAAACAAATGATAAAAAAGAGCATTTATGTCAAACAAAATTGTAAGAGTGAGATTAAATTGTAGCAGCTATACCTACATTCAATCTTTTATTGACAACCTTATCTCATTTATTTTTTTAATTTCGAAACTATAGCTTATAGAATACATAATTTGCGATCTTGGTACACACACACACACACACACACACACACACACACACACACACACACACACACACACACACACACACACACACACACACACACACACACACACACACACACACACACACACACACACACACACACACACACACACACACACACACACACGCACGCACGCACACGCACGCACACACACACACGCACACACACACACACACACACACACGCACACACACACGCGCGCGTGCACGCATATATTCCTGAGAATATATAAGAGAATATATATCAAAGAAATTGCTACATATTTTCATTTTCAAATCGCAAAAAACTAAACCTAAATCTGATTTTAAAATTAATTAACTCTCAAATGTTCATCACTCTATTATGTTGCACACGTGCTTGAATGTATGTATATTTCTCACAACATAATAAAAAAACTTTCAATAATTCGATTGGTTTACACATATTTTGTAATAAGGAATTCGATCAATTCTATTGCCTTCTCTTTTCTAGTAGATTAATGAATAAAAATAAAAAATATAGAAGATGTCTGTTATATAATTTTTAATATTTTAAGTCTCTTATGTCTAATACCATCAACAAAAGAATACTGGTAGTTTATTTTTGATGGATATTGTTTTGATGAATATGATTTGTATATATATGTATATATATACAGTGATCTGATTGACTGAGGCCATCCAAGTTTATTAGTTTAATTGCAGTTGTAGTCTTGTAACCTACTCATAAGGATGAAATTCAATTTAATAGCTGGATTTAATAGCTGAATGTACATTGGATGATAAATGTACCTAAAATTGAGTTTGCAATCAGAAATATGAACTCAATAAGTATAATAATAAATGTTATATTATATATCTTTCTCTCTCACTTCTGGTTTTACCCCATGCGACGCGAGCCAATCAGCAATTGTTCACCCATTGGCCGATCTTTGTTTAAGGATCTCTAATCAAAGAGGGAGGCATACCACAGCGCCGGAAACGAGAAAGAAGAGTCATAAAATAAATCGCGAAGTAGAGCGCTGGGAATGGTGCAATTTACAAAAATAGCAAACATCTCTACCTTTAAATAAGATGGCGAATTGATTGAATAAATTCACTTTTGTTCTAACAATCTACAAAGTTGCGGTACACGATACAAATGTAGCACAATACAACATAATTAATAAAAATATAGAATTCGAGAAGTGCGAAGCAAACTTTACACAGATAGGCAAGGGTCTATTCACAACCATTTAATGCATTTCGGGGAAGACAACGAGATAGTCTCTAAAACGAGTGTCAATCGGGACATAAAATGTAAATGTACAGAGATTAAGAGTTTTGTTTAATTAACAACATTATTTTACGTTCTTCCGTGTTCGCTTGCCGTGTTCTTTACTTCCTCTATAAGAACATAATAACATAAAGACATAATAACATAAAGAAAGCATAAATCTGTAAAACAGAAAAGAAAATGAGCGATCCCAGCACCTTCTCCCTCTCTCCTTTTTCCTCCTCTTTTTGTTTTACATGTTTTAAATTTTATAAATGTAATGTTCTCTGAAATTATCTTATGGATACATATATAGCGACGATTGAGAAAGATGCCAACGCGCAGTACCGCACGAGCTTCCCAAACGGATCAATAAGAAAATGCGCGCACATCCATTCGCCCAGTCGCCCTCACAGCTCAGGAAGCTTCTGTCGCGAGTCTGCATGTATCCACCTGTGTGTATTATCGCAACGATTTGCTATAGAAATTGACAAATTTTTCTATATATACACATATATTTATATTATATATAGTTCTACACATTATGATATAAAATTCCGTTATTAAAATCCAAATTTTGTCATCGTGAGTTAAAGCAGTGCATATTTGTGTATATAGTGCATTGGTTGGTTGATGTACACAATGGGGACCAGATTCGCAGCATGTAATTACTAATTATTTACGTACTATTCTTAACTATATAATTAAATAATATTATATATAATTAAATCTATCCATCATACTTGCTATATGTTTACATTTACCACATACATTTACACTCTTTTATTTATTGCACTCACTAAAACATCAAGAGATTTGGTTCAACAACTAGAATAATATATAAATGTTGAATTTTATCAAATATATAGAGAATTTTTTTATTTGACTTAATAATAAAGTATACCAAGAAAATTATATCTTTCTTGATGTGATTATTGCATTTTTATACGTATATTTTACATATAACTGTTTATCATAATTTAACTTAAAATTTTTTATTTTTCAACACAGTTAATGGCCTTATAAGTGAGAATATATAGATCTAAAATTCTTGCACAATATGTTGAAATAAAAAGTAAAATGTACAAACATATATAAATAGACATATCCACAAAATGATATTTTCGAGCAATTAAGATATTTGTCAAATATTTCAAAAATTTTTTCTTCATTCCAATAATTAATAAAGACGTAAAATAAATAGCCGTGATATTACATGATACACGGTAATTAATCTATTTTTTAATTACATTAAGTTTACGGCTATTTGTTGATTTTTGGAACAAAGGAGAAAATTTTTAAATATTTTGTTAATGTGCTCAATCCGCCACAAGTTTCATTTTATCCAACTAGAAATGATTAATCGAAATAATATGATTAATGCCAAAAAATTAATTCAAGAATTAAGTCCGAACTTCAATATTTTTGAGTAACAAGTATTTTATACATAAATATATTATTAATAAATACATTTTAATAGAAGTTTATCATATTTAGTATATTATGTTCGATATATGTTATATAGTTTAATATTCCTGACTTAATAAACAAAAAATCATTATAGTAACATTATTACAACATTGTTTAACAATACGTAATGTTTTCGAATATATCGCTTTTAATGTTTTATACAAAATAATTATAAATAAACTCTGACATTGATTTGGAAATTTTAGTGATATTGAAATTACATATGAGTACAACGTTGTAAGTTAATATTATTTACACATTCTTTTCATATTCTGACATGTGTTTTTTCTATATTAACGATGTGTCTTGTTAAAAAAAGAAATTAATAAATTTACCCGTTGCAATAATCTAAATAAACTAATGTCTAATTGTTTTGCTTAAATATAAAAGTTTAATATTTCATTTTCTACGCATTATTGTATCTTTTCACCTTATATGTGTGTATATGTGTCTCACATGGTTTTCAGTTTTAATAGCAGTCATTCATTCTCTACTGTTCCACAATTCTGAATGTTTATTTACAGTGCTGAACAAAATAAATCATATACTTTCCACAAATTGAATTTGTTAATATTGGGTGTGTGAATATGACTCCGTCCTTTTTGTTAAAATAAAACACATTTGCTTGGTTAGAAAATTAAAGAAAAGTTTATTGAAAGTATGCTCCATCTGCAGCTATAACCTTCGCCCATCTTTCAGGTAATTTATGTATTCCTTGCCTGAAGAAGTTCTGGTCTTTTGAGCTGATCCAATTATCAAGCCAAATTTTGATACTTTCGTTTGAAGTGAACCGTTCTCCCGTAAGATCTGACTGCATCGTCCGGAATAAGTAGTAATCTGAAGGAGCTATGTCTGGCGAATATGGCGAGTGGAGTAGCACTTCCCAGTCCTGTCCATCTAAATATCTTTTCACGACTTCTGCGGTATGCGGTTTGGCATTATCATGCTGAAGATTTAATTTGCTGTGCCTATTCACCCATTCTGGCCGTTTTTCTTCTATGGCTCGCTTCAAACGCATTCGGATTGAGTTTGGCAACAATCCTCTGTCAATAATACTTCCAATTCAGCATCTTCAAATTTTTTTTGTGGTTTCCCATGTTCTCTGTCCTCAGTTCCAAAATTATTATTTTGAAATCGTCGAAACCATTCCTTACAAGTTGTATTAGATGGAGCATGATCACCGTAAATCTCCATAAGCAAACGATAAGTTTCCGCTGCACTTTTCTTTGCAATAAAATAGTGTAATAATACCTCCCGCAAATGATGTTTGTTTGGAACGAAAACCGACATTTTCAAGTAGGGTTAAACACTTGTTGCTTACACTTAAACCAAATTTCACATAGTGCGTTTGAAAGTTGACATGAAGTACTATCGAATACAAGTGTTGCCAGTTATTAGTACACGTTCACAATACTAAAAGCAACATCTGTTGGGAAAGGGCGGAGTCATATTCACACACCCAATATAACTATTATTTTAATAAAAGTTAATGACTATGTTGCCAGAAAAATGGAAAAATATCACAGCTAACGACGGAAAATATTTTGATTGATGTAAATTTAATCATTTCTTTCAAATAAAGATAAAAAAATTGACAAAATAAGACCAGAATTAATTCAACCTTCTAATATATAAATATATATTTCTGCTGCTCATAATGCCTTCAATTTGAGCCAATTCCCGATATCAGACTAAGCAAAACACCTCCATATCATGATATTACCACCTCCATGTTTTACATAACATACACATACGCGCGCACACATATCACCAGCACCACCACGTCTTCTAAATATTTATTTCTTTGAGAGCCTCACCAGGTTCTCACCACACCCTAGACCGCCATTTTTGTTCGAATAATTCAAACTTGATATCCTCAGATCATAATACTTTTTTCCAAAAGTCTAGAGGCATTTTCGCATACTTCTTGAAAATTTCGAATCGCTTTTTCTTATTTATTTTATTAATGAAGGGACGCTTTGACGCGAATATATTTTTCAGTCTAGTTTTTCTAAATCTGCAACGCACAGTGCGACTACTGGCAGTCAAATTCATCGATTCTACAATGTTTCTTGATGATAGCTTCGGATTGTTTTACCATTCGAACGATTCTGGTATCATCACGAAGAGTTATAACCCGCTTTCGATCTTTTCCGAGATAATTTGACCTAATCCCGAGATAATTTGCCCATGTTTCATATTTTTTTCCAAATATGCTGCACTGCTCTAATAGAAATTGAGTATTTATTAGCAATTATTATTATTGTGAAAGACTCATTCTATTGATTGCAAGTGACTAAATATCACATATCAAGAAAAATTTGCTTTCATTACCTCATTTTTGTTCATCATGACTATTATTGGTCCCTTATACATATAAATTCTAATCGTAGATACAATGAATCGTAGAAATAAACAATAGAATGACAAACAATATCGTAACAAATAATGAAATGTAAATATTGACAGTTCCCTACATTACACTATGTAAGTATATAATTTATTTTGTCCAGAGTAAAATATAATAACATTGAATAATAAACGTTTAATAAAAGAAATGAACACAATTTTTATAATTTCATATATTCTTTGTTCAAATACTATAAAATGTTTTAATTTTTCTAATAATCCATTTGCTTGTCAAAAAAATAGCTATACTAACAAATTTAATTTTTTTTGTTAATAACTTTTTAATGAACAATGAGCAACGGCTGCAACTCAGGAATATGTCCTTAACAACATATGTCAAGGTCATGGACTTTTCAGGAGGTTGTATATATGTATATTTACCGTTTTTCTTCTGAAAATTCTCTTTGGTATTTTGGAATGTGTTTAAACTATGTTTTGATTACTTTATTCACTCACACAACTAAACCATAATACTACACATACATAGTATTACACCAACACAGATTCTCTGGCTCCAAAATGGCGATCATGAGAGGACCTGACTTTGTTCCGTCCCTCTATTTACGAACCTTGGCATAAGTATGTCGGAGTTGTTAGTAGACAGTGGTAAAGAAATGCGCGGAGTGTAAAGGGTTAAAGAATAATTGCAAAATTGCTTATGATGTGTGTATTTATGTCAGAAATGTCTCTCTATTCCTTGATTCTGTTTCAACTGTTTTTTACTATCCTGACTAGTTTAGCCGTGGGTTTTATTGGATTAAATAACTAATAAATGTTACGTGTAAATGAATAATCCAAATTTGTTGACCAAATTCAAGATTTATTTTAAAAGAAAGTAAAATAAAGTTTTCAATCAAGATATTTCCCGTTGCTTTCGATAATTTTAAGCTATCTTTCGGATAGTTTATAAATTCCATCTCGGAAAAATGTTGTTTTTGGATATCTTAATATGATAAGGTATTCAAAATATATTTTTATTGACATCAATTTTTTATGATATTAAGTCATCATTTTCACATTTTGAAGAGATTGTATTATCAATGATTGATAATATCATTAAAATTGTGAATGAATCAATTTTAGCTTTTTAATCCATACGTTAATTCATCAAACTGAACTTTAAAAAAATAAGATGATCTAAATCGCGAAATTCTAATATTAGTTTGAAAAATCAATTTCATATTTTATTTTAGGATCGAAAATTAATTGAAATTGGAATACAATAAAATTAATAAAAATTTGAAAATTTTGGTCTTTTATTTATTTGTCGGTTTTCGAGAAATTATTTTTGGCCAAATTATATAAATACATGTTTTTTATTTAAACGTATTTTGCAAAAATTTTTGGCATATATTATTTTCTCACTAGTCGAAATGGCTGTGACGAAGAAACGGAAACTTTGATTAGTATAAAACATTTACATGTTGTTTTCGTGTAAATGAAACTGTGTAAATAAAATATATACGAATTTAATTGCATGCATCAAAATATAGTGAAGTAAAGAAAATATTTATAATAAATAATTCGCTTTATATAAAAGAAATAAAAATATTAAACAATTTTTAAACATAATATTTAAAAAATTTTGAATTATAGATAGTCTAAAGCTAACTAGTTTACATGATTATTATCAACGACTACTCCACGGTAGCCAGCCAATGCCTTCTGGTCTAGATGTCGCAAACACATTGAAGTATTTTTCTCAAACTTTGTTATGTAAGTATAAAATGTTGCCTGTTCCTCTTTCTCTTAACTATAATGATATTGCTGATCAATGATATTACTGTTATTATTAGGTGTACAAATGAATAAACCAAATTTTCTTTAAATAGTTAAGAAATCAATTTTAAAATCAATTGAATTTCCTACTTTTTTGCGGTGATATTGTTGACATACAGTTATTAAGAATGGTATTTAATATGGCGGTAAACTCAACATAATCTTCAAAAGTATTCAATTCAATAGAGTCAAAAATGGCAATAGATAAAGGTATCCGACACTGTATTCTTTACGAATTTCAACGAGGAAAAAATGCTACAAGAGCGTGCGAATTGATTTGTTTCTTTTTTCAACAAAAATATTATATCGTACAATGTGTACACATTTTGGTTTAAGTGGTTTAAAAGCGATGATTTTAGTCTGATCAACAAATAACGCCCTGTACTCCCTGTAGGCCCTCGGAAACGCAACAACGATGATTTGGAAGAATTACTTGCTGAGAATTCCGTACAAACGGAAAAAGAGCTTGCAAAACAGTTGAAAATATTGTAGCAAATCATTTTCAAACGCCTACATGAAGTGGAAAAGATCTAAAATGAAGGAAAATGAATTTCACGTAAACTCACTGAGGCCAAAAAATCAACGAATAGCAGCGTATCTTTCTCTTCTTAATAAACATCGACAAGGAAAATCGTTGGGGAAAATCATTATGGGCGATGAGAAATGAATATTCTATGACAATTCGAAACACAAAAAATCATAAATGAATCCGGCGAAACGTCAACATTGATCGTAACGCCCAATCGTTTTGGAAAGAAAGTTCTACTCTGCATTTAGTGGAATATCAAGGACGTGCTTTATTATAGCTGTTGGAACCGAGAAATATAGTTATTACTGACTACCAATTAATACGCTTAAGTCAAGGACTGGAACAAAAACGCCTGTATATTGGCAAAGGAAAACGTCTTATGAAATTGTTGCATATAACAACGCTAAGCTACATATTGCTTCTAAGACAAAACACACCATAGTGAATCTTAGCTGAGACGTTTTGTAATACCCAGCATATTCATTAGATATTGCTTCATCTGATTACCACTTGCTCCGGTTAACACGCCTTGTCCGATATGTACTTCTAACTGTACTATCAGTGAGTGAGATTCGAAAATGGCTTGATGGCTTTATCGTGTCCAAAGACACAACATTTTTCCGAGATATCAACTGCCTAAAAGATGGTTTAAAGAAAGGCGAATACTTTGATTGAAAAATTTGTTTTACTTTCTTTCAAAATAAATCTAAAACTCAAAATGAAAAATTTGGATTATTCATTTGTACACCTAAAAAATAATATCATCCATTTGAAATATATCAGTTTAATAATATATGAATCGATAGAGATGTGTACAATTAATGTTTCATTAAAACTCTTAAACATCTTGTAGCTTTGTTAAAAGAAGTATGTGAAGCGCCGTTCGAAATGATCAAATCGCAAAAATTCGATGGAGAACGAATGGCATTGTATCCTAATTTGGATTATAAACAACTTTACAACGCATTAACTCAGCTGATCGACGTAGTGCCATTAATACATATTGGTCTACAAGGTTTATTGTCGTTCTATCAAGACAGTTGAAATAAAAGTCAATACACGTTCAAATAATAAATTTAAATAGTTTTTAAATCGTTTTTAGCAGTTATATATCTTAGGATTTGTTATTCATAGCATTGTAGTTATTTACTTTTCTTTCAGGAAACTTTTTATAAAGTAACACTTATTTTCCAGCATTCGGGAAAGCTTTACTGCAATGTCTAGCCTGTCTATTACCTTTTCTCGATCACGATATGATAGACAATATACCGTATCTAGCCGCCAGTACAATATCGGTACTCCCCATAGAGCTTCATGAAGAAATCGTTAATTATCTTTGTTTTTACATTTTGCCGTTCACTATCAGTAAGTATGTTTTATTATATTATATTTTTGTCGGTTATTATTTTAATTATAACTGACCTAACTGATAATAGTAAGCATAGTTCTTAAAACGAGATTCAACTATATTGGTAAGTTATCAATATAGTGTAGTTATCAACGCAGCTTTGAAATGCTAATTTCAGAGTCTTCGTTGTAATATAATATTAGGTGTGTGAATTAATTTGGTTCATCTGGCGGTCAATTGCTGTACTATATAATTTTCTAACCTCTAATGTCTGCAAAAGGCTTTATCTTTTAGTTTTGATATCTGGCAATAATATTCAGTTGATAAACGTTTGGGTTTGTAACAATAACATCTAATTCGAAAATGTCGAAATTCGAGCTAAAAGAGCATCATTTCCGGGAAGTTCTCATTTTCTGTTTTCATTTGAAGCAAACAGCATCTGAAGCTCATCGAATGCTCGTAGAAGCTTAAAGGAAGTGCTCTCACTGATAAATCATGCAGATAATGGTTTCGACGTTTCAAAAGTGATGATTTCAGTGTCGATGACAAACCTCGTCCAGGTCAGCCGAAGAAGTTCGAGGACGAGGAATTGCAGGCGTTAATCGATGAAGATCCGTGTCAATCGCAACATGAGCTCGCGCAATTGTTGAATATTGATCGATCAATAATTTCTGTGCGTTTGGCAGCCATGGAAAAGATTTACAAAGAAGGAAGATAGGCTCCATACGAACTGAAAGAAAAAGACATCGAGAGGCGAAAAGCCATGTCTGAAATTTTGCTTGCCAGGCAAAAAAGAAAAGATTTTTTGCATCGTATTATGACTGGAGACAAAAAGTGGGTATATCTCGATAATCTCAAACGAAGGAAATCCATTAGCGACCCAGGGAAACCATCCATATCGATACCAAAGCGGAATATTCACGGCAAGAAAGTAATGCTCTGTATATGGTGGGACCAGAAGGGTGTAATGTATCATGAACTATTAAAACAGAGTCAACCATCACTGCCGAACTTTACCAACAACAATTGATTCGTTTAAACAACGCATTGAAGAATAAGCGGCCGGAATATGCAAAGAGACACGATAAAGTGATCTTCCAGCACGATAACGCTCGACCATATGTTGGAAAGATTGTGAAGGCCACATTGGAAGTACTTGGCTGAGACGTTTTAGCTCACTCGCCGTATTCACCAGACATTGCTCCATTCGATTATTACTTATTCAAATCGATGGCACACGGGCTTTCGGACCAGCACTTCAACAATTATGAAGAAATAGAGAAATGGCTCAATGAATGGATCGCTTCGAAGGACGAGTCGTTTTTCCGTCACGGAATGCAACAACTGCCAGACAGATGGGAAAAAATAATAACAAGCGATGACAAATACTTTGATTAATGTACTTTTTCATGTTTTTTCATACTAAAGTCTTTTTTTGGAAGAAAAACGGACTGAATTAATTCACACACCTAATATTATTAAACATTATCTTTTAATTATTGCAATACTATCAAATTTTATAATCAATACTTACTCGTTATATCTATGTGTGCGTTAAAGAATTAAATTAAATACTTTTTTTATCATTTTTAGCAAGAAAAATTGAAATTGGTGATGAAAATTCTGCTAGTCAATCAGTGGCCGCTGTTATAATGATGATTTTTCAGTATTCCAATAACCCAGGTATATATACATATATATATATATATATATGTGTATACAGTTTGATAAAAAAACATTTTAACAAATTTTATAAGATAGTAAAGTATATCGAAATTAGCAATTATCAGTTGATAAATCATATCAGCATACATCTAACTTCCCAAACATTGAGAAAACATAATTGAGAAAGCATAAGCTAATAAAAATATGAAATAGAAACATTCTTACAGCGCATCATTGCCAATTGTTGGAGTGTCTGATGGCCTTGAAGCCGGGAGTTGTAAAGGATATACTCTGTGTAATCGCTTATGGTACCGCACCAGCAAGAGCATCGGCTGCAAAATTACTTTTCTATTATTGGCCATCGTTCAATCCAAATCTATTTGATCGCCGTGCTGTATTGGTAAAATTTACTAGTAGGTACATTAAATACATGTCGCATTTTAGATTTTTAAAGCGCAACATGTTAATTACTGATGTGAAAGCTGTTGAATTATCATTGATTATTGTAATATTAGACTATTAAACTATTATTTATATTGTAGACGATCTTACTCCGTTTGTATGTCAACGGGATAGCTGCCCGAATGCCGGAAACGCAGAAGCTGGTAAGGTTTGCTATGATCATCGCATATCTATCACTTTCGCTACCGAATCTCCGCCGCCGCTCTATTTATGTATCGAATGCGCGAATGAAATTCATCGGGAACATCCGAATCAAATGTTCTACGATATTTTGCATCCGATGCAACAAGTGTCTATGATTTGTGAAAACAAGGTGAGTGTGTGATCCGTAACAGTTTGTGGACTGCACGATTGCAATCGTTTCGTTTGAATATTTGAAAAACTTCAATATAATATTGATTAATGTCAGAATTGTAGAGCAGCGGACAAATCAGCCATTAGCATTTGCTTTTCGACGGAATGCGCAAGTTATAACGGAAATCATCCTATACGTTATTGTCAACAATGTCATAACATCCGCCATAACAATCGTCGCGGCGGCGATCACGTTTACCATACGGCACTCCCGCATCTTTCGCAGCTGGATTCGCAAACGCAGACCTATATGGTCCAAGCAATTGTCAGGTAAAACATTTTATCTATCAATGAGTATATTTTGTTGCTTGGTTGGTAAAGCTCAGTTTGAGTACGGTCCTTTCATCTTACAGTTTGCTTAAGGAAGCCGAGTCGTTAAATATTGATAATAGGGAGATGATGGAGTTAAGTAGTAGTACCAGTAATAAGGGCGGTACAGGATTCTCAGGGGGTGGAAGTGGCGGAGGTAATACTGGTGGTATGGGAAGCACGTTTGGTGGTCACTGTGATCCCACGAGCTTGGAAGAACGCCAATTACTTGGCAGATATGGCGTATGGTTGCTCGTGGGGCTTTGTACCCCAAATGAAGATACCCCAGTTGAAATACTGGGCCGTTTATTATCAATGTTATTTCATTGGTTTCATGTCACTGCCTACTCTTTCGATGGTACTAAAAAAAGTCTTATGCACCTTATCTTTTCTGTTGGTAATTTAACACTTTGCATATACACTTTACTCAAGTAGACGTAGTTAAATATAGTTAGATGGTAGAGTGGAATCGGTTAAATATGTATAATATATATTATAAGTTTCCTTTTCTTTTTCATAATTATTATAGTACTATATAGGATATATCTGAACTGTATCAACTCACACAGAGGATAGAATCTACATAAAAATATTAATAAATAAACTTTAGTAAATATATGTTCTCAAATATTTAATTTCTGAAATATAACAGCGATCTTAATTTAAAACAAAATCTTAATTAAAAAAAATTTTTTATTAAAAAAATTTATTTTTTTATTCATTAAATCGCGTTTTATGTTTTAGTTCTTTTTAATATCTTTCATAGTTTTCGAAATTTTTTACCTGTTACGTTTGAAATTTAGCATCCTGTATACTGTTAAAAAATTATTCAAAATTGCTGACATGTCCATAAACTCCTTAAAAGTGTAGGTATTCTTGATATCAAGGGGAAATAATACGTTTTCTTAATTTCATTGGCAATAAAGAATAACAATATATAACGTTCCAATGGATGATTTTTTATTAACATTCAGAAATTGTCAAAAGTGATAGATATGGTCTTCAAAAACGGATAAAAATGTGTTGTATTAATATTCTTAATTATTATAGTATTCTTAACCTGCTGATCGTGATACATTTTAATACTTTTATTACTTTTATCTTCTGAAGCATATATCTCAAAAACTAAGCTTCCATGGACATACGAGTACAATATATTTACTAACACTTTTTTTATTCATTTTTCAACATAACATCTGTCCTATAAATTTGTCGACAAAATTCAGATGCATCCTCTATGTATACGTACATTAAATACCTTATAATATGTTTCAGTTAAATGTTACGAAATACTTAAATATAAAAGCTGTTTTGCTTAAACAGGTACTAAATTTGATTAAAAATTGAAAATACTTAACCGAATTTACTCCACTCAATAGATTAGATTTGTAGAAGAAATATTAATTCGAGAATTTATTTCAAAATTTGCACGCAACATATTGAACATACCTGCACACGACGTAACACATATTTCGAGTGATTAAATGTTCTTCTTCAAAGAGAGCTTTTGCTGTACTGCACGATAAATTCCGAAACAATAAATGTCAAATTTATTGATGTTTGTGTGCGTTCATTGTGTTCTATGTAATATTCAAATCAGTGATATAATAATTAATCACTGGCGTTCTCGAATCAATTTTAACAATTTTCTTTTATTATAATAAATTTTTCGATTGCTCGTAAATCTTTCAGGTCAAGCGGAAAGTGCTCTCGAGAAATTAAAAACTGAATATGTTTGTGGTTGGCTTTCGGAAGTTATGAAAACGCATTATGAAGTATTCATTTCTTGTCTTCTGCCGCATCCAGCAGATTACGTCAGAGTTGGAGGCCATTGGTGAGAGTTTTCTATTTGTTCTTATGATAAATTAATTTTTTCCTTAAAATTATACAATTCAAATAAATATAAATAAATGAAATTATACCCGGGAAAAAAAAATCATATATGAATTTTGTCCATGCACATACAGAGAGAGATATATATACAGGATGTATAACAAGTACCGGGATGGCGAAATATCTCGAAAACTATGCATCTTAGAAAAAAATGTTTCAAACAAAAGTTGTACGATTTCAAGGAGAACATAAAACAACTATCATTTTGTTTACAGATGGCGACACTTTCGAGATATTTACTGACCATTACTTTTCTTAAATGGAAATCTGAATTTTTTATTATATAGAACACTACAAGCGCGCGCCATTTTAGCTTATTCATATTAAAGTTTGGAATAAATATTATAAATCATAAAAATAATCCCTGTAGTGTAATATAAGTTTAATAATATTCGACTCCAACATACGATGTATTAGGCGCATACAGTTTGAAATTCCATGACATATTTTCTGCATAGTAACGCGTAACCGTATAATCAATGAATTTCGACGTTTAACATTTCTATTCCAAACCATCTTGAGTTCTCTTCAGATGCTATATGCATCGTTCTATTGGCTAAAAAGCATTTGAAGATAAATTCAAAACGGTCCTGAATATAGAAGCTGACTTTCCCTTCCCTCTTCCTCACTCCTTCCTCCCTCACCCTTCTCTTCAATCACCCTATCTCTCCCCCTTTCCCCCCTCTCCCTCCTTCCCTCTCTCCATCACTCTATCACTTTCCCTCACTCTTTCTTTTTCTCTCACTCTTTCTTTCTCTTTAACTCTCACCCTCCCTCCCTCCCTCTCTCTCTCTCTCTCTCTCTCGCTCTCTCTCTCTCTCTCTCCCTGTCTCTCTCTATCTTTTCCTGTCTCTCCCTGTCTCCCCCTGTCTCTCCCTGGCTCTCCCTGTCTCTCCCTGTCTCTCCCTGTCTCTCCCTGTCTCTCCCTGTCTCTCCCTGTCTCTCCCTGTCTCTCCCTGTCTCTCCCTGTCTCTCCCTGTCTCTCCCTGTCTCTCCCTGTCTCTCCCTGTCTCTCCCTGTCTCTCCCTGTCTCTCGCTGTCTCTCGCTGTCTCTCGCTGTCTCTCGCTGTCTCTCGCTGTCTCTCGCTGTCTCTCGCTGTCTCTCGCTGTCTCTCGCTGTCTCTCGCTGTCTCTCGCTGTCTCTCCCTGTCCATCCCTGTCCATCCCTGTCCATCCCTGTCTATCCCTGTCCATCCCTGTCCATCTCTGTCCATCTCTGTCCATTCCTGTCCATTCCTGTCCATCCCTGTCCATCCCTGTCTATCCTTGTCTATCCCTGTCTATCCCTGTCTATCCCTGTCTATCCCTGTCTATCCCTGTCTATCCCTGTCTATCCCTGTCTCTCTCTCTCTCTCTCTCTCTCTCTCTCTCTCTCTCTCTCTCTCTCTCTCTCTCTCTCTCTCTCTCTCTCTTCACCATCTTCGATATATTCGAGATTGAGGTTCCACGCACCTTTTTTGAAAGATATCCCCTGATACAAAAACTGTCATCCAGCTGTCATCCCACGCGATGACAGCCGCAAACGACACGAAGCTGGCCGCAACGCGACTTCGAGACGGCCAATTAGCATCGCGGAAAAGAGGCTTCGATAAGAAATACATTCACAATGTTAACATGCGTTTTTTATTAAAGGGATCATCTTCTTCTATTCCAATTAAATTAAACAAATTTTGTCTGAAACATTTTTTATTTGCCTAATATTTTTTTAGATATTTAAGAAACACGTAGTAATCTTTTTAATATTTAATTTACAATATCTTGCTAACTATTTGTTGGAAGAAAAAATGGTACTACACGTTTTTATTCTATTTGGTCTCAAAAATATACTGTCACAATAGCATCCTGACTTTTATTAATTTGATGATTTTGAAATTTCCAAAGGTCAATAAGTTAATAAAAGTTAAAGCACTATTGTAACAATATATTCTTGAAACAAACACTTTCGACAAATAGTTAGCGAGATATCACAAGTTAAATGTTGAAAAAGTTACCAAGTTATCCTTAAATATCTTAAAAAATATTAAGCAAATAAAAAAATGTTTTTACCAACTTTTTTTACCAATCAATTTGAACGATTTTCGCAAACTAAATAAAACACTATCACTAAACAAAATGCTATCACTGTTTTATGCCCTTCTTTAAATTAAACAACTTTTGTTTTAATAATTTTTTGTGCCTTTAATTTTATTATTAATTAAATAATTTTTTGTATTTTTAATTTTCTAATAAATAATTAAGTGTATCCACTTAAATCAGACACACTGTATAATCATATAATTTTATATAATTAGGTTGCGCGCACAACCTATTTTATTTTCGCATGTCGCGATCTTCCGGATGTGTGAACGCGAATCATTATTCATCGTGTGTTGAGAACGGAGGAAATAATATATATGATTTTTATATTTCAGATATACAGGGTGTCCCATAACTTGTTACGAGGAATTCGTGGAGACAGAACAGATTAAGACAAAGATAAAAGTCCAATATTAATTTGCGATATTTGCAATAATTATCGATTATTATTAATTATAGGAATCTGACAAACGTGCGCCGAAATGGTATTGAAAGAGCATTTCAGCCGCTCGGGCATGACATCGGCAACAATGCTAGATCGACTGGGCCGCGCTATGGCTCGAGCGACTGTAATACTCCTCCAATATCATCTCCGTCTGCGCTTATTCGTCAAATTTCTATACTTAATAACTCGACAATTATTGCCAATAACGCAAAATAGTACGGCACTTTTATATTTATCTTAATCCGCTCCATGTTTGTACGAATTTTTCGGAACAAGTTATGGCACTTTATATATAACTTATGTTTGTATATAACTTATATACAAATATGTTATATTATGTAAAATTATGTTAATTATGTTATAATATTAAATTATAAAATCGATTAGATCATTTCACAAATAAGTTTATCATTCTAAAGGGAAACTTTGGCTTCGCGAACATCGCATTTAAAAGACGGCCTAAATCGTTTATTTTGTTTGGTACCATACGAAGTAATTACGCCCGATGTGTGGGATTATGTAATGCCACATTGGATGGAAGCAATGGTGAATGACGTTCCCGAACACGAGCTTCACGAATTAAAAATAATATTATGGTAAGTATATCCAGAGTTTGAAAAATTTTTAAACATAAAAAATCTCTCCAATCATATAGTATTATTACGATAAAACAAATATTTTAAAGATTCTTGAAGGATTTAAGACATATTGAAAAAAAAACAACAGAAAATATATAGACAATTATTACTTATTTTATATATACAATTATTATAAATAGAAGGAAAATTAATCAAAATCGCCAAATAATTGGAACATTACTCCTTCCTTTAAAAAGTAATTTAAGTAATGTTAATTTTTCTAGGAAAATATTTTTCACATAAAATATTGCGTAATATTTTAATATTGGTTAATTTTCGAAATTGAAGATATATATATTAATGGTCCTGTTTATAATATGTTGAAATATTATTATCATTATATTAAATAAAATATTATATACAAGGTAGGCCATTTTAATCTACGCACTGAAATCTCTCAAAATCCATAAGTTTAAGACAAAAATGTTTCAGACAATAGTTGTATGGTTTCGAGGAGGCCATAAGAGGGTACCATAGGTTTGACCTTGAAGAGTTATTTGAAGGTCACATGAAGGTCACGTTTAATTTCTTGAATGGAAAACTATATTTTTTATTACATATTTTTATAGCTGACTTCGAGAGCTTTCCAAAACACTATAATTAAATGTTTTTCCGTGAGGTACTTTTCCAGTTATAAAGCTTCAAAGCAGTATTTTGACCTTAAAATACGATACCTTATGTATGTTGTCATGTTATGGGGTCAAGTTGACTCTTAGGGATCATTCCAAAGTCCAAATCAACTTTTCACCCAAATCTCTGTAGTTATGTATGTTATGCATCAAAAAATTCGAATCATTCTACTTTTAGCGCTACCCAGGAACAACGACGTGGACGCAGTAGAATTCTGTTCCCTTTAAAGTGCTTGATTAACGTGAGTCCCTTTACCTCTCATGATTCGGGGTGCTGAATTAACGTGAGTCCCCTTGCTTCTCACGATTCGGGGTTAGGGTTTCAACTTGACCCTATAATATAACAACACAAATAATTGTTTGAACGACTGAGCCAAGCTGTGTGCAGGCAAAAGTTGATAAATCGTACTTAGGACCCTTAATCATTTTGTTATTTTTATTTACATACTAAGCACTATCCGTATTTCTAAATTTACAGTATTTTATAAATTCGTATTACAGCAAAATATTGGATCCTGATATGAGTCCTTTAGGATTTGACGCGAAGAAGATGTATAATTTCGTCGCGAAGCGATTTGTCAATACGAGTGCAAAAGTGCAAGAACAGGCTCTTAATTGGTTACAAACACTTACGATGCTAGAAATAATGATACCACTTGGCCAATTATTTTCAATATTTAGCGACGGAGTCATCGTCATGCAATCGATGAATTCCGCAGAATCAGAGCTAAAACCAAGCAAGTCCACAAAAGATTGTGATGGTAACATTACATGTGCGTAATTATTGACATCGAACTTTCCATTCTTCTATAATATATAATTAAATTTTTAAATGTCATTCTATGATATATAAATAAATATTAATTCACAATTGAGTATTTTTTCGAAATATCCTACAGGTCCTGTTGTCGAAAACGAATCTGGCAAGTCAACGCCACTTTCTGACGATATGGCACCAACGCCAAGGCACATGGAATTTATGACAAACGCTGAATTAAATTTATCCTGCTGTATTCTTATGCTTGACATACTATTGAAACAAGTGAGGCGGAAAGTTCTTCTAAATTTTAGTTTAGAATAAAATTAATATCCATAGAATAATTATACCATTATTGAGGATTTGAAGTTTAATATATTATATTTCGATGAACTTAAAAATATAGTGTGTGTCTAATGGAAGAATTTTTTTATATAATTCTTAAAAAATGTTTTCTTACTGGAAGTTAAATGTTTTCTAAATATTTTTTCATTTCCATTCTTAAAAAAAAAAAGATTGGAATTCTGTCTGTTCTTCGAACAATTTTAAAGTTCTTAATCTACTAGAAATAGTTTTGACATTTAAAATAACCAAAGTATAATTTAAAAAAAGGAGACCCAACTTCCAAAGTTCTTATTTCCCTTACGGAGAAAATACTTAAATATTGAATGTTTACACTCAGTTTATACTCAGTTGTTCGAATTTACGAGTTTTCTATAAATATTTTTTAAAATTTACTCTCAAATGTAAGTATATATTGAAATTTAAGAATATATTTAAGAAATTTCCGAATATACCCACATTTAAGAATAAATTCAAACAATTAAGTGTAAACACTCAATATTTGAATTTCTTTTCCATAAGGATTGACAAAAACCAAAAATTTTATAAATTCTGGAAAGAGATACTAAATAGTTTTAAAGTTTTCTATAAATATTTTTTTTAAATTTTACACATCCAAAAATTAATTTAAAATTAATTTAAAATTAATTTAAAAATAAAAACTAAAACGAAAAATAGTTAAAACTTCAACTTCTGTCTACATTTCTTTGAATAATAAGAATAATTGTTCAAGCTAAGGAAATAGATAAATTTCTGAAAAATTTACCTCGTAAGAACTTTAAAAGTTTTATATCTGAAATACAAAAATATAACAGAACATTTATGTTTTAGTTTTATCGCCCTTCAAGTCTTGATAGTAATTATTGAAATTTAGGGAATTACTAAAAACTTATGTTCAAAATTTCTTCAAGATTTTAAAAAATTACCATTATTTTAGATAAAAATATAAAGTTGATAACTTCTTTTTGTTCAAATGACAGTTTGCATGCTTCAACCATCATAATCAGAACTTTATAAAATAGATTAAAAACCCAAACTCTTTAGGCCAGAATTGGAGACGATCTGCATATTTCGGGCGAAATTCAAAAAGTGACACCGTCCCCTTGCCACCGCTCCGCGCTCAGCGATCCAGGCGACGATTGCGCTGCGTTTAGGTCCGTCGCTGTACAAGAAATCAGCTGAAGCATCGCCCTCGCGTCATACTATCATTAAAATTTTTACTATCATTAAAATTTTTTCCTCGTTTAATAATCACTTAAAAATATATATATTTATGCATAATTTATATATATATATATATAAATTTATGCATAATTTATATATATATATATAAATTATGCATAAACATATATATTTTTAAGTGATTATTTTTAAGTGATTATTAAACGAGGAAAAAACTTTAATGATAATATAACGCGAGGGTACGCTTCAACTGATTTTTTATAGAGCGACGGATCTGAACGCATCGCGATCGTCGCCTTGGCCGCTGAGCGTGGAGGGGTGGCAGGGGTACGGTGGGCTCTTAAATTTCGCCTGAAATGTACAGATCGTCTCTAGCTCTGCTTTAGGCAAACAGAATTCTAATTACTTTTTTCAAATTTTGACAGTAAAACATTAGTATATATATAAGTATTAAATTTATATCTGCAATTGTATAAGAATATAGTAACGAAAATTTTGAATTTGATCCAGATGGAACTTCAGGGCGTGGATAAACATACTGGAATCAATACATGGGTTTGTCAGGACGCTTGCCATTTAATGAAATCCATAGTTGCGTCAAACTGGAATAGCTATCATACATGTAACGTTTCGGATATTGAATGCACTTATTGCGAGTCAAGAGTGATTTGGCACCAGCTATGTCTAGAATTGATCACTTATATAGTACCGGAAAATCCAGCATATCCACCCGATGTCAGTTTATTCAATTAATAGTCTAGTTTCACCCTTTAAGCGCCACACTCACCACTTAATATTATTTGTTATATCTCATTAAACGTAAACAATATGGGTTATTTTGCCTATATTCATGAATGCCTATATTCATACTTTAAAAATTTTCACTTTATTTGTAACTTCAAAATGTGTAATATAAATACAAGGTGGTTTAAATATGACCGGGACTGATTTTTTTTACCAAATCCTTTATTGTTAAATATATATTTACATATGTCACCTTTCAAAGTACTCCCCTCTAGAGTATAACATTTTTCCAACGTTTTGGAAGCATCCTAATGCCCTTTTCATAAAAGTCTTTCGATTTGCTGCGTATCCACTCCCGAACAAAATCGATGACGACGTCGTTATCCGCAAACCGCATGCCTTTCAAGTCTGACTTAAGCCTTCCAAACAGGTAGAAATCACTTGGGGCCAAATCGGGACTGTACGGCGGATGTGGCAGAAGGTCCTATTTCAATTAGCTTAAGTCAGACTTGGAAGGCATGCGGTTTGCAAATAACGACGCCGTCATCGATTTTGTTCGGGAGTGAATACGCAGCAAACAAAAAGACTTTTATGAAAAGGGCATTAGAATGCTTCCAGAACGTTGGAAAATATGTTTAGACTCTAGAGGGGAGTACTTTGAAGGGTGACATATGTAAATATATATTTGACAATAAAGGATTTGATAAGAAAAATCAGTCCCGGTCATATTTGAACCACCTTGTATAACGAATTAGGTACAGTTGTTTATATCTATCATAGTCAAAATAAGTTCTTATAACTATTTTAACAAATAAATTTTAAAAACTTGGCACGTGAAGGATTAATTATTTAGGCAATGTGGTCCAAATATTTATGCTCATAGCAATATTTTGATTTATTTAATTATTTTCTATTTTAAAATATAAATTTAAAATAGAGATGAACAATAGAATAAAGATAAATAATTGGAGGAAAAATTTACATTATATTTATTTTTTTCCAGACAATAGTGGACGAAACCGCGGACGATCATGGTCGCAAAGGTTCTCCGGAAACAACAAAAAAGAGCGACTCAAAACCTGATGTAGTTATCAATATGCCAGTGCCAGAAATGCATTCTGTTGGCGGCGTTTTAGTTCATATGCCACATGTATGTTATTTAACAAGTAAATTAATTTAAATTCCTCATGTTCATAACACGTATTTAATGTTTGTCCCATAAAAAGCTTTTACAATTTTATCGAAAAAAGATTTCATGTCGTACAATGAAACGAACGTTAAAACACATTTTTATCGTCGTTACATATATATTACACAATCCATTGTTAATGAAACAGCATGCTATTTAAACAGTTTCAATCGTATATGTATCCATGTGTGCTTCTTCTCTCTGTCTCTTCTTCTACGGCCTGATCACAAAACACGGTAGGCTAATCTATGTCATTGAAATAGCTATCTTGATCGTTTATATCAGTTCTTCGAACAGATCATGACAGCAACAGTAGAGACAGTTTCGGAACAGCTGGATCTTGCAGCTATCATGCCCACAGAGAAAGTCATGTCAGCCGTTGCGAGAACAGTTACATTGTCAGAAACAGACGTCGGTAAATAAATATTTTTTTTGCAATTGCTTGATAATGTGCAATAGCCTTTTCGGCGTTACAGCGCTATAGCGCTACAACTAATGACTATCTGTAGTTTTCTTCGTCTCGAAGAAATACTCGTATTTGATTAACAGATCAGATTCTATAGTTCATTTTTACTGTCAAAGACCTTTGTGTAAAAGCATAATTTTTACAAATACATATTCTTAGCTACTGCAACGGTGAGCGTGGCAAAACCTTATTTGATAGGCGAAAACGATGAACCTGTGAACCTAAGCCCGGAAACTGAGTTAGACAACTTCTGGCATACCTCTGTGGGAAAATTCCGTTTTACGATAGAAGAATTACCGGAATATCTTCAATATATACACAAACTATTAAAGGTATAAAAATATTATATTAATGATTAAAGATATACAAATAATGATTATATTAATGATACAATTATATCAATAATGTTGCAAATCATAAAATTATCGGCTTTAAAATTACAAGGCAAGCATTATAAAAGCATCAAAATTATAAATATAATTACTAATAAAAATTATTAGTTCTCAGTTGAGAATTATTTTTGATAAAAATATATTTTATAGGAAATAATGACAATTGACAAACCTGACATATTGTATTACATGCTACAGTGTTTGAATGTATTGTGCTTGTATGGTGATGCGTTTAATACAGCGGTGAAAGACCACCAAGGATTTTTTATATGGTGTCAAGAAAATTTATTAATAAGAAAGTACGTATTTTAAATCTTAACATAAAATGTTAGAGGTAAGCAATAATAGGAAAATATATAAGAAATAAAATTTAATAAAAGCTTTTTTAATTGTTATAGTTTTAATTGTTATAGTTTATGGGAGCTTTTAAATGCTGAACACTCGCACATAGCGCAAGTGACTGTCCCGCTATTATTGCATTGCGTGACGTTACCTTGCGGCACTGACACTTTTTGGCGACTCGTGCAAGAAGAATTTCATAATTCCGATTGGCGCGTTAGATTCGTCGCAGGTAATCGCATATTAGTTTAATCTTTCTTCGTAAGCTGTTATCGATAAAAATATTATTTAATTTTAATTTAAAATATAAAAAATAAAAGAGAACACTAGAAATATTATTTTGCCGTTTCATTTCATATAAAATAATGAAAGTTTTGGAATATTTCAGTCGAACGTGTCACGTTAATTGCAAGATTTATGGATTCAACACCGTTACGAAACATAACAAGTCTGCAAGCTGCACTAGCGAATGCATTTTGTTATTTAATTACAAGTATGGACGACAACAATGTTTACGTTGCACAACGTGCAACTTTATATCTTGGTACTATTCATGATACAGCAATCAGAGTAAGTATTACTTTCTCAATTCAATGTAAACCACTTCAGCGAATACTTTATATATTATATTTATATAATTATTCTTCTATTAGTCATTAATTTTATGCCTGGAGACACAATTTGATTCCGTTATCGTGGATCGTCCGATGGTATTGCAATCACTTTACCAACTTCATAATAGTCTAAGTGATCGACGTATTTTAACTTGGGAATTCTTTCTAAATCGATTCGATACGCTATTTCTTGAAGCTCAGATCAATTTGGAGAAGTCGGGAGATATAGCTTACTTGCGCGGTCAGTTACATACTTATATATCCTATTATATTAAACTTTGTATTAAATACATTTACGAAGCATACTATCATTAAATAGTCTTTTCTATTATAGATTTAAAAAATACGGATCTGAATAGCGAAGTATTCATGAAGAAATTACATCGCGCGCATGAAGCATTATCCCAATCTGACGGTAGTGGCACAAGTTCTGTAAAAACGTTAAGCGCAAGTTTTGGCACGAAGTGGCCTTATAAGCGTACAATGTCTGCACCAGCTTCGATGATACCTCGACAAGATACCAAGCAAGGTATATATATTATATTCACCTTCATGCCCCTATCACCTTTCTATGCACTCTAGTCCATACCTCGTACACTATGTGTTACTTTTTTCTCGTTTCCCGCATCCTTTATGCAGAAAAGGAAAAAGTGTACAGCCGACAATATTCTGCGCCCATCTTAAAAAGGAAGAGCTCGAGATTCGGACTGGGTCAGTTGTTAGGGTCTACCCCGTCTAATAACAGTATCCCAGGTAGAGTAGTGTGTTTGCCTGCGTAGTTGGTAGACGATGATGAATGTGTACGTGCAAAAATGTTCGTTCGTATTACACGGTCCATTAAAGGGATGTTAAAGCATTCTACAGCAAGTGGATCGCTGGTAAATACGTTCGCGCGATAAGTAAGTATGCAGAATCATCAGTAGACATTAGTAATGATTGATAATATGCAGGTTGTAAACAAATATATAATATTCATTATAAGTTTAAGTAAATATAGGAGAGAAAAGGAGAGAGAAGCTTTTATAATTCATTATTACTTTTTTCTTTCCTTTTAGAAATATATATCCAGAAATGTTGCGTTTCCGTGCCACATATTGAAATATAATAGATTTCGACCATATGTCGTGCGATAGGCAAGTGTAATGCTTGCGACGGAGCTGATACTTTGGACAATTTTTATAGATTAGAAATTTAAACATCAAACTATTCCAATACAAATATAACTGGAAGCAAATAATCTAATAGGACTAAATAAAACTGTGCAAAAAATTGTTATTGCACAGATTACAGATGGAATCTTTTCATATTTGTAGTACGAAAACACATTTTATTAGGAGCAAATATCTGGAAACAAGATATATCCAGGCATGTGTTCCTAATAAAATATAAATTAATTATTAGGTTTAATTATTAGTTAATTCTTTCCGATGAATTCCGATTTACATAACTCAGAGCAAAATTTGAAATTGAAATATTCTCTCTCTCTTTTGCGGTTTTAAAATATTGATATTTAATTTTTCTAAATAGACATATGGTTTGGCGTTTGATGGACCTCAATAATCAATAAATAATCAAATAGTGTTCACGATGGCTATCAACAAAAAATATATTCGATACGCGATGCATTTTTGCATTTCATTTAAGTAAAAACGCTTCTGAAGCAGCCAAAATGATTTGTGTTCATAGTGAAAATGTTGTGACCGATCGCACGTGCCAAAACTGGCTTGAACGCTTTTGAAGTGGTGATTTTGATCTTCATGACCAACTACACTCTGGTCAGCCAAAAAAATTTGAAAACGAGGAGTTGCAAAATCTGCTGAATGAAAATACAGTACAAAGACCACAAGAACTTGCAGAAAAGCTGGAGTAAGCCAGAAAGCATCGCGAATTTGCAATCGTTTACATTATATAGAAAAGATACGAAAAAAAGGAAGTGGGTTCCACATGAACCATGGACAATAAAAATCATCGATTGACCACATACATTATCTCGCTCACGAGACAACAAAAAACATTTTTTTGCACAAAATTGTAATTGGTGATAAAAAATTTGGCTTCATCAGATTTTCACTTGTTTCGATCGATGCAATACGTACTATTTGATATACATTTTTCGACAGTTGACGATGTACGAAATTTCATCGATGATTTTATAGCCTCAAACCAAATTTCTATCGTGGGATTCGGCAACTGCTGAATAAATGGCATAAAGTCATCGATAACAACGGACAATATTTCATTGATTAATCTTATTCTATAAATTTTTAAATAAAGATTAAAAATTGTCGAAAATCGGAAAGAATTAACTATTAGACCTTATATAATCTCCTCATGTGCCTTGAAAGTTTATAGTGAATATCTATTTACACCCTATATAATATCTTATCTATATAATATAACTTATCGACCTTTGGAAATTTCAAAATTATTAAATTAACAAAAGATACTATTATAGTGATATATTCTTGATAGTAAATAAAGTGAAAAAGTCTAATACTATTTTTTTTTCGACGAATAGTTAGCGAGATATCGTAAGTTAAATGTTGAAAAAGTTACCAAGTTTTCCTTAAATATCTCAAAAAGTATTAAGCAAATAAAAAAATGTTTCAGACAAAAGTTGTTCAAATTAGTTGGTAGAAAAAGATGATATAATAAAAAATTGGGATTTCTATTTAAGAAAATTGATGATCAATGAATATCTCGAAAGTGGCGCCATTTATAAACAAAATACTATCACTGTCTTATGTCCCCCTTCAAGCCGAACAACTTTTGTCTGAAACATTTTTCGATTTAATACAGTGTTTTTGAGATATTTGAGTGGGTCCTTTAAAATGGGACATCCTGTATGATCCACCTAACTTTATTTACATAACCACTTGTTGTAAAATGTAGCATTTAGCATTAGTATCGAATAATTTATAATCATAATTCAATGTTTGGTGAACAGACACTCCGTGAGAAATTTGTTTTCTACGTAACTCGACCTAGCAACTGTTGGCGGCGTGCGGCGAGGTGCTCATGTCCTTACTTCGCCGCTCCTACGTCGCGCCGCACCGCGTCTAAGCTCGCGCCGATATGACCGCTAAATATTCGCGATTACAATTATGAGATTATTTCATGAGGTGTTACAGATAGCTCATATTGAACTATAAAGTTCATATTGAAATATAAAGTTCAAGGTTCAAGAGTTCTTTGATCAAGGAAAACATCGAAAAAGAGAAAGCGATAGAGAGCGATGAGATATCTACAAAGATTCTTATTGTTTTCTATCGCAATCTATCGTTTCGCTGTATTGGATCCGAAAAAAATGATATTGCGTAAAGATAGAATACGATGAACTTTTTTCATCGTACTCTATTGTACTCTATCGTTAGGAGAATATTTAATTGTTAGAGTATGATAGAATTCGCGTAGAGACTCATTGTGTCCTGTCGTTTTATTCAAGTCTACAAGAAGAAAAATGTTTGGTGGAATGAACTAATTTTCTGGCAAAATGAGAGAAAAAGAGAGAGAGAGAGAGAATCATTTGTCAAGAAGTGTTTTATTTAGAAATAAAGAGCACGTATAAAAAAAATCTCTTAATTTTCTATGCATAACAGCATATTTGAAAAAGAACAAAACCAGGGAGAGAGAGAGAGTGTGTGTGTGTGTGTACGTGTGTCAGACAGTCGTAACTGTTATTAGAGTATATTTTTCCACATTGTGCAAAAATAGCTTTGGATTGGTGCAAGAACCTTTTTTCTTATATATCGCTTTAACTAATATTTGAAGCCAAATATAGTTATACGCATGCTTTTTTTTGTTTGCATAGCTTATTTATTGTTAATTCCTTCAATCATGAACTATTAGGTAAATTAGGTGAATTTATAAATAGTATTTATTGAATTATAATTAATTTGTTAACTTTATTCTCCCTCTTTAGCAAAATTTTGGATTTATAAAAATAAATTAATATTAGCAAACGTTACAGATGGTCATATACATTCATTAAACATGGTCGACGAGGCTAGCACATTACCAGGATATACTCACAAAATCGTGGATCTTGAAGAAGCGGATAAAGAAACGATGCACTTGCTAGTATTTCTCTTAATGCAATTTCTTTCAAGACAAGATCAGGTAAATTATCTATCCGTTTTAATCGTAAAATATTTTTACACAACAAAATATCCAACTAAACCGAATTTTCTGTATAATGTACAGAATATCACGCCGTGCGTGAATTGAATAGAAAAATCATTTACCATTCTGCAAATCATCATAATAATTTTTGTGATATTAATTAAAGAAAATTAATGTACTCGATGTGATGAATGATCTTCATAAGATAGTTTGAACTCAGCAAACTTATTTAGGATATAAATGTTCATTTATAAAATATGTAATAAGTAACACATAACATAATGGCTGTCATATTATATTTATATTAATGTAACATGATCGATTTTATAAAGTAATTATTCTTTAAAAATATATTTTTTATTGCTTTAATACTTGCAAGTTATGACAAAATAAAAACAATATATTTTATATCATGCTATATATAAATGTAGTGTTTGCATTAGTTCTATATTGTATAAAACTTCTCATATATAAATATCGGATCGTTCGTTAGAATGGTGTCCGTTTCTTGACTATACAGGGTGTACGAAAAGTATTGAAATCCCTTCTAAATCTATATCTCGAAAAATACGCATTTTAGAAAAAAATGTTTCATACAAAGTTAGTAGGGTTTTATAAAGCGCATTATATGACAATATTATTATAACCTTGAATAGCGTTGTCAAGGTCACGTGAAGATCAACATAAATTTCTTAAATGGAACCCCCTTTTTCATTACATATTCTTGTAGCAGAGAGAAGCCTGAAAGTGGTCACGCCGGCGTTTTGGCCGACATGAATTTTCATAACTGATTTTAACGCCATTTGCGCCCATTTGTAGCCGGGAACTACGTTGACTACGCCCATTTGCAGACACTGCCGGTAAAGTCTCTATTTGGTGCATGTCCATTCTACGCCCATTTACTGGCGGTTCGTGTCTGTGGTACGCCTATAATTGCGGGTTTGAGAAACACAGCATCGCGTACAAACTTATACCTCGTTCAACAGCATATGATTCTTTTTCTGTATATGCATATGCATTTCTATACATATTTTTGTAAAAAATTGCATCTTCTAATTATTATCCGAATTATTATCTCTTGTTACATTCGTAATTCGTAACAAAAGCGGACGGTAATTCCGAGTCGACATAGAGCATTAGTTACATTACATTTATATTAAAATTTCGCATTCAACAATATAAATGTAATATAACACACATGATGTTATATTCTTGAGACCAAGTAGAGTAAAAAAGTCTAGTACTATTTTTTCTTCCAACAAACAGTTAGCGAAATATCCTTAACTCGATATAAGTTAAATATTGAAAAAGTTACTAAGTTATCCTTAAATATCTCAAAAAATATTAGACAAATAAAAAAATGTTCACACAAAAGTTGTTCAAATTAATTGGTAGAAGAAGATGTAAAAAAGTTGGGATTTCCATTTAAGAAAATTGATAATCACTGAATATCTGGAAAGTGGCGCCATTTGTAAACAAAATACTGTAACTATCTTATGTCCCTCTTCAAACCAAACATTTTTTGTTTAAACAATTTTTTTATATCTTTAATTTTCTAAGAAATAATTAAGCGTGTCCACTTAAATTAGAGATACTGTACATGTACGTTCATCTATCTAACTTATCTATCTTTATTTTGTATAATAAGTTATTAAGATTAATTCTCTTGCATTTTGTAATATGAGAAAATATACATAAGAGACAGTTATTGAGGACAGCGTAATCGAAAAGAAATAATCCCTATCTACAGCACGATACCTACAGCACGATATCATCTCGTTTTTCTAAAAATTAATCATAACCATATTGTATTATTATATATGGATGAATTCAGCATCAAAAGCTCTTTAATTTTTGTCCGTATAAAATTTTTTAATTTTGCAAAATTAATGGGTAGTGGGAGGTTGAAAATTTTTACACTTTTGAAAAATCTGAGTATATTGTTGTAAACACTATAAAATACTGTAAATCTTTTGTACGAAACATTTTTTCATATACCTTGTACTTTAGAAGATTTCCGCAAAAAATGAAAATATTAGTTTTCTTTCAAGGGTTGTTTCCCCTAAACCTTGAGGTACGCCCATAAAAAAATACATGTCTAATGTGTTTTGTTGCTTTACAACATATCCAAAGCCCATCAAAGTCGGTGAGGGACAGTTTCGACCCTTTCCTTGTCAGGTGTACAAAAAAATCATAGAGACATAGAGCGGATTAAAACAAATATAAAAGTTCGATACTGTTTTGCGATATTCGCAATAATTATTGAATTATTAATGATTGATCTGATGAATGAGCGCGCGTCGAGATGGATAATTGGAGAAGTGCAGCCACAAGAACGCGGCTCAATCGATTTAGCATCTGTTACCGATATGCAGCAAGACATAGGAGCGGCGAGATAAAACATGAAGCAACGCATTGTTCTTCACCGCACGCCATCGCACGCCAGCAACAATTGCGTGATCGACTGGCCTGCGCTTTTGTCCAAATGGCTGCAATGCTTCTCCAACCATTCATCTCAGCGCGCACTCACTCCTCAGATTTTTATAATTAAATGGGACTTTCACCTTAATCCATTCTATGTCCCCATAAGCTCTGGCACTGTTATTTTTGGACATCCTATATATATGTATCATATAATTTAATTAGGCATATCCGACGGATGAAAAGCCACTGTCGAAAACACAAGGTATAGTTTTGCGACATTTATACCTACTTTTGGGATATAATCAAACTGAACGCACTTTCCATACATCTCCACAACGTTTAAGGTAAGAACTCTATTGCTAATTAGTATTTGCAACCATTTACATACAGAACTATTTATTATGTTGTTAATTAATGAAATTTTAAAACTACCACAGACTTTCGCCAGTATTTAATGTCTTCATCGCCAATTTGCCGCAACTACTAGACCAAAATCATGTGATGGGTTTATTAATGACGTCGCCAGTTCTAGCAATATTACAACATTGCCCTTGCCCACCACAAACTACTCCGCCTACCGATCACCAACCACCAAGCTACAGTCTTTGGTATTTGGAGCCACATATCAGGAGATCTTGGTTAATGTCACTTCTTGTCATTTTATACAAGGTAAAAAAGCCGAAAAAATGGTAAAATATATAAAATTTAAGTGAAATTTATATATGTTAATGCATACTTATATTCTACAACAATCACACACTTAACATGATCTTCTGCTCGTGGATGTTTTTGAAGTCCTCTAGGCTCACACCAACTCCGTACTACATTATCATAGAAGATTCATTTTTATCATATGTAATCAATCGATCAAGAAAAAATTCATTGTAATGTCGGTTGAGCAATGTATACCCAGTTAGCAAAATGAGTGCAAATTGAGCGCAAATTGGTAGCAAGTTCGATCAAAACTTGATGCCAAAACCATAGCCAACTGTGTCCTCTTTCGGCTTTTCGATGTTTTGACATCAAGGCTTGATGCCGGGCAACTTGCAGCAAATTTGCAGCATAAACCGCGCAAGTTTTGCAGCGCATAACCTTGCACCAAATAAGCGCCAAATACCGAGTAACGCTTGCGCACAAGACACGATAGCAAATTGGCAGTAAATTCGCAGCAAGCCTTGCACTCAATCAGCTGACTGAGATAGACACGACGTGCATTGGGTTTTAAAAATTCTTAACCTATACATTGCAATATTTTGATTGCAATTTTGCATTTAAAAAGAGAAAGGTGTATATATCCAGTAAGAAAAGAATTATTATTACAACGTTATTATAACGATATTCATAAACACATAACGTTTTCAAATATGTCGTATCTAACGTTGTATACAATATCATAATTAACAAACTTTGACTTCGATGTGGAATTTTCAGCAATGTTCAATTCACAAATGTAAAGTTGTTATAAATAATGTTATGCTAACGTTTTGTTAACATTTTGGTAATGTTTCTCACAAGGGAACGGTTGGAGGTGTTTCTCACCGATTTGGATGGGCTTTGAATATGTTATAAAGCATCAAAAAATATTAGACCCATATTTTTTTTATGTGCTTATCTCGATATTTAGGGGGTGAAACTACACCTCGAAGAAAAAGGAGGTTTCCGTTTTTAGCAAATATGTCGAAAAGTACGAGGCATATGAAAAATGGTTTGTATAAAAGTTGTAGATAATTTTATACTCTTTGCAATTGTGTACTCAGATTTTGCAAAATTTTGTTTACCCCCTCCCCCCTCCTTATAACCCTCGCAAATTTTTAAATTCTTGTTAAGATGAGAATAAAGAGTATCAAATACCAAATTCATTCATGTATAACAATAGAAAATGGAAGCCATTAATTTGGTTAATATAGAGATGATAACATGAAGCTATAAACGCTATGCTATAGATAAGCGCTCCTTATTTACGCTGTACTTGATATCTCTGTATTTTCTTTTGTACAAGCTGATAAAAAGTCCTAATGATATACACAACGTATTAAATATCATATGAACATGAGTTCGTATGCAGTTATTTCGTATCTAATCAAACAAGTACGAAATCAGTGGATAAACTCAAGAGCGGCTTAAAAGTCAAGACACGTCGATGAATTCTATCCATAAACAGAATTAGTACAGCTTCCCAAAGCGATAAACGTTATTGTGCACTTTGGTTATTGACGTACATCATTTGATACTGGTCATCCTCACTCTTTACACTTTGAAGGACTTACGTTTAAAACGCACTCAGCCTTGCGCTGCGACTGTGATGCTTGATAACAGTATGATCTTATCTACAAGCCTAATAGAACCTAATAGAATACAGCATTTAAAATATTACAAGTTGACTAAAACTATTAAAGATAGCAACGTCAATTTTTTTTAATTAAGTAGCATATAGAAAATGGAGAATATAATTATCATCGAAATTCTTTTCAAGCTTTATTTTTTAAGAATTTCAAGTCATAGATGTTTTTTTAAATATCGATACAATATTGAACTCGGCAATAAAATGAATATAACGACGTGAGTTCTATATAAAAGATCTCCATTTAAATTAATTTTATATTTGGTACGAAAATATCAATAAATTTAATAATTATAAATTTTTCTTCATGTTTATAAACATATGATTCTTACAACATAACATGTTAAATTTGAAGAATAACACAAAGAAATATAAAAGGCATAATAAATACATAGATTATAGAACAACCACATTTTAATAAATCATATAGATAACTATATAAAAAATATCTCATATTATGCTAAGAACAATCAGCTTATAACACTTTAAACACTCCATTTTGTAGAAACTTATAAATAGTGCAATAACTAATTGTCATGCTAAAACGATATATGAAATGTTGAATAAAATAATTTCGCATTTTTGAGTACTAATTAAACTATTTTAGTGTCAATATGGACAACAACCATGGTGTAATCAGCTTCAAGCATTAGTGAAGATCGTTTTAAATACACTCGAAACGCAACATCATCAGTGTAAGAGGATTCCAGCGACTGTTGTTATGGGTGCACCACCTTCTAGATCTCGCGGTAAAATTTTGAGAATTTTGAAAAATTTAAAAATCCGAAATAATTGAAATTCGATATTTCAGATGTATCTCAACCCTCGCTTGGAGTGGAACACGACTTAACAAATGCTTTAGGAGAAATCGACACAGAAACTCCGCCGATGCGCCAACTATGGTGCCCGATGCATCAACGTAGTCCCAGCGGAATACACGGACAAATGGAAACTCATTGGGAGGAGAATAACGGTCCAGCGTGTCGTTATTTCAACAAATATTTTATAACTAGGTCAGTAAATTTGTAATAGCGTGACAATACGTTGCATTCAAAGTGACTCTTCACTTGCGCGCAGCGAGCACGAGCCATAAAAGATTAGATATTTAATCAAGTAGTAAGAAGTAGTGGAAGAAATTCGTGTCTGATATTCATTTTCGAATGGCATTACTGATATCATGGGAAATTATCGGTTGAGCTTTTGTATCACTTAATCTAATATTTCGTCATTGTAATATTCTTCCTAGGTAATATTTAATAAGCGTGTAATATTAGTGTTGTCATGCTTCTGTGTTTTTACTTAAGTAGTGGCATGTTACAATTTGTCGCTATTGCGAATGCCTTTGCGAAGCTATTTCAATGCGGACGATACGGAGTCTGAGCTGGCCGCGATTCCTGAGAGCCCAAAATCTGACAGCACCTTACATGGTAGCAGCGGAGGATCTCTCGGGGAGCTAGAGGATACGGTTCAAAGAAACACGTTTTTACAAGAACCACGCACCTCGATTGTTTCTGATGGAACAAGTGCAATTGTTGACCCGAATAATCGAAACATCAACAGATTGAGAATGGAATCCATAACGAAGCCTATATGGTTTTTAGGAAATGAGGATGAAACTTCTCAGGTAATTGCGTCGCTTATTGCTGATCTTCGATAATCGTTTGAGATTCAACAGAAACATTTCATTCTGTCCCAGGGAACTAGGAAAGTTGAACCTCAGAAAAAATGGAGCGTTTACGAAGGAGTAAAAATGATGGTAACAAGCACATTTCTAACCGGACAGCAAGAATCTTCAAAATTTCACCCTAAAACGCCTATATTACCGGGAAAAAATGCTAAAGGCCAATTACCGTATAATGGAGATACTATTTCATCAAAGCCGTACAATTTATCAAGTGCGTTAGCAGTTGCGACGAGTATCTCTCACATTCAAGGGTAACATTTTCCATTTCTGGATATAAAATGAAAGATTCTAAGGAAGTTAATTGAATCTATTTTCTCTTTTATAAAACTTTAATATATAATTTTTTTCTCAGAAGTTAATATTTCTTTTTATATTGTTATTATTAATTATATGGTATATTATATTTTAAACTTTTAGGTCCGATCCAACAAAAGAAGAGAATAAACAAAAGAATAAGGAGAAAGAGAAAGAGGGAAAAGAAATGGATATAGAGAAAGAACAAAATGTAGAAATACAGAAAGAAAAAGCACATGTCAGTAACACCGTTGGTACTACCGTTAATATTGAATCGCCGAACACGAAACATTTAGGTAGACAGAAACATGTAGAGCAAATCACAATCACAGCAACGTCACCAGTCTCGCCTTGTCAAGTAATCACGGTGACAAATAGCGACCACTCAAGTTCGCCAGCATTGAGTTCCATATCATCGCAAGTCATAAGCACGGAGAACGGGCAACTGACTGGTGTACCTACCAGTCCACAACTTTTAATGACTACCCCAACGGTCGAACGTTTATTACCTATTGGTACAACAGTTCGCACTACAGGTAAGCTTTCTCTACGCTATTGTTTCATATCACGTTACAGTACCTAGTGTTGTGTTTACAAGGGGAGGACTAGAATATGTCTTCCTCGACTTCGACGAATTTGATGTTGCATGTTATATGACTAGCTAACAAGCTCATTTACATGTACTATTGATAGTATAACCTCCGCATGGTATATCTTGGGTAATGTTAATGCCGACGGTACTATAACTTTCAAGCCTCATAACTCGAGATGTATTTAACAAAAAAATATTATATTTAATTATAATGTTTTGGAAAGCTCTCGAGATAAGTCACATAAATATGCAATTAGAAATAAGGGTTTCTGTATAAACTTTTTTAGTTGAACTTCAAATGACCTTCAATTTTCACTTCTAGATCAAAGTCAAAGTCACCATCAAATGTCCCCCTTAAAATCCTACAATTTTTATATGAAACGTTTTTTGTATCTTACATATTTTTCGAGATATTTGACTGTCAAAAATAAAATGGGACACCCTATATATAATCAATTATACATATAATAATCCTTTCCCGTCGAAGTAGTATGGATATCTTGTTTGTCGTTGTCGTAATTATTTTCCGTTGGTAAGAAACTGATGTCACTCAATCATCATTGTTTGAAAAACTAATAATGTTGCCTGTTGCTTGTAGCTAAGATTTTCAACTGACTAATCCAACGAACTGTAGTTTGTTTGTTATTTATATTTTAAGCGCCTAATTAGTCAGTAGCATGATAAAATGGCTGAAACTAAAGGTCCATAAAATAGTTGAACATTTGAGATGGAAGATTCTCGGCCTTTGCTTACAAAAGTAAAAATGTCTTGACGGAAAATTCCTGGACTTCTATGGGAAAGGATTAAAATATAAGATTACATTTTAAATGCTAAATAAATAAATAAAATAAATGTTGTTTGTAGGTCCACGAACAGCACAGCGTGTATTAAGATGCGAAGATACATACGGATCTCCGGAATCACCGTTATCAAAAATGGATATCTTGACGACAGTCAGTGAGTGAATTTTTTTATCAATAACAAAGGCAGAACTATAATAATAATAATAATAATAATGATGATGAAGATAATGATAATGATAATGATAATACTAATGATAATGATAATGATAATAGTAACAACAACAATAATGTGTATATACTATATATAATGTGTATATATAATAGTGTATAACACATATACATATATAGGGTGCCTCAGGCAACCTGAACAATTTTTCGTTAAGACGCAGAGCGGGTCAAAGCAAATACAAAAGTCCCATTCTGCGAAATTTGCAATAGTTACCGAATTATTTTTTTATTGCAACACTCTTCAATCATCCATCTCGGCACGCGCTCACTTGTCAAATTTCTGTCCTTAGTAATTCAATAATTATTTGCGAATATCGCAAAACGGTACAGAACTTTTATGTTTGTCTTAATCCGCTCTATGTTTCTATTAATTTCTTGTACTGAGTTATGGGATACCCATTATATCTACGTATACATATACGTATATATATACGTATACAGGGTGTCTCGTTATAAAAACAGTCGGTCCGAATATCGCGAAAACTGAGCCCGATAGACAAAACTGTTTCAAAGAAAAGTTGCATGGTTTCGAGGGGGCCACATGATGAAAATATGAACTTGACCTTGTTTTCTCGCGCATAAACAAATTCATTTATTAAAACTATGTACAGTTCGAAGCAAGACTTTGCGAGAAATATTTCTACAAACTCTATATATTCAGCTTCTCATATCATTTCTTGTGGTCGTAGTAGTGGTTGTTCAGCAAAAACAGCATTGTCAATATTTTTTTCACTCTAGATATCCCATTCGATATATCTTTGTGTTTCTAATGCAGTTTCCAAATGAAATTCATTATTCTCCAACAAAATCTATTATAATGTTATAGGCTCTTCGTTCGAACAAGATAGCGAGACTTGCGTATCCAGCGATATTACAAGTCCACATAGCATTTCTCAACTGGAATTTCCAACACCAGAACGACTACTACCAATTGGACCTCAGAGAGATTTTTCCAGTTTAGTTGAACGTGTATGTCAAGCTCTGGAAATCTCAAATATCGAAGGTTTATATATCTATCATGATTTTCATGTTTCTATATAAAATTGTTATAACCTAATATTTTTTAATCTTTCCCTACAGATACGAATAAATTGAATGAGGATGTAAGGCGCGATACAGTGATGTTCACAAAACAAGATAGCGGGACATCTAAAAATATGGTAAGATCGAAAGAAACTTCAGTCAGCCAAATATTTTATTATATTATAATTATATTATATTGCATATGAATTAATTAAATCTTTGTCACAAATAAATTAATTACACATCATAACTCTGCGGGACATATACAGGGTGTACCAGAAGTCTAGAAACGGTCGAATATTTCATAAACTATGCATTTTAGAAAGAAATGTTTCAGACAAAAGTTATTTAGTTTGAGGGGAACATAAGATTGTGTCATTGAATTGACTTTGAGTGAACGTTCTAAGATCATACGGAGTTCAACTTTATTTTTTTAAATAGAACCCCCTATTTTTCATTACATATTCTTGTAACTCATCTCGAGAGCTTTCCAAAACACTATAAATAAGTTATGTTTTATTGAGTATTTTCCGAGTTATGGGGTTTGAAAGTTACAATACCGCTGGCACTAGCCAAGGTGTACTGCGTGGAGGTTGCACGATCGGATTTACACCTCCTATGTATGTATGTATGTGTGTGTCACAGCAGAAATAACGATTCCAGGGAGTTCGTCACTCCCGTAGTATTTAATGACTCCAATCCTCTCTGTTGTATGTGTGCGATGTGTGTGCGCCCGTGCGTGCGTGTGTGCGTGCGTGTGTGTATGTGTATGTGTAGGGGTGTGTGGTTCAGGGGTGGAGTCGGACTTTACAGATACCCTATATATTGAGTATGATGTTCTTATCTCTTTGCATTTCATTTTAATTTCTTCTCTAACAAGGGGAAGGCCAGAAAAAGGAACGCCATTCCTGCATGAAACCTACACCAAATTGTAGGATTCGATGAGCAATTTTCAAAACACCCGGTTTTTGGCGTTTCCAGACAGTATATTTAGAGAAAATTTCATTTTTATTTGTGCACAAGCATGTGATCCTTATTAAGGCATTTGTAGCAAGCGTTAGCGCAAGTATAAGTTGACCGAGTGGCAACGGGCGTGAGTCGCGCGCGGGAGGTCCATGTTCGCTTCCTGGTGGTACTTGATAATTTTTTTTTTGTTTTTCATAATTCTTGCATTCGATGTATAGAACGTGTTATCTTTTTTGGTCATTGATAGAATAAATTTCTTGTTTTAGAAAGAGAGCCCATCACCACCCCTATCGTACTTGATCAAAATATATGACAGACCTCTTTCTTTATATATGATCATATAGACGAATAATTTTATAGTGCTTTTTTTCTTTTTTTATGCGATCTTATGGGTATAAACCTTTGGATGGTATTTCTCGTAGTAGCATGCAAAGCAATATACCTTGCGGCACCATGAACATTGGCAAAAGATTGCATGCTACTATGACAAATACCATCCAAAAATTTTATCGTTTGAAGATAAAATATTTGACGACACGAATATTCCCAAACTGGAAAATAAACTTTGAAAATACAAACGAGAGAAACAGAAAATAAAATCAAGAAAAAGTGTTAATGACGCTTTGGAAAGCGTAAGATATTATTATTTTTAATTAAAATCGACGGATTTGTATTCATTTATAAAAATTACTGAACTTGGCGCGAGGCACCATGCTTCTTGATTTATTTTGAGGACGGTAGCACTTGTTATCGCGCGTTCCTTTAAATATTAAAAAATTTTATTTTCAATTTTACATTCGGTTCAATCGTGAGTTATAAACTTTCCTTCCTCTCTTGTAGAAGGCAAATTGAAAAAGAATAGAAAATAACACACTCTCTCCTTCTCCTTCTCTCTCTCCCCCCTCTTCCTCTCCCTCTCCCTCCCCCTCTCCCCCTCTCCCTCCCTCCTTTCCTTCCCCCATCTCTCTCTCTGTCCCCTCTCCTTCCTCTCTGCAAAATTAGACTAGGATATAGCACATAGTTTGCAAAGTCTTAAACAAACCTATACATATAGTATAGCTTCAATAAAATATCAATCGTTTTGAGCAAAGCAAGAAGGATATATTCATTCAACTTATTAGCTTTTTATTTATATCCACAGTCTACGTCACTTGCACCGGCATCAAATGGAGCTAATTCTAGCAGATCTCCAAGTCCACGAAGATTAATCAAACAGGTAGCATTGGAATCGTCTCCACCAATGGTGGATATGGGAGATTTTGCTTCGAAGATAACTGATTATGACCAGAAAATTAAAACAAGAGATCAGTATTCATCAATGAGGGATCAGGGATTACGTATTCATCGTGATAAAACGCGTAAGGTTACTAACACCACCACAGATCAAGATGTAATCACTGATGCGAGACGAACAGAGTCCTGGTAAATTATCATCAACAAATATTTTATCTCTTTAGAAT
Organism: Harpegnathos saltator; assembly: GCF_003227715.2. Classification (NCBI taxonomy): domain Eukaryota; kingdom Metazoa; phylum Arthropoda; class Insecta; order Hymenoptera; family Formicidae; genus Harpegnathos; species Harpegnathos saltator. The sequence continues at coordinate 1,039,139 of NW_020229940.1, forward strand.
AGTTAAGCATGCTACATTTTCAAAAAGATCCATTGTTTAATTCTTATAATTTGCTGTAGAGTAATGATAAATATACAGGATGGGCCATTTTAATTTACCCACACTGATAACTTCGAAGATTATGGAAATATCGAAAAATGTCCAAAAGAAAAGTTATAGGGTTCGTAGGGGGTCAACTGATGATGACTTTGACTTTGGCCTTAAAGGGCATTTTTTAAGTCATTTGAAGGTCAACTTTGTTTTTCTTAATTGTTGAGACGAGTCAGGATCTAAACGCTCAAATAATACAGCTGATACGTTGTTTACTTTACTCGCCCGGAGAACCGGAAAGTAGAGAGTGCTTCTGGCATGGAATTGCCTCGTGCCTTGCGTGATACATGCTGTCTCTCTCAAGAACAATAGACAATATATAAGTTCGTAATTTGCAACAGAAAAGTTTAGATTCAAATTCAGTCTAGAACAGTTCTGATCAACTCCGACGGTGCGCACCCGGTTCTTTGTTATAAGCTCGACACTCGTCGACAGTATCGCACCACGCTTGCCTCAGCAATCCGCATACCGCTTAAATATTTTATTGTTTCGTGGCACCGAATAAGTGCTCTATCAAGTTTCCCACACAGTCACATCGGTAATAAGCACATAAAATAGTAAACGCATTAAAAATTTAAGTCTAATAATTTCAGTTATTTCACGACACACTCGAAGCCCGTCAAAATTGATAAAGAACTTTTCTGACAATCTCTTTATTAAATATGTTCATTTGAAAATATTTTTCAAATGTTTTTCTTTCATGAGTATTGAAAGATGGGTTTTTTAAACTATATCTTTACCTTATATTTATTCGTAAATTATTTTCTCATCCAATAGGTCCGGGCCACAAGTCCAACCAAATTTCAACTTCTTCTCTCAGCAAGCATATCACGCAGATTTCAATTTGAAACAGAGTTTATTCCGTATCGGTGATGATTGCGTTTATGATAGGTGTTCGGAATGTGGAACAATTAAAGAGGAGTATTCTGACGAAGAGCTCGGATTATGTATAATAACTTTGGGAACATTTATCCATCGAGAACCATCTTTAGCAGCACCGCTATTACCAGAAATACTTGGCGTAGTAACCAAGTAAATATTTGCATGCTTGTAAAAAGATATTTGTATGTTTATGTAAAAAAATTCTATATTATTTATTTTCTGTTTCTGTTATCAATTCACATATAGAATAATTGTCGTTGAATAATAATAAAGTTCTGATATATTGGCAGGGTTGCACTTAACGCCATGTACCCTTGGCAAAGCGAAACGAACATGCATTTACCAGGTGGTGCGGTCAGTGTAGCACATCAATTTCTCAGATGTGTTTTGCACCAATTAGCACCTAATGGAGTATTTATGCAAATGTTTCAGACCCATTTAAATGGTAAGTATATAAATTCTTTAATTTATAATAAAGATGCTCTTAAATAATTGTTGTTGATCGAGCAAAAATAGTTTTAATATATCTCCATAAAAAAAATAAATATATGATAAATGTGATGATTGAGACGACCACAATATCAGTTATTTACAATCTATTCACTTCTAGCGTTGCACTATTGTGCAAAAAAGAAAGGCTTTGTAAAATAGGCTGTAAAATTTGTAAAATTTATTGCCAATAGAAAAAAATTGTGTCACATAGGTAATCACAACGTAAAAATCAAGAGAAGTGAATTTAATAGTATGCAATGAAACTGTTCATTAAAAATTTCAACTTCCGTGTGAATCTGCAAACTTTGTACACCGACAACCATCGTTGCGCAATGAGAATAAGAGGACTTATTTCATTTTATGTTGTTAGTTTACTCACACGCACACGTTCATCCGTACACACTAGCTTATTTCTGCAATATGCAATAAAACAGGCGAATGGCGAACATTTTCAACATTTATTGTAACTAATTCAAGGTCATATTAAAACCAAATGTAAATAAGCCTAATTAAACGATTGTCGTCTACAATAATTAATCTTAAATTTTTCCTTGTGTAAGTAATACAGCTAACAATATTTTCAACATAACTCCTGAAATAAGCATTTCCGCACCTATGTCCATATAACATTTTTTCATCCTTCAGGTGTGAGGAATATCTCTTTAAATTTTTTACATATCTTTTTAGAACACCCTGTATATCTAATTTAAATTAGATTTAGATTTGGAGATGTTTAATGTAAAAATAATCTCAATTTGTAGAAACGACCAGGTTGCAATTCTTCAAGAGTGTCGCCCAAGCTTTGATCGATTTTAATGAATTAAACCCCATTGCGCCTCTGCAACTACTACTCGAGGTAAAAAAGTTATTTTAACATAATTGCGTATTACGAATTTTGGTATATAATTTTTTTTCACTTTGTATTCAGTAAAGGATATATCTCGCATGAAGGAAATTTCAAAAATGAATTTCACTTTTCGTTATCTACGAACCTTGCGCGAAACCGAAAATTCTGATTTTAATAAAACTTGACATAAATGTAAATTAGATAGGTTAAGCAAATAAGGTAAAAACAATTCAATTAGTACCAAAAAATAGAAATTGAAAGGGTGCAATGGCTTTAAACTGGACATCCTGTATACAGGGTGAGGAAAAAATACCGGAACCTCGAAATACACCGAAAAATATAATTTTTATAAAAAAATGTTTCAGACAAAAGTTGCAGGGTTTCAAGTAACGCATTACACAGTAATATTAGTATGACCTTGAATAACGTTGTCAAGGCCATGTGAAGGTTATCTTAAATTTTTTAAATAGAACCCCCTATTTTTCATTACATATTCTTGTAGCTTGTCTCGAGGACTTTCCAAAACACTATAACTAAATGTTTTCTCGTTAGGTATTTTTTAAGTTACAAGACTTAAAAGTTGTAGTACAGCCGGCATTAGTATTACTCAAGGTGTACCGCGTGGAGGTTGCATGGTCAGATTTACACCTCTTTTATACGTGCATGTGTGTATGTGCGCGCGCGAGACTTGTGCCCTCGTGTGTACATACCTACATACATATTCTTATTTAAATGTGCGTAAATACCGCTACATGTTCCTGAGCGTTTACATTCATAATAAATGCTCAAATTGCTGGCTATTAACAGTCTGACAACAAGCCAGTCTAAATGTCTGTTAAAATTGGAAATAGGCTTATCATACACAAAAATGAAAATAGCAAAATTGACGGTGCACCTCACACACACACACACACACGCGCATACATACGCATACACACACGCGCGCACACACACACATACATGCATGCATAATAAAGGTGTAAACCCGACCATGTAACCTCCACGCGGTATATCTTGGGTAATGCTAATGCCAGCGGCACTGCAACTTTAAAGTATTGTAACTCGAAAAATACCTAACGAGAAAACATTTAATTATAGTGATTTGGAAAGCCCTCGAGATAAGCTACAAGAATATATAATGAAAAATAGAGGGTTCCATTTAAGAAATTTAAAATGACCTTCACGTGACGTTGACAACGCTATTCGAGGTCATACTGATATTGCTATGTAATGCGTTACTTGAAACCCTACAACTTTTGTCTGAAATATTTTTTCATAAAAATTATATTTTTCGATATATTTCAGGGTCTCGGTATTTTTTCGTTACCCTGTTTATGGCGCATGGAAAATTTTAAACTCGTTTTTCTTGTAAATATAAGAATTGCATCAATTTATTTTACTATTAATTAATAAGAGGGTAGTACTAAAATATATATCAAATTCGATAAAATCGAAATGTGTGAATATAAATCGTGAGAATTGCATCAATTTATTTTACTGTTAATAAGAGGGTAGTACTAAAACATATATTAAATCCGATAAAATCGGAAGGGGCAATCTCTGGTACTCCCCCTTGTCAGTAAGAGAATGTGAATAATTCCCAGAAATTAAGTTCTCTTATTAAACTATCGGCTGCATTCCAACCTACATTCAAAAGAAGTAACTAAACCATATTATCGTATATTATATTATACTTATATTATTGAGTAGAAAATTATAATATTAATGTAATGTCACTCTGTTACTAGATATTTACTTATTTGATTAACTGATGACTAATGATAATTTAATGACAAATTTCATTTTTAGACTTTGAATATGAAAAAATCATTACCGATGGAACGGTTGCCGACAATATTGTATAATATTGCATGTTATTTGGATTGTTTGCCATTGGAAGCGGGATTAGGTCCTGGAGTTGCTACCTGGAGCGGCTTATTGGCTCAGTTCGACGGACTATTTCGAAGACTTGTTCTTATGCTTCCTGCTGTCGAGGATATCATTCCTCTTCTACGAATTATGATTTCAATATTAAAAGTTCCAGGAATTCAACAATCTAAGGTATGTACCTCGATAAAATAAAAGAAAACTAGATATCGTGTGAAATTTATCTTTTTCAATTATCACCAAATCATAATATCTGATATTTGCAATTGTGATTTTTGTGGTATTTTACATGTAACTGTTTTATGTGTGGATAAATGCTAAAATTTATCTTTCGAATACAAAAAACGTGTTTCGAATTAAACACGTTTTTTGTGTACATTTATTTCCAACGTTTTGTGAACGTTTACTTCATTAAAGAGAAATTAAAGAGAAAAATTAATTAAAGAGAATAAAAGAATATTATTCTGTCACTCTTCAATAGGTATTCTTTCATTAATCTTAAATGAATGATTGATTAATCATAAAGGAATTATAAAAACAGATTTTCAACAAACGGCGATGGTCGAAATTGTAAGGCGATTGGTTAGTATGCTGGAGCTTTGAATATTGCGGGTTCGAATTTTGTTTTTTGTAATTTTATTTAATCTACAGTAAAGCATAACATTGTACAACGTATTTTTATTATTGGAAACTTAATAAAAAATAATTTACTTTGTATATACAATATTTATTTGCTATAAATAAAGTTTAACTAATTTTCTATTTTTGTCACGTTTTTATTTCTACATATTGTATTTATATCGACAGATTTCAAATACTTACAATTTCCACCACCACCGTTCGTTGAAAATCTGTTTTTATAATTCGGTACATACGTTACACGAAAAAATTTAAATTCACCTTTTTTGTGAATGTTTGAGAATTGCGTCGAATCACTTTAATTAGTGAGAGGATAGTATTAAAACACATATCAAATACGGTAAAATCAGAAAGGGCGGTCTTTGGTACTTTTCTTGTTAACAAAATACCTAATATAGATAGAGAATACAGAACCAATTTAATATTGCAAACAATTTTCCTAATTTTCTACAATTTGGAATGACTATATTAAATTTTTTTTCTTTCTTTCTTATTCTTTTCCTTTCTTCCCCCTCATGAGGCATATTCTTTTATTTAAGAGATACCTATTGATGTTTTCAATATCAAGTCGCTCTTTTGCTGATGAAATAAACTGAAATGTTCACAAAAAGTTGGAAATAAATCTATAAAAAACGCAGGTTTTTTTCTACCTAGAAATCAAAACCAATCCAATAATATTACACAATATTGTTTCAGGGAATGCTGGATCCACTTTCTAAAGTAATAAGTTACGCTATACAAAATTCAACGTTGCAATACCATTATTTAACAGACTTATGCTATTTATGTCATAGAGGATTTACTCGCGATCGCGATAAACATTTTTTTGGTAGAACGATTGTGTTTGAATTGGTTCAAGCTATCAAATTCAAGATTACAATACCGGATTCGAATTTCTTGCTGCTTCTCCAATTTGTACTCCAGGTACAATTAATAAAATAACTAATAGAGTAATTAATAGAGTAATTAATTAATATAGATATAGAGATTAATTAATAGAGATATTAATAGAATAATAAACAGAATAAATGTTGCATTTAACGGAATAACGAGATACAGTCGTGATCTTCACATACAGAGCAGATGTATTCCGTATTATATTCTGATATGATCGTATCGAAAAATGTAAGGTTATTCTATTAAAAACCGTCACGAAATAGAACATAAAAAATAAATAAAATTATTGTTATATAATTACACTTTATGTAAGAGACCGTTAGAAAAAATCTATGGGTATATAAAAGTAGTACATAGATATGTGCAGAAGGTGGTCGGCCATTTCTAGTAAATTTATTAAGAGGTTGCATTGAAAATCGCTGTTTTTGACCATTTATTTCAATAACAAAATGTGTGAATATATCAAAGTATTTGCCTTCGGAAGCTATAATTTTTTCCTACTTTTCTGACAGAAATTGAATTCTGCGACGAAAGAACAGTCTGTCAATCCATTTGAGTCAATCCATTCAGCAACCCAATTTTCGACTTCTCCGTAATTATGAAAAAGTGTATCTTCCAAAGCGTGTTGCATCGATCAACAGATGATGATCGCTTAGGGCTAAGTCCGGAGAATACGCTGGGTGAGGGAGAACCTCCCATTTGAACTCTATCAGTATTTGTTTCACGGTTATAGCAACATGGGGCCGAGCGTTGTCATGAAGAAGAATCACTTTTCGGAAATTTGATGCAGTTAATGGTCGTTTTTGCATCAAATTATCATTCAAACGTTCCAATTGTTGTCGATAACGTTCGGCGGTGACTGTTTCATTCGGTTTCAACAGCTCATAATACACGACACCCTCCATATCTCACCAAATAGAGAACATTGCTTTATGACCGTGGATGTTTTGCTTTAGTGTCGACGTTGATAGTTGGCCAGGATTAACTCATGATTTCTTGCGTTTCGGGTTGTCGAAATAGATCCATTTTCATCGCCAGTCACGATACGCTGCAAGAAACTTTTCTTTTTATGCAAGTAAAGAAATCAAGACGTTTAAACGATTAGCAATGGCAAATTTTCGATCAATTCATATAGCAGCCATCTCCCTTCTTTTCGAAACTTTCCCATGACTTGTAAACGTCGTGAAATGATTTTCGACTTCGAGCTGTTGAGCCAATTCTTTGAGTGTTTGAGCAGGGTTTTTTTCCAATCGAGCTTGCAATAGTTCATCTTCGAACTTTTTCGATTGACCTGGCTGTTATTTGTCGTGAATGTCACAATTATCACTTTTAAATCATCGAAATCAATCTCTGCACATATAGTTTCCGATGAAGCAAATTCACCATAAGTTTTCACAAGCAATCGATAAGCTTCAACTGCACTTTTTTCTAAATCAAACTAGTGTAAAAGAACATCGGAGAAACAATTTGTCGCATTCCATTTTAATTCAGTTATAAAAAAGCACTTGTGTAAACAAAGGTTGACGTCTGATGACTGAATTTTAATGGGAAATGTTCACACTTTAAAGTGATGTAAGAGACATCTGTCACTGCCCACAGCATACACAGCTAGAGCCATTTATACGTGAACAGTGGCTTTCAATTCAATCTTCTAATGTACTGACAAGTAACACTACCCAACTGTCACTCACCGATTCCAATGAAATTTGGCAGGCACGTAGAACATTGAAAAATATTGAACACAAGTCTTTTTATATCGGCTGACAACGCATTTTAAGGGTGGAAATCACCCCTTGATCCCTGAACATGAAAACACTATTTCAACCCTTTGTACATATTACATGTAATTTTCATCAAACTTATCTTCCATTGAACTAGTCAGGGAGGGGTTTTTAATGAAACTCTAATTCCTAATTATATAGGGTACTTCAGACCACTCGTTCATCCCTTTTCAAATTAAGGGAAATGGTTTTCAATAAAAATTCCGAAAATTTTCATGACTTAATACGCTCTACTTAATTAGGTTTAGACAAAGATCAGCTCGATAACATTTCGGCAAGTCAGACAAATATTAAGAATCTAGGTAAACTCAATATTAAATCAATGGTTTTATATTATTTAAGTTGCTTTTCAGCCGTCGTCAAAGTAATATAAGTTAAGTGCAACATTTAATATTTTACCATCTGTTAACCATTGATAAACTAACATCGATTCCATATTATTTCAGAACGACAAATTATCATCAAAAGCTCATTATCATCAAAATCAGACAATCGTTATTCAACATTGATTCAACATTGACCCAATATTTTTGTGTTGCTCGGATGTGATGGTGTTTCAATCATTTTTTTATTAATAACATTTTTAGAAATAATGAGCGGTAGATAAAACTTTTTGATTGTTACTGCGGACATTGATAACATATATTAAGATCACGACATATATTAGTATCTCATTGCATTGTTAAATATAATATTTACGGTTAATATAAATTAAATTAATAGAATAGCTAATGAAAGAGATAAGAGAGATAATTAATAGAGATAATTAATAGAATAATTTATAATATTTAAGCTATAGTTTAATGATTATTATATATTATATAAATAATAAATATTTTAATATTACTCTCAGGATATTGGAGGATCTTTGCCTAGCACTATCACGATGAAAAATAATATTCAGACAGACATGTCGCCAATTTACAATACGAACGCTTCTGAATCTTTAAAAAATCAGTTATCGGATGTCCTTGATTTCTTAGCTGACTTCCACACATTAAGCAAGATCAAGGTAATACTGTCTGTTCAAATATAAATTTTTTATATTCACAGGGTGAGAAGAAAGGGTATGGAAACCCTGAAAAATTTCATAAAATATAAATTTTACAGAAAAGTATGTCAATTAAAAGTTGTAGGATTTAAAAACATCTATTTACTGATTTTATCAGTTTAACCTTGGATGGTACTGTTAAGGTCAGGACAAGGTCAAATAGAATTTTTTAAATGTGATCTTAATTTTTTATTATATATTTTTATAGCCTTTGTTGAGTCGTCTTCAGAACACTATAATAAAGTTTCTTTTGATTAAGAATTTAAGAAGATATTTTAAAATTTGTCATGATACTTTTTAATATAAAATATCTTATAAAGTAAGTAAATAATCTTGTAAAGGAAGAAGATCGGGCCATCTAAGCAAGATCGAAGAATGATCCGGCCATTTAAAGCAAAATCGAAGAATTCTTTTCAAAGCAAGTTTATAATAAATTTCCAAAGTATTTACCACTCACAGTTTGATAATGTGTTAGTCAAACGTAAAATCTTAAAATATCGTTCTTAATATAATCCTTGGAAATGAATGCAGTTTTATCAAGGATTTGACGACGTGGCTCATCTATAGTTTGTGTTATATAAACTTTACTCTTCAAGTAACCCCAGAAAAAATAATCGAGAGGGGAGAAGTCTGGCGATCGAGCTGACCACTCACTCTCTCTTTCTCTCTCTCCTCCCTATCAATTATTCAGCGAAAATTTCGTTTAAATAATTACGAATATCCCTTCCACAATGTAGCGCAGCACCATCTTGTCGGATCCAAATGTTCTCAATGTTCTCAATGTTCTTCATCAACAATACTTTTATTACAAGAACTGTTTGGTTTCAACATATCCCATATTTCAGCATTTAAATTTCCTTCAATAAAGAATAGTCTTATTAAAGTATTATTTACATATCCGTGTGCCCAAACATTTAGTTTCTTCTAATGTTAAATATGAAATTCTAGCATTTAATGAGAATATCCAATCAAAATTTACAATAATGTCGATTGTCATTACCGTTAAATTGAAACATTGCTTCATCTGAGAAAACTATGTTGTAAAAGAAAATCAGGTTCTACATCTACACTTTTCATCATTAATTCACAAAACTCTACGACGTTGATTGAAATCCTCTTCGTTCAGTTTGCACTAGATAAATTTTATATGCATAGAATTTATTCTGTTTTAATATTTCGCAAACCGATTTATGATCTATTTGATCAGAAGTTCTTCAGCAGTCTTACAGGTGGAACTGTGTAGATTCTCTACAAAAGATTACAATACCTATAATGCCTTCTTGGGATTTGTTGCTATTGCTAGTTTCCTTGTTTTTGGGCGGTTTTTAATGCTATCAATTTTTTTCGAAACGTCGCGTCGGACTGTTCTGTGAATCGTAGATTTTGAGATATTTGTATACTTTCATTCCGGAACATAACGTTGAAGAGCTGCCTAATATCATTATATAACCTTAGTCTATTTCCTCGTATTCTCATCTTCAAAAAAGATATTCATTTACATTCAGTACAATGTTGCATTTTGACAAGATAAAACAAACAATGTACAAAAAATGTAAATACTCTAATAATTAGAGAGAGTAAATATGCAACTGATATGTGGTAGCCGCGAAAACAACTGATTTTAAATAGCCCTAAAAATATTTGATTTTGAGTAGCTCTTTAACACGTTAAGCGCGGAGCCGATTTTGCTGAGCTTTCCGTTCAAGCGGCGCACAGTGGACAAAATATCTGACTTTATTCTAACCTTGCCAACGCCATCCAAGGTCAAACTGATAAAATCAGTAAATAGATCTTTTTAAACTCTACAATTTTTACCCGAGACATTTTTCTGTAAAATTTATATTTTTAAAAATTTTTCAGAGTTTCCATATTTTTTCTCCACTTTGTATGTAAATTACGACAAACCGTGATTAATCAGAATGTAACAGTAAATGAAATTGTATTTGTCTATAAGAATACATTTTGAGAATTGCTTTTTTTAGAGTTATAGTAAAGATATGCACGCGGGATTAAACGAGGACACGTTAGGTGGAATATTAAAATGTGGCCTCGCTCAATATGTAGCTTTAGAAATTACAAGAGGCAATAATAGAGAGAATAAAGCTATTGCGCGTTATTTACCATGGTTATACACTGCACCATCTACGATACAAGGGTAAATTTTTTTCGTTTATTATGTCTCTTATGCGTTTACGTTTCAGTATTCTCTCACTACTGCAGCGAAACTTCGCACAATTTAACTAATTTATAAAAATTAATTATATACATAATTTTTCATAAATTCATTTTTTAGTGCTCGCGAATATGTTGATTGTATCGGCCACATCAGACTCCTATCCTGGTTGCTATTGGGGTCGCTTACACATATAGCAATGTATACTGGCAATACTAACAATCATACTCATAGTTCAACAATTTTATTGGCGCAACCGATACCTCAAGAAGTGTCCTGTCATATTGCAGATCACATACAAATCATTTTCTCAGGATTCCCAGAACAATCAAAAACCTCGGTTCTTCATATGTCGTCTCTTTTTCACGCATTTATTCTTTGTCAGGTATCTATATATTAAATTGTAAAATTATTATTAACTATATTGAATTTACGTTAATGAATGTGTTATGTTTTATTTCAGCTTTGGACAATGTACTTGGAAGAATTATCAAAGAACAACGCATCGAATAGTGAAAGTCATAATATCACCATGAACATTTTATTAGAGTTTTGGGGCAAAATAACACCGTGTATTTTGCAACTCGTTTCTTATTCAAAAGCCGTAAGAATAGATTCTAAAAAGATAAATTATACGAATATCATATGTTTGTCTTTTTTTACACACTATTATACAAAAATAAAAGAAATATATGCAATCATTAATATTGTACATTTTTCAGCTATCTGAAATGCTTAACTTGCATTTCTTAAGTTTACTAGAAGCCTTGTTAGAATGTGGATCAATTGTATTAAGTAAACTATTACCCTTATGGAATGCTATTTTATTTTCCCATCATGTTCAGGTAAGGATAAAGTACCAAAAACGTATAATAAGAATTTAACAATAAATTATATATCAATCAATAATTTATTTCACTTCTTTACAGTTACCAGGACATCTACAAATGCGCTTACAGAACTGTCGTGATTTCCCCCCAAGCAGAATGACAGAAAATTTTGTTTCTAATCGAAGAGAATTAAATGCGATACTCCTACGATGGTTACATCGATTACAATTTAAAATGGGTCAAATAGAAATGCAATCTTCTACCGCTACACAATTCTATTCTATTTAAAAAAAAATAAGAAAGAAAAGGATCATCTATAAAAATAAGATTAACTTAGCCAAATTAGGCAAATTTATCTTAATTAAATACACAGCGAAGATAAATAAAAGACATAGTAATTTATTGAATGAAAGAAAAGAGAAAAAAGCGAAGCGTAACATATTATATATAAATTATATATATATATATATATATATATATACATACAGGGTGTATATACATATATATAATTGTAACACACCAACTCCATAGAGGCGTACAGCTAACCAATAGGAATGAAAAAGTCCTCTTCTATTCAGTGATATCTCTCATCGCCTTTTTAGTAATAACCGCGTAAAGTTTAGCGTTTATCACGTCTATCACGGCTTACAGACGCTCTGCAGCGAGCTGTGTGCGTCAAAGCGACAAAACGCCATCGCGGCAGTTAGCGCGAAACACGTTATCGCTCAGCTTTGACGTGACATGCATGGACGTGACAAACGTTAAACTTTACGCGGTTATTATTAAAAAACGATGCGAGATATCGCTAAATGGAAAAGGACTTTTTCGTTCCTCTCGCTTAGCTAGACATATTTAACTTTTAACTTTAATAAGTTAATGTAATTCATTAACTTAATTTTTATCGAATTGTTTAATTAACTTTTAACGTGCACTTAGTTAATTTATGAATCATTAACTTTAAAATTAATTAGTTAAGAGAAATTAATTTACACAATCCTGAAAGAAAGAATGACTTGAATGTATTGTAGAAAAAAGAAAGAAGACAAAGGAAAGGAGAGGAGAGAGGGAGAGAGGAGGAGAGAATAAGCAGGAAGAGAATGAAAAAAGGATAGAATGCGAAGGGTGATGGGTGATAAGAGGAAAGAACAGAATGGAAGAACTGAAGATGGAGAAGAAAGAGGGAGGAAAAGAGAGAATTTATTTAATATAGCATTTTATCTCCTTAAAGAGAAAAACAAAATAAAACTTGTAAATCTAACATAAGAACGTTTATGTAAAAACACAAGATCATATTAAAAATTTGTTTTCATTAAATATTATAATCTTCTTTAATATGCCAGGTACAAACAAGATTTATGTTATAAATACATCTAAATTAATTATCAATTTAGCAGAAGAAGCAGGTGAAGAATAATTGCGACAAAGTATTTTGAGTTCATAGTAATGGCATCCGTGTATTTTTGCAGTGTTTCAAATACTATGTGCAACATTATTTGTTTATTGTAATTTTATTGTGTTGTATTGTTATTCAATTGTAAAAAATTTCAACTAAATTAATGTTTTAGATTGTACACAATTACATTGTTTACACTACTGTTGTTGTCATTGTTGTAGTTAGACCTTTTGGTTTAATCATCATTAATGCACGTTTCAGAGTATAATCCCAACCTCTCCAGCGGAACCATACGATACCTTGAACAATATAATTCCTTTATTTATTATCATAAATTAAGAACTTCATTATCAACCTAGATAGCCAAACCTACGGATAAAATCACATAGCAGATCCATAGCCTACAATACCCGCATTAAGCTCGTGTTCTATAGACAGCGTCTGTCGAAATAACCTTATGACAAGTTGGCAACAAAAATGGCTATTCCTGTCGCTAACCATAATGTTATTTCAACAGACACTGTCCACAGAATACGAGCCTAATGCGGACACAGTAGGCTATGGATCTGTGGGATTTTGTTATCCGCAGACTGGATATCTAGATATCTGCAGATATCGAAATATTTATTTCGAGTTATTCCTCGCCTTTGATGTCCAACATAGCAACGGCGAATAGTTTTTCATAATGTTGTAAGGAAAACTTAATTTGATGATTTTGAAATTTCCAAAAGTCGTAAGTTAATAAAAGTCAAGGCGCTATTGTAACAATATATTCTTGAGACTAAATAAAGCAAGAAAGTCTAGTATCACTTTTTTCCGACAAATAGTTAGCGAGATATTGTAAATTAAAAATTGAAAACGTTATCAAGTTTTTCTCAAATATCTAAAAAAATAAATAAAAAAATGTTTTAGACAAAAATTGCTCAAATTAATTGATAGAAAAAAACAGTAATAAAAAATAAGAGTTCCCATTTAAAAAACGCAAATTGACCTCTAAATGACCTTGAAGATCATGGTCAAGGTCAAATTCAAGATCACAATCAAGTCCGTTACTCGATTTTCTACAGCTTTTGTATTTAAAGTTTTTCATGAAAACTTGATCCTGCAAAGTTATTCGGGGGTTCCGGTATCTTTAAGACACCCTGTATAAATATCTTTCTTGTTTAAGAATGGAACGCAAAAATTTTTTAGAGTATCTTTTTTGACATTATTCTGACGTTACAACTATGATAACATAAAAACCCTAGAAGCCTTAATCTATATTTAATTCTATATTTTCATTTACTTTTGTCAACTACTGCAAAGGTAAGTTTCCTTGACAACATTTACTTCAAAAAATTATAGGCATACCTTGCCGTGCGGTAAGATCCTGTGGATCGTTCAGATAAAGGCCATTCAAACCACGTCCACAAGACTTCCACCACCAGCCACCTTTAAGCATCGAAGCACAGTTTAACGATGATCTATCGTTATCTCTGAAAAGTATAAATATCTCATATAATTTTATATTCGAAGAAAATCTTGCAATATTTATTATGTCATTATCATAATATATATTTATTGTAATATTATATTAAAAATATATATTTATTGTAATATCAGATATCAGACTTGATGCATACGTAAATATTTTTACCTATTATATGTGGAAAACGGACTGTTGTTTGATCCGTACCAAGGATCATTTAATGAATCTCCAGCATTTCCTTCATAACCGTCTATTTCCAATTTGTAATATTCTCCTTCTGAATAAATCTTGAAATGTGAATATTGAGCATACCTATATTAAAACGTTATAGTTATAATATCGAATATTCTCAATTAATTCAAACATATTCGTGTAGTCTGCCGTCAAATTGTAAAGTATAAAATTAAATATATTTATTATTAATATTCTTGGTAATTATGCAGATAGGGACCGCCTCCCAATTTCAATGATATTGATATATGTTATCAAGGTCATTATCTTGAATAATATTATGAAAGTTTTAGCCCTCGCTCATTGTTTATTACAAAGTTATTAATAAAAAAAACTGTTCTAAACTAAATTATAATTATAATTATAATAATTTTTCGACACAATGTATAATATAATATATATAGTAAGCAGTATATGTACGAACAAAGCTTCTCCCCTTGTACCCCTCTCCTTTCAAAAACTAACTCAACCTAATCCAATTTCTACTATTTTAATAATTGTAATATTTCTTCATATAAATAATTATATGTTAAATAGTACGAAGAAATATTATACAGTCAATAACAGCAGAGGTTGGATTAGTTTTAAAATGGAGAAGGAGTACAGAGGAAACAGTGGAGCCTCTACCCTAATCATATATATACCATTTATCATATTTTAATGTATATAATGTAAATGATATAAGTATAATAATAATAATATATAAAATATTACAAAAATAAATAAATGACAGTTTCATTAGATAGTGCATACATTTATATTAATTTTATTCTTTGTTTACTTATATTTTTACTTATGGGATACATAATTGTCATTATTCCAAAGAAAGCATCTAATCATTCTTCCATATCAATCATTAATCAAATATTAACTGTATAACGAACTATTTTGTACTATTTTCATCTTTCCTAGTACTCATTTAAAATTGCAAAAAATATCAACAATATAGAAAAAGGTAAGCAGAAACATAGAAAAAAGATAAACAGAAATGAACTCAGCAAACACTGTAACAAGCATAGTATTTATGGTATTATAAAATTACATATTATTCATTATATTTCTTTTGTTAATAACTTTGTTATAAATAAGCACGGCTAAAATTTTCACAACATTATTCACGGTAATGATCTTGTTAACATATCTTAATATCATTGAAATCGGAAAGTGTGATCCTTGTTTCTGCATATAATTACCATATTCTTTAATAACAGTTCGAATAATATACAACACTAAAATATCACAGTAATTAATCTATATTTTACATATATACCTTTTGTTACCTTCGAAGTCTTCAAGTTCAACTCTGAGCATATAATCTTCGTTATTTGTCAACATATATATGTTTTCATTGCCTAACCAAAATTCTTTAGCAGGATCTCCAAATCCATTTTTATAATCCGCCCAGTCTCTATTAAAATTTTCTCTTGGTTCTCCAAAATCATCTCTTCTTTGAATAACCTTCAAGTAAAAAATTAATTATAAATAAAGAAAACATGTATATTGGGTGAGTATATCCATGCTCGTTTTTTTCAATAATAAGTTATTTGGTGATTTAGTGTACAAAAGACTTTATCTAATCGACCAAATATTTTCTATTATTCTCTATAATCTTTTTTCAACGTTTTAACAACATATAGATGCCACGGTCGTTAAATATATATAGTTTCTCATAAAGAACCTTGAAAGGAATTTTCTAAGTTTCCAAAGATAAAAAATTATTTCCATTTTCAAACTGTTCTGTAATGACAGGAACAAGTAATAGTCTGATGGTGCAATGTCAAAAGAATATGGGAAATGCAATAAAAATTCAGCTTTCCCGTGACTTGTGCTGTGTCTGCATTTAAACGTAAGGTCTGATGTTATCGCGATAAAAGACGACACCTTTCCAATTGGCCGAAATTAAGTGTTTTTTTGGATTGTTGTATTTAAATTATTCAAAATGTTGACAGTACTTGTTGGATTTAATCATTTCATTAACGAGGTACAATTCAAAAAAGATTATATCTTTACAATCCTACTAATAGATAATATCATCTTCTGAGGATGCAAACCAAATTTTAGCATAGGCTAACCAAGTTCATCCTTTTTCTCTTTCTCATTCCTCTTTCTCTTCAAGTCCGTTTATATTGAACATTATTATATAAGATCCATTTTTCATTGTTAGTCACTAATCGATTTAGAAACAGATCCTTCTTTAGTCGGCCGAATAAAGAAATTGTTGCGAAAACTGAGTCAATTTTGTTCCTTTCAGTGAGAATATATGGTTCTATAATAATTATAATTATTAAAATATGGTTCTAGACATTAAGTTTTAGATTGTACTTAATCTTTTCTAAGTGTTGAAATATTGTCGATTTATCAACGTTTAACTTTCTTGCAACTCTTCTTCTTCTTTTATTAAAATTCGTGGATATTAACTCACAAATGATAGTAATCCACTAAATTACTCACAATATTATTATTAATTAAAAGCCATTCGGATCATAGCTTATTTTCCAAATGAAAATTACCGTCAAAATTTTGAAAACTATTTTTTATAGTTCTTATGGGTGGCGCACTGTCTTATAATAATAAACTTTCTAAATGTTTTTTACTGCAGATTCAACTTTTACGCCTATTCTAAATTCATAAAATGTAATATACTAAAAATATTAAAATCTTTCTTCATTTATATTCGATAATTTTTCTCACAAATGAAATGCAATCAACATGAATCAATTCCATGTTTATATGATAACTGAAAATGTGACCTTTTTAATAATATATAATATATAAACTTTACTGCATAATATGGCCACTGTGCAATACCCATAACGATATCTATTGAAATAGGACACGAATTTTTGCACTCACCCAATACATGATGATAACATGTTTATGCAAACACTACCACATTTATTTGATCTCAATGTCTCAATTTTTCAACAAATATCACATATCGTATTTGATGGTAACATAACATAACATACTCACTGTCCAACCACCATCGGCGATTTCCTGTTCGCAATAGACTTTAAGGAACCAATATGTCGTGCCACGTATTTGAAGATAATAAACTCCATTATCTCTCATTCCAGCGTTTAATAAATCCACGCAAGAATAACCCTAAATGAATAATATACTTTATACAGTAACAGTACAAAATTGAGACATATAGATATTATCGAAATATTTTATTTTATTTAAAATAAATTCACATGACAGAATAAAAAAATTCATCGAAATATCTTAAGCAATTAAAAGTGATATATATAAAGGAACTATGCAGATAATCCAAATACCTTAACATCTTTGTAGTTGACTAATATATCGTTTGTAAAGCTGGAATTCGCTAGACTCGGTTTGTTCTTCACACTCGGGAAGATGACTCCGCGATTTCTACTATTAGGTCTGGGGGTACTGGACAACGTCGCCATCATAGGAGTTGTGGAACTAGTAGGATTATTTGAAGGCGAAGCGACTGATGACATTGACGTCGTTGTTGACAAAGGCGGTGTGGCGGTGGGCAGCATAGATGTTGTGGGTACCTCCGTTGCAAAATCTTCTGTTACACTGATATATCTTAAAATAAAAAAAATTACTCATTACATTTCTCCGATTACTATAAAATTGGATATTATATTTAATAAATATTAAAGAAAATATCAAAAGCAAACTATTGTAAATGTGGCAACTTCTACGTCATTTATAATCAGTTTGAGACGCTTATGCATTATTTAGCTGAATACTTGAAGTTTAAACTCCAACCTGCTTGGATCGTATTCGACAAGTCGATCGATCGTTGGATCCAGTAATAATTCGGCTGGTATTGGGCGTTGTGAAAGAGTGGCTACATCATCTTCTTGCTTCCTTAAACGACTTTCGACGCCCTCTAAATTTTCGATGATCTTATTTGTTTTTGATCTTAAATCTGCATGAATCTCGTTAATTGCTCTTTCCTGTCTTTGTGTTTGAGTAAGTAATTCGTCGGACTTTGGTAATAGATCGTCCACTGAGTTTTTAGTCCCCATCTAACATTGCGATTGTATGTAAAAATTATTATAAATATAAATTATTATAGATATATACGTTGATTATCACATGCTTTGCTCGTCTTACTCGATACTTACTACTACATTCCACACCTCATCCATTTTTTCAGAAACAGTAAGCATCGGATATATTTGTTCAACGAGACGATCGATTTTACTCTGCTTTATCGGAGCTTCGGTTGTTGTCAAGTTAAGAATTTGTCGATCGCTTCCGGAATTTTTATCAACGATAGCCTCATGCACGTCGGAAAGCATATTATAAACTGCTCCGAGATTGTCGGACACCAAATTCATATGAAACTGAAGTTTCCGGTCCATACTACCTGTTGCCTGCCTAAGATTCTCGATTTCGATCGTCATATGATTCATTACTTCGTTACTCATAGCTTTAGTAATCTCAATTACGCTCATACTAACAGGCTTCTTTTCACTTGCCTCAGCATTTATATCGTCATTTTGTAAGAAATTATTGTCAAGTTGATTTTTAAGATTAATTAGTTTATGATCGATATCGGAAACCTTCTGATCCAAAGATACTAATTTTTCGCCTAATGTTTCTGGTGGAGTGCGTTCGTTACGATCATGATGAATCACTCGTATCCTCGGAACTGTAATATAAAGACAATGTAACATAGGATGATTTCAAGAATAAAAAAGGCGCACTACAAATTGCAGATTTATTAGTATAGTAAATTAACGAATTCGAAATATATTTTGCATGTTTCAATGGCTTCTAAGTAAATGTCCTAATCAAGTAAACTCATCTTGAAAATATATTAATAAGTTAATAATATACAACTTAAGCAAAATATACAAAGTTAATTTTGTTAAAAAATATGAACATTTAGGGTTTTAATTGTATATTTCTTTTCTAATTTATAAAAAAATTTTAATTTATTTATAATAGTTTATTAGAAATGACTGAAGTATCATTTAGTGGTCTAAAAGTTTAATTTTACTTTTCCATTGATAGATTAGTTTTTCTAAAAGAAGCAAAAAATAACTGTGCAAATCTAATAAACAGACATTTAATATCAACTATCAATTTCTAAAATATCGACACATAATTGTTTGATCCCTATAGATATTTAACACTAGAAAGTTAATACTGTTAGTAATTTCTAGCCTCTCAATTACGAAACTCGTAGTAATCACAAGTATTTCAATATTTAAATTTATAACTAAAGAATTTTATAAAAAAGTGTCACTGATTAGTCAATAATAAATTACTTTTGCTCAGATGTTTTAATATTAGTAATTAATAATTTTGAGTGTTTAAATTATAACTCACTAGTACTTTACTAGTATTTTAGAGTAATTTAATAATGTTTCATATCAGTAATTTCAATGATTAATATCTAATGGCAGTGATTAATACTAGAATTTGTTACTTTGTAATATTTCTCATGCTAAAAATATTATTTAGGGAACTCACTTCCAATAATCTTGATCTTAAGATATATTATAGAATTCACCCTCCTAAATAGTCTTTGAAAGATCCTAGCTACCGCTCATTGTTTATTAGAAAGTTATTAACAAAAAAATTTCATAAATAAAGTATACTTTTCTAGCACAGTGTATATTAAAAATGATAAACAGTACTCATATACATGTATGTGCGCGAATACAGTACGCGAGAGAGGGTCTCCGCCTCTCCTTCTGTATTCCCTACCTGAAAAAATCTAATCTAACCTATCCTATGTATTTTCGTGTATATAATTTCTCTATGAAATACTTCAATGATTTACGTCAAACCAAATACGTTGTGAAACATTAAAATATCTCATTGAAAAACTATATATATTATAGGTAGGATAAATATATAATATATATAGGATAGGTTAAGTTAGATTAGATTTTTCGAATAAGGAACGGAGTCCTTAGCACATGCATATATCCTGTTCACTATTCTTAAAATGTATACTATGACGAAAAAATATACTTCATTTATAAAACCTTTTTCTTAATAACTTTTTAATAAACAATAAGCGATAAACCTTTTGAATCGAACTTCTTGAAAACTATTAAAAATTAGATGACTTCTATAATATATTTCAAAATCAAAATTGTTAGAAGTAGATCTCCTAAATAACAGATTTATCTTTCTTGTAATATACCATTTTTCGTTCTCCATACATCTTCAGAATATATTATGAGTCCATTTTCCACTTATTTGTCGAATGTTATAAATATATTCTAGAAATAACATTTATGATTTTATCAAAATAATTTAAACCTTATAATAAGAAAGTTAAGTATAAATCTCTTCATAATTATTATAAATTTTATATTTTGTGCTTTCTAAATTAATGTATTTGTTTTAGTTTATTATAATTTTACTTCAAAATCTGTAAGAATTCATAGAGTCACTGGTTCGTTAATATACATTATAACAATGTCCATCATATTTCGATTATTGTTACATTGTTTCTAATATTTATTGGCAAATTTTTGCAACTACAATGTTTTTTGAACCATACAAAAACAGATTATAAACATAAACCAAAAACAAATTATCAGAGGTCATTGGCATTCTTTATTAATTCCTGTTTAATCATTAATATTAAGTAATAACAGTAGACTAAAAAAAGTAGATAGAAACCATTAAGAAATGAAAAATAGTTTTTTATTATATAAATAAAGTAATCTCAAACAATAGTCTGTTTTATGTCATTTATTTTTGTATAATTTGTTGCAAACAGTATTTTGTAATCATTATTATAACAATTCATTAAAAAATGATTTAACTTTGTTCACATAATTATCCAAATGTTACTAATATGTACATATACAAGTATCCCAAAAGTAACGGACCACCTTAATAATTCTTCAGTATTGAAGTTTCAAGGAAAATGATCTGAATAAAAGTTGTAGGGATTTAAGTGAGCTACTTTATGATGATCTTGACTTTGACCTTGACCTCTATTTTCAAAGTTATTTGAAGGTCAATTTGCGTTTTTTAAATGGTAACCCTTATATTTTATTACTGTTTTTTTTCTACTAGTTAATTTGAACAACTTCTGTCTAAAACATTTTTTTATTTGTCTAATATTTTTTTTAGATATTTGAGGAAAACTTGATAACTTTTTCCATATTTAACTTACAATATCTCGCTAACTATTTGTCAGAAGAAAAAGTGGTACTAGACTTTCTTGCTTTATTTAGTCTCAAGAATATATTGTTACAATAGCGCCCTGATTTTTGTTAATTTAATGATTTTGAAATTTTCAAAAATCAGCAAGTTAACAAAAATCAGGACGCTATTGTAAAAATATATTCTTGAGACTAAATAAAGCAAAAAAGTGTAGTACCACTTTTTCTTCCGACAACTAGTTAGCGAGATATCGTAAGTTAAATATGGAAAAAGTTATCAAGTTTTCCTTCAATATCTAGAAAAATATTAGGCAAATGAAAAAATATTTTAGACAAAAGTTGTTCAAATTAATTGGTGGAAAAAGACGGTGTAATAAAAAATCACAGTTTCCATTTCAGATTTTTATGTTAATCTTGACTGGACTTTTCAAAGTTATCCCAAGGTCAAATTCATATCGTCAGTGAATAGATCCTTTGAAGCCCTTTTGTCTGAAATATTTTTCTCTAAAATGTTACGTTAACGAAAAAATCGGGTGACCCGGGTCTGAAACACCCGGTATATATACGTATGTATTGAATGATGGCAAGAATTCCCGTTTTAAATAGATATAATTAGGAGAGTATGGTAGCACTTAATTATTATGTGTACATATCGTACATTGGAAAAGTAACATATTCAATTGCCATTTGAGCGGAAAACTTATGTTTTGATCAAATTTACATTGTGAAAAAATTTTGAAACGAACAAAGGTGCATTTATAACATGTTATGCTTTATGTTCATTTTTCGAAAGAGTGTAACAGTTGGAACCGTTGTAAAAAAGCATTCAAGATATCTATTAGGCCTGCGCACCCGCAATTCGAATTATTGAGAAATGATTTGTAAAATGTACTCGTGATGATTTTTATTTTGATGACTAGCAACATTCTGGCAGATCATCCGGCATAGACAATGATATTGTACGCAATTTAGCGCAAAATAATTCACGAACTTTAACAGAAGTAACAGACTCAATATTGACAGATCGACCATATTTCGACATTAAAAAAAGAATGGATACCCTTTAAAGCTCGATATGGATGCCGCGTTTGTTAACCGAAGCAAAAAAATTGAATTAAGTTTCTACAGTTGTTTTCTCACTTGACCGACTAAGTAAAAAGTCGTTTTTGAATCGACTAATGATTAGCGATAAAAATGGATCTTATATAACAATGTTCAACGCAAATGTACTTGAAAACAAGCAAATGAGCGTGCAAAACTCATGACAAAAGCCAATCTTGCATTCTGAAAAGGTGATGCTTTCAGTTCGATGAGATTATAAATCAATTATTTACTTTAAGCTACTCCTCCTTGGCCAAACGATTCATTTTAATAAGCACTGTCAACATTAAACAGTTCATTAAATAGTTTAAAGATAGTAATCCAGGAGAAGCATCCAAAATTTTAATGGAAAAAAATCCGCATTTTCGGAAGCTGTCAAATACCACTTTTCTTTCTTTTTCACTGCAAAATCGAGGCTTTATGATCAAGATATCCATATGCTACCAGAACATTGGAAAAACATTGCAGAAAATGATGGCGCTTACATCATTGATCAATAAAAAAATTTTAGATGCCGAATTGTTTTTTGAGTTTTAATGAGAAATCGATTTGAGAAATTTGTTTGAGTTTTAATGAAAAATCGGATACGAACTTTTGCACTCATCCAATATATACTTATATACGTGTGCGCACGCGTGTGTGTATGTATATACACACACATATACTAACATATATTAACTGTCCCAACACTAGTATAATAGATAGTCGTAACTCCACTTATATGACCTTGGGCAAAGCCCACACCTTACCGTAAAAAACTTGATAACTTCAAAGTGGTTAACTCAAAGCGGATAAAATTATAGTGTTCTGAAAAGATCTTAAAAGAGGTTATAAGAATATATGACAATAAATAAGGAAGCTCATTTCTTTAAAAAAATTTAAGATGATTTTGGCCTAAGACTATTTTGACGATTTCATCCGAACCTGTCAACCTGACAAGGTTAGTAAATGCATTTTTCTAAACTTACAACTTTTATCTGAAATATCTTTTTTTTTATAAAATTTATACTTTCTAAGATATTTCGCCATCACGAAATTTTGTATACTCCCCTATGTATGTGTGTGTGTGTGTGTTTGTTTATATGTGCGATTACTGCAAACTTTTTAGTCATTTTTAATATTAAATTTCTATGAAAAGAACTGTCACTATTAACAATATGTTTATATTTATAATGTTCCAATATTTATTACAGCTTTTTATTTTATTAAAAACTTGTCATAACCAATGATATGTAAAACTTAAAACAAAAATACATGTTCAGGATAAATATAAAACCATATTAAATAATTTATTAAGAAAAGTATATTATTAAATTGTCACAAATTAGGGACATTGTCACTAATTAGGCGTTCATTTTAAGTTGATTAAATTTGACACAGTGACACAGTGTTGTATATGCTTGAAAAAAAAAAGCGAAAGTGGTTAGATAGAAAAGTACAATTAGCTGTGTTAAAAAAAAAGCTATGAAAAAACTTTACACATATCGCACGCTTATTACCTTCGGTATAACTTCCACTCTTATTTTCAGTAACTCTTGCCGCGTGAACGGCTTCCGATGACATAATCGGATATGCATTGAAGAGTTTCAGATCTAGCGTTCTCAGTTTCGTAATAACCGCATCCGTCTTGTCGATATTATCATTTACACGTGAATCTAGAGCTTCAACTCTTCTCATCAGATGCTCCACCGCCTTGTCTAAATTTTCAATTCGCTGTAGTTTGGATTCCAAAGTTGATACTATCACTTCAAAAACGTTGAAAAGATATTGTTCTCTATAACAAACGATGTACATTACCAACTTATCGTTTTAATGTTCCATCAGTATCGCTAATAGATTTATACAATACAAAAACAAAATAAATTGTTTATATCTCTTAATATTTCCCTAACTTTAACTTAACTTTAACTTACAAGAAATCATTTTTTTAATATTGAAAAATTTTCTAATTATCTAAACGATTTAATTTTAATTGAGAAATTTTCTAATTACCTAATCGATTTAATTTCAAACTAAGTAATAAATTTGACAACTACCAAAACTATATATTTCAAAAACGTTCTACAAGCATTTGTTCAAAACATTTTATACTCGATACCTAGAAACATTTCATGAATTAAAAATTCACACGAAAAACATTATTATAGAACATTTTATTTCCAATAAAAAAATATTTAAGAAACTATCATAAAAACGTTCTATTTATTTTACTATTATTTTTTTTAGGATAAAAAATATATTCTGCAGACTTTGCAAATAAATATATATATATATGATATTGCAATCTATTACATTACACTCCAGACAACATTATAACGTTTCAAAAACGTCCAAAAGACATCTTAAAATTCCAAAAATATCTTACAAATTCGTCAGAAAGACATTATGTGTCATTATGTCATTTTTCGTAAATGAATATATTGATTAAATTAAATTATATTACATATTTTGAACAATAATTCATGCAATATAAATTTAAGTGTTTGAAAAGAAAAGTTAAAGATATAGACAACGTAGATCATAATGCTTTAATTAGAAAAAAGAAATATTTTTTATTTAACTCTAGAAACATTTAAAAAATATTTTTTTTAATTTATAGCTTCAAAAGGAATTTTATTAAAATGTTTCTTGTTAGTCCTTTACGGTTATGAAATTACGTATGCATTTAAAAAATGTATGTGAAACTAACATGTGCTGCTTGGATAATAATTTACCACGTGCGGTTAACATGCACGGTTCGGTCATCGCTCCTAAAGATGTATGTCGTATTTAATGTCACATTAACATAGAAGTAATATCGTGTAACGTTTGCAAACTAAATGGAAAGTAAGCGATGTATTGGCAAACTTTGGAAGTATGATCGATTCATTTATGTAACGACGAATAGCATCTAACATACAACCGACCTCGTCGACCGATATCGTCTAGAGAAATTCGTCATATTACAATCCATATTGTGTTTCTATTTTTTGAGAA